>NC_056741.1:1082410260-1082750260 GCF_019279795.1 Protopterus annectens
AAGTTCAGAAAACCCAGGTGACACGTAGCAAGGGTAGCAGAGCTTATCACAAAGTATGAATGCATAATTATGCTGACTGCACCCATTGTCCCTGATAGACAGTTCTACACATATGCACCTAGGGAGCCATGCTCGTATACTGCCATACCTTGATGACATCATATTTCTGCTGTGTTACCATGCCATCTTGTGCCTCTGTATTACCGCCATATGTCCATTGTTTATCTTCTCAGACTCCTGGAACAGAAATATTCACAGGTGTGTGACACACCTGTCATTCTATAACACTACCACCAGTCCAACATCATGCAGCAGAGATACACAAAGTGTGATGTGTAGTCATGACACATGCCAGCATTCAGTACCTGTTGTGGCCCACAACAAGTGGATAGCAAAACAATACTGCACTACACAAGTAAATGTCATGTAATGTAGACACCCTGTGCATCAGACACATAGTAACATTTCCCTGCATTGATAGAACAGATGGCAGGGATGTGGCACAGGTATCATCACATGCACAGGGTGTGGTGTGGGGGTGCTGGAGCTCTAGGCTGTGCTACACAGTTGACAGCTTGTGTGTGAGTCAAGAAGGTATGCATGTTAGATGGGCCACGGAGAGGTGCCATGTGTATCTGATGGTGACCTGCATGTGACAGTGGTGTTTAAGTGTGTACGTGTACACAGTCAAGCCAGTGATAGCCCTACACGTGTATGTTGGACAGCTGTGGACTGTACATGCTAGAGTGGACAGTTCACCATCTCTGGCCACAAACAAAGGAACTGTATCTGCCAGGAGTAGCACTGGCTTCACAATTCCCAAGGTCAGATGCAATGCAAGTACCTGACAGTGACTGCTGTCTACTGGAGCTGTGTCCCCCACGGGACTGACCAGGACCATGCCACATTGTGGTATGGACAGCACACTTCCTTCTATAGTGCTGGAGGTACTGCCACTATTGGAGCATGACTGTACATGGCCACGTGGACACTCAGCATATGGGGTTGCTGACCTACATCCACATGTCTGATGCCCAACTCCAACCATATGTTCCAGCACAGACAATGTGTGGTCCAAGACAGACACTATCACAGCCCACCATCTGTCCACTGCATCAATGAACCGACACAGGGTCTCCCCAATGTGGGGGAGGCAGTCACAGATGTCAGTCTGTGCTGCATCCATAACCCTAAGCATCCATCTAGGTTTGTATTCAAAATGTGCCTGTGCCTCCATGATGGTCCAAAACATGCTATGAGTGACCTGTGATGTGACACGTGCAAAAGGTAGAGGATGGACAGCAGTCCTCCTATGAATATCCCTGTCAATCCACCTGTGAGGGACCTCACAAGTTCTCTGGTTATGATCAGTTTCTACCCTCACTGATGCCATAGTTGCCACACTGTCCTGTTCAATGTCGCCACCCTCTGACTGTCCAGTATCTGTGGCCTCTGGGGACTGGGTATGTTTGGGCATACTGAGTGTGTGCGGTGACAATGGGGGTGGAAGAGGGCTGTCAACCCCTGGGATAGATTCAGCCCCCAACAACCCCACCTGTGCCTCACTATGGCCACCATCATCATCAGAGTTTGATGGGAAACTGACATCAGGTTGTGAGGGGGACAGACTCCAACCCCCCGGTCACCTGTGAAAACCAAGACAAAAGCAGTACATTACTACCTGCACTTTAACATATGGTAATTCACAGACACTCATACAAATGAGGATCCACAACTGCATTTCCAGTCTCACATCTTCTCACCTCCACTCCCATATGCAACAGACAACCTCACAACAACATTCACAGACAAGTCAAGCCTTTTATAACATGTACTTCAGCCACATTCAGTTAAAGCTGCCAGTACAATCTGCCTGTAAGGTATGTAATATGAAAGTATATGTGATAGAAATGTACATAAAACCCAGTATACCTATCTGGAAAATGATATGCCAGTACTAGTGTCACTGCCTCAGGTATGTACCAGCTCCCTTTTGTATTTGAACAGGCAGTTTGGAGTAATTGCCTCATGTATACCAGGCTGTGTAGCCAATTGATAACTATAAGTACAAACTTTGGTCATTCAAACTGAATGGAACATACAAATATAATACTCTGGCTAAGCACAACATTTGTACATAGGCCAGTATAGCAGCCCTAAACTTTCATAGGGTATTTATGATCCGTAAAAAACAGTATCACACTTACCAGATACAGGACCATGGACTTGTGCCACACCTAATGGACCTATGAAAAGGTGAGGGAGAGGTATTGTCAGCACCATCAAATGTTGCAGCACTTCAAGGTAATATGTGCATATATCAACATATACAGAAGCTGCTATGATACTGGCTGTATTGCTGACATTCTGAGTATGTGTGCAGAACTGAGTGTAAACCCCCAACACCCCCCTTCCCAGAATGCAGATAGACCTGACACCTATGCACTGGTATGTACAGCCTGCCTCAATGACTGAGACCGTATTACACTGGTGAACACATTATGCTCACCTGGATGGTCCTCTGCTGTGGACATTGTTGCACCCACCTCCACGATGTATGGTATGATTGATACCTGAGTGCTAGCATGTGTTCCTAGGTTCACCACAAATTCCTCTGTGGCCAAGAGTGGTTGTTCTGTCACAGGCCCTCCACCAGTGGTGGCATGATCCCTGGCAATATCAGCTGCCCTTCGTTATGCAGCATTCAGCATGTCTGTGGCCCAGTGTCGAATCTGCTCATATGTCCTGTACTGTTGGCTAATCTGATTGACCCCACACAGGATCTGCCCACTGTGCTGTCTGCTGTTCCTGATTATGCCTGCCTCCTGGACAACAAGATCTGATGGTGCTGTCTCAGTCCATCCACTATTATGTCATTCTCCACAACATCTGAGAAGGGGGCATGTCTTTCTGGGGTGCATGGTTCCTGAAAGACAACAAAAGGGGAACACATTACCAGACCAGATACATGGACGTCCACTATGTACAGATCCAGCACACCCATAATGGCTTGCTCTGTCCACTGCTCCCTCACAGGTCATACCCCACAGTCCAGTAAATAACTACATGTGTGGATATCACCAAGATAGTAGCAATACTGGGGTATGTCTCTATGTGCCATGGCAGATTCTGCTGTATGTTCCTACTCCCAGCACTGCAGTCTACTGTGGTGTGCCCCCATGGCAAACACCCACTAATATGTCATACAGACACTGCCAGACAAATAGCAGTGTGCTATTATAACCACTGTATGGGGACAGCCCAGCAACACCAGTGTGCCACAATGACAGAAGACAATGCAAACCTGCTGTAGTATATATTCCCTGTAGGCATCATTCCTCTCAACTATATAGATGTTTGCAGAATTTCAAGATGTTTGCCTCATAGTTTTGGTCATTTTCATGCAACATTGTGGATTTCTGACAAAATATTGGCCGATCATTGATGGTTGATGTCAGAAAATAAAGACAGACATCTGAGTTTATGATGTCATACCCTGTAGAACACCACTATGCTCCTGTAATTTCTGTTATTCTATTCACTGTCTTACTTTGTATGACCAATAGTTAAACTCAGTGTCCCTAATTTTGGGCCTTTGTCCCTCCATTAATTATGGCTTTGTTCCGATATCTTGCTGTAACAGGTTGACAGCTATATTAGGCATAACTCTCAAGCAGACAGGGAACAATGTAAACAGAATCATGGACATAGCTAGAGTACATCAGGGACAATCAGTGACACATTTAAAATGTCAGAACTATTTATGTGAGACATTGACAGAATGAGAGGAGGTGAATTAGTGTACATTGTCTGATGTTACAGGAGTATACACCCTTACTTATTGTCACTATGTTTCATGTATAATTCACTAGCTTCACTACAACAGCCAACTGTTGTAGGAGTGAATAATCGGGACAGAGATATGATGTGATTGGAAATCAGGGACATTTGAGAGGCATGCCTGTAGGTGTAGGAGAGCTGAGTATTAATGACATGTCATTACTATAGATCTAATACAGGTTTACTGCTGTGATTACTATTCCCCATACCTCCATCTTCCCATATACATCCTGTTATATGGAGAAATCAATTACATACCATTGTTAAGTGCAGTATTCCTTTGTTGAACTTTGCTTCCAGTAATCTTTTGAAAATACGCTATCTGTGTGAGGTAAGTCTCATATAGACTTGTTCCCCATAACCAGCTGCTTACTTTTTTAAGGTACTGCTCATTAGTAGATGATTGCCTTTGCACCAGTCTGTGGGTCTAATATAATAATTGCAGCCAAAACAGCCAATGACATGCCACCACAGTGCAATATATAAGGCCTTCATGTAGAACTGGGCCCCTTTCCTAGCTGTTAAGATGGACATTACTGAGATGTGGAGACTACAGCATCACAGAGGGGTAGGTACCATAACTGTCAACTGTAGGGATTTATGCAGTATGTCCACAGTTTTGACTCATATGTGTGTTCAGTGTGTCCCATGACATTGTGGTCATCTGGCAATTCATGGGCAAACATTGTGGTTTGAGATCAGTAATGGAAGACATGCATCTGAGTGTCAGACTTCATACCCCTCTGAATATGCATGCTAATGCAATAGATGTTATTGTATCAACTTACTATCAGTGTAGGAGTAAACTGTAAAACATATCCCAGTCTCTGGACCTTTGCCCCCCCTACTAAGTATGGCTGTGTCCGGATCCCTTGTCTTAAGGAGTTGGGAGGTATGGTAGGTGTGTAGTAGCTACCTTTACATACACATATGTGTGCCACAGGCTGAAGCTTCTGCTGCAACCTAGAACAGATAGGGGGAGTGCTAACACTTTGGGGGACAATAAGCTGTACATGTAACTGTGGCAGCTATGGCAGCCCTATCATTACGGCACAGCCAGGGTAAGGGTACCCTTTACAGTCCAATCGAGGCACGTGATTAAGGTACATCTGCCATGCAACACAGCCAATAACAGAGTAGTAGGCAACATATACTTATGCTACACGGATATGTGCAGTGTGTACCTACCTGCAGGCCTTTGACTTTCAAAACTGGATAGTAGTTCAGTAATTATAAGTAACCTGTGCAGATAAAGATTACACGACTCAGTCATTAATTGTTGTTTTCAAAATAATGGAATTGCACTGCAACACAAGACTGGATTTAAACCTGGGACTGTGTGTGGCAAAATGTACTGCATGCAAGGCATTTAACAGACTGAGCTACTGAGTCACTGCTACAGCAGGTGTATTTGCAAGGTATATGTGCAGACATACAGGCTATGACACACATTGTCTGAATCCATCAGTATATGCATGGGTTTCTATGGCTGTATTTCTGCACCAGAGTTCAAGTTGAATAAGTTCTTTGCATTGCTGCCTTAGCAGGTGTCTTTCTACATGTTGCTGATACAAAGGCACATTTACCTGCTATCACAGGCCTTACTTACATCCATTTTATGTCTTTGGCTGTCTAGTTATATATTATTGCACCAGAGGCCAAGGAACACTCCTATTTCTACCATTAATTTTTAATTCCAGCTTGTATGGTGTGGCCTGGCATGCAGCTCCACTGAAATACGCCTAATGACTGTAAGTGGCAATCAGTATGTTTTGATGCAAACACCTGTTTTATTTATGATCTGTGTGGTGTGGTGGATTAATGCATTGTGCTGCAGGTGTGATGGGCTTGGGTTCAAAACATGGCAGACATTTTTATTTTGTACATGTGGCTTGCAATGTTCTAAACATATATACCCATTAGAGCTTTATTTATCTGAGCTAAGCTAAGCTGCGTGACATGGTGCACCATGCAGCTCCATGCTAAAAAATATAAAGAAAAGAAAAGAAAAAAGGGGAGAGAGGAAAGTGGTGAAATGAGGGAAAGCAGGAGGGAAACATAGAGAAAGGTAGCTAGGGATGTGGAGGAAGGGTGTAGGAACGAACCATAGCTATCCATTTCATGTACCACAACAGTTGTGCACTTTGGCAGATTTTGTAGATGAATTTGAACTCTCAAACCCCAGAGAGAGAGAGGTGAGGACAGCATAACTGCTTTGTCAAGCCAGTTGGACCAAATTACTTGTGTCCAGTGGACACGTGTGCAAAATGGAGAGCTATGTATGGGGTGATTTTTTTTTGAGACAGGTGCCCATTTGTTTTTTAATGAATGTGAGAGTGAAATGTCCGGGAAGGGACTTAGGCATGAGATGGGAGGTAAGTTGGGTAGGAGGGGAAATATTTGCAGACAGACAAGAAGACAGATGGGTGGCATGTAACACATGAGGTGGATGAACACCTTGGATAGGGAGGATGTTGTGAAATCCAAGTCACACGTGCCTCCAGATGGCAGCAACATGACTCATGTCCCCACCCATGAGATTGTTGACACTGCTCCTTCACTGCCCAGAGGGTGGTTGTGATGGAGGCTGAGTGCCAGGGTGAGGTTGCCCCATCAGGTTGGACAGAATGCCCTCAATCTAGCACAGGTGGTGTTCATATCTTCAGTGAGCAATCCTCCTCAGCATGACTGGCACTGCTTCCATGGGAAGGCCAGGCCCCAACCCCTGAGGCAGTCCCACCTGATGCCGCAGGTGGTGCAGGGGCAGCAGAGGGTGCACCAATGGTCTGGGTCCCAGATGTGATAGCACCCAGTACCATGGCTGGTTGAGGCAAGGTAGGCAGATCACCTGGAACAGGCCTACTCTGATGTGCTGTAATAATGGAGGTATAGCAATAAGTATAGGTTAGTTGTGAACAAATCATTGTTAGTAATAACAGTATGGCAGAACATTGGAAATAACCCAATTATATATCAATGCATATTATGTGAAACACAGCAATAAATAACAGAATAGCCAGTATGTCATGACCATGTCAGTAACAGTTACAGCATAACACAAACAAAATAGGTAATGTAACAACATATGTTAATATGCAACCATTATAAAACAAAACAATAATAAAACATATGTCCCAAAATACAGTTACTGTAGCAACATATGTTAATAGTAAATCATAACCACTGAATAACAACAAGAAATAAATGAAGAATAGGGGTGGGAGAGAGAAAAACACTCCATTAGTAACATTTTCAGTTATTTCTTTGACAACAGTACTACTATCTACTCTGCAGGTCTGTATTTTGTTTGTGTCCAGTGACTACATGTCTCCTATAGCTGATGTAGCATGTACATGCCTCTCAAGTTATTTGCATGGGACAATATGTGCCAAGCAGTAAACATATGCGGGTGTACAACTGCACATAACACATGCACAGCAGGTGGACCTATATAACTACCCAAGTGTTCTGTGGGATGATTTGGTTATACGTTGCAATCTAGGTAATCATTTCCATGGTAATCCTGTGACAGACAGATTACGCACTATTAATTACATAACTTGAAATTGTGACACTTGAGAGACATGTATGTGTATAGTACAGACACTTAATAGCTGTCATGCCTTGGGTGGCAGGCATGGGAATAAAACCCAGTAGCAGTGGCTGCATGAGACATCTGCATAGGATGTATTAATTGACTGCAGCAACTTTTAACAGACACTCCAGGCATACAGCTATACCAAGATTACACATTTTATTTCTGACTGAACATTGCTGATGAACACATTCTTGCTAATGATTTTAACAGTCTGTGACATCTAAACACAGAATTATCTACTCGTAATATGGGCTACCTCACTCATTTACCTGTAGTTCCTGTGGAGAGAGAATATTTGAGCATTATGTGACTGCTACTGTAATATTTATTGGTACCTACTACTTGATTTGAACCCTTGACTGTGTGTGGCAAAAGGAACTGTATACAGAGTATTTAACAAACTGAGCTACTGAGTCACTGCTGATTACCGACTGACTGAAATCTACATAGAGCTCACCTAGAACCATAATCTGACCTGGTAGTACTACTACAGTGTTATACTAGACTGCAGTGACAGTAGAATGCACATGCATGAAATACAAGCATAAAACAGATAGTAGGTAAGCTACATTTCAGTATCATATCTGTGAAGTCAACCAACAATATGAGGTCACGGAGAGGGATACCTCACCCATATACCTTTATTACCTAAGCTCTGTGGATGGTAGAGCATTATGTGAACAATATTGCCATAGAGACAGCCATGAACAGTACTTATATGAGTTAACCAATACAATTTGCATCCTTAGATTTGCATTCTACAGCTATTACAGTGTTATACTTGACTGCAGCTCCTTACCTTACAGCCTCAATGCATATAGCTCTACTGCAATGGTTATGACAACACAATCCTGATGTCCATTATTTTTCTAAGTGTTATTATTATTGTATGATGTTTTTATTGCACTACAGTTGGGATTATTCATTTATTGCAGTACAGATCTAACTCCACATTTTTTTGCACTACAGACTTTACTGTATAGAGTTTAATGCAGTTATTGGTATTGTTTCATGTTTTTATTGCACTACAGTTGGCATTTTTCATTTATTGCAATACAGCTCTAATTCCACATTTCTTACACTGCAAGCTTCACTGTATATACTTTAATGCAGTTATTGGTATTGTTTCCTGTTTTTATTGCAGTACAGTTGGCATTATTGATTTATTGCCATACAACTCTAATTCCACATTTATTGCACTGCAACCTTTACTGTATATGCTTTATTACAGTTGATGCTTTACTCTCTCTTACTTATTTCACTACAGTTATCATAATACATCTGTACTCACCATACTCACGGTGCAATCTGGACAAGTGCCTGGCATGTAACTCGACATTGTGAGCTGCAGCTGTTGGGACAGAGGCACATCATTTTGCATACCAGCTTTGCAGACATTCAGACTACATATTGATAAAACAGAAGAAAAAGTACTTACATACATGTGGGGCATTCCCTGCCCTGGTTTCTTGGACCCAGGTGTCCAAGAGTCCCCTCTTCCATCTTTTCAGGTCATCATGGTGTTGAAGACACTGCTCACCTATGTGGGGATACCAGTGACATTGGTGAGTTCTCTGGCCAGCAGGTCCCAGGATTCTGCCTTACACTCTGAGCCCTGAAAACCACCCTGCAGCAGCCTGTCTGCATGGTTTTGTACAAGGAGCCCAACTATAACCTTGGACTCCAGAGTGCCCCAACTCTGTGCCCAAAAGTGCGGACCTTCACCAATGCCAGCCATTGTTTACTATTAGTGATAGAACTAAAAATGGATTATGCTGTATTCCCACCTATTGGGCTTAATATTGGCTGCTTTTCCACCCTTACACATCATTGGGCAGCATTCAAAAAAGCACTATGCTGCTTAGCACCATGGCAAACCAGCACAGCTGAGCTAAGAAGTGAGAAAATTTGCAGAACTGTAGTCGTAGCAGAATTTAGCAGCACGCAAACCAACCAAGCAGAGCTGTGCATCTCATAAACATTGGCAGCCGATACCATGTTTATGCAGTGCTTAGCAGGTCTAAGCACAGTTGAGCAGAGCTTAGCAGAATGCAGAGGAGTCATCTTTTATATAAAAAAATGCATAATATGTATATCAAAATTAAATATTTTCCCTTCCATGTATTCAAATCCTGGACCTACTGCACATGAAGCCGTAACTCTACCCATTTAGCTACATGGATATTAAGAAATCTGGTATACCTTTACATATACCACTGAGCCACCTATAAGCAGTGCTGAGTACTGCACCGTGCAGCGTAAACATGCTTAGACATGTTTAAGCACATCTTTAAATAAATAATTACACCCAGTTTCTAGTTTTAAATGTGTGGCAGGTGTCTGTTATCTTATATGTGAGCACAGCTGGCATTGGTGTGCACCGTGCTACGAAACATGCTTTTTTTATAAAACAAATCATAAAAAACACACAATTAAAATAAAAATAAAACAAAGGACATTGCAGGGAGTCTCATACTCCTCTGCAGCCATGGTTAGCACTACACCTCTCCCTCGGCAATGCACTATCATTAATATGCATGGCACACTGCTAAGGGAGAACCATGACCACAGACACAGATACATTCCATTTAGGCTCTACACGGTGCCTGCATGGATTTTATTGAATCCTGGGGATAGTTTATTTTAGTGTAGAGCAAGAAGAGAACTAAATTTGTGCTAGGAAGTCTTTCAGAATGGTTTTGAAGGATGGGAGGGAAGATAGTGACATGTGAGATAGAGGTAAGGTGTTCTAGCCCTTAGCAATATGGTACAAGTACAGACAATGAACAGCAGATCTGATAGGCTTGTGGATAAGACAGCATTTGTTGGTCACTGGATCACAATGCCCAACTGGGATCATAGTTGTGTAGAATGTTATTTAGTGCCAGGCAAGCACATGGATTCTGAATAATACTCTAGGGGTAAGCATGTGGTAGTTCTAATAAATTTAGGTTTTTTTAGTACACATCCCAAAGACATGCTGTAGTTGGATTGGACACTCTAAATTGGCCCTAGGCATGAGTGCGTGCTTGTGTGTGCCTTCTGTGGAAGGTTGGGTGCTGGGCTGACAACTCGACACTGCAAAACTCCACTGCCAATCATGAGTGGACAGATGATCTGCTGTGGCGACCCCTAACTGGGAAAAAGCCAAAAGAAGAAGGAAGTACCATACAGTGGTGGGTTCTAAAAGGGGTATTAGCTGCAAATTCAGCAGCTTTGTTATAACATTGTTCAAGTTTTTTTTGTAATTCCTGAAGGTTAATAACGATGGGCAAGCCATAAAGAAGTGCGGGGAGCAGATATGTATTGGCAAATGTAGCTCTCGCTGCATTGGTGAGAAAGTTTTTGTCTTTGTAAAGCATCCCTAGTTTTTGCTGAGTTTTTCTTATGTGATTTTGCATATGCAGGTTGAATATATGATTATCATCCACTATCATCCCTAATAATTTGCTATGAGCAGTGGCTTTGGTGGTTGTATTATTAAGAGAAAGAACTTTAAATTTTGTTTTTTTTTCATGGGACATAGATTTGGGGAAGAAAGCAGTAGTTTGTTTTTTTCAGGGCTGAGCATGAGGTTTGAGTTACAAAGCTATGTTTTGATTCTTGTTAAAGCTTCCAGAGTAATTTTCTGAGGTGTGCCATTTCAGATATGCAAATTATTGTGGATTTATTTGCATACTGTATTATGGAGGCTGTTGTTTGGATGGGTGGAGGGTGTTGTTCAGAGGAAGGGATCAAAGATAGAGCCTTGTGGTACACCAGTGATGACTGGGAGGTATGGAGAGATGGTAAAGTGCCATTTTACTGAATGATACTTACAGGATAAGTAGCTTTTGAACCATAGAAGGGTGGGCTGAGACAGACTTAATAAGGTCATTCAAAGTAGAAGTTTGCTGTGACAATCTGCATTGAAGGCTTTAGACAAGTCTAGAAATGGCTAGAAAGCTTCTATCTTTTGCTTTCTTGACAGTACCTGTGTAGATTAGGAGATTTACTGCACTTTAAAACATTGTCCTCAGTACTGATCTTGTTTTTCTGCAGTCATCATCTCCATGTGCAATATTTCAGGCTACTTACAGTGATCATTCACTGTGGCAAAGAATGAGGAGACATTAATGAGAAGTTTAGAGTCAGTATGCATGTGTAGCCATGTTACTATGATTGTGATGGCCTGTGGCTGTGGTGGCCTGTCCTAAGGAAGCAGAGGTGCTGGTGTTATGTTTTAGTCAATTTGTCATCCAGTAAAATTACTAGCTATGTTATTCATTTCATGAGATTTTTATTATTATTATTATTTCTTTTACAGTTCATACGTTCACTCATCATAAAGAATGTCCTGCAGTCAGGTAGAGGTGGGCAAGCCAGAGCCGGATTAAGCTTAGGTCGAGCCTAAGTATAAGCTCAGTTCTGGCCAGTGATTCAGCAAATAAAAGAGCCAAGAAACAGCTGAGCCACAGTCACAAGTTTTTTTTTGAGTATCTGCTGACTGTTAATTCAGGCCAGACCTGCATGCTGTGAGTGCTTTCTGTTAGGTCAGGTCTGCGTTATCTAAGCATTGACATTGGCTGGCATACCAGACAGGGTAGTGTGATATACCATAATGCTGAAAAGGAAAGATTGATCATTTGTTCATGGGAGAGGACTGTTGCAAGACATGTAGTTGGGTAATTCTTTTATAAAAAGGTTTGCAGCTCATTTTTAGGATGGGAGGTGCATTATTTCCTTCTCTCCAGAGTGCTTGCATGTTTCCACAGAGGAGGAGGAGCCTGTTTCAGTGAGAGAAAAAGAGATCAGGAGAGCTTGGAAAGCACTACTAGGACTAAAGAGAGAATGGGCAAAATTGTTTTGTGTTTATTTGTTTTTACTGAGGTAAGCCCCAATCTCTCAATTGGCCCTGATTCTAGCTCAATGCTGTTTCTTCACAAGAGGTGCTTAGTGTATGTTTGGGGGGTGTTTATGTGCTCATGAGCAACATGTTGAAATTATTATATTATTGTAGTAGTTGTTTCTTTTTTCTTTCACTCTTCTCACCTTCATGTATCAGACATTTGCAGAGAACTGTGCTACCTTTCTGAGAAGGAATGTGGAGGCACCCTGTACATGAAAGTACAAGGCCATCATATAACTACTTCTGGCAAATAAAAGAGTTGTGACTTGTTGGGGGCAGTGTATTTATTTACCGATCACAAGCTGAAAGAACAAAATGTTATTGTAGCTCTTACCTTTTTCATTCTTTTCTCAGTGCGATATTAAGCACACAGAAAGGTGCTATAATTTTTGGAGACATACAATACATGAGAGCAACACACAGTTATGGTTCATATGGTCTGTTGGAGGGCAATATCCATCAAAGAGCAAAGATTGCCAGTATTATTATATTTTGTAGCAACTTCACAGTCAAAGGTGGTGTATCTTTTCAAAGGGGCACAGTCTACTGGGACAGTGTGAATATTTTGTACCCAAATGGGTTATTAAGAAAACTGCTTTTTTATTACTATGGGTTGACTTAGGGGAACTGAAATATGGTTTCTTACACAAAGCTAACAAAATCCAACATTTCACAATGCTTTTCTGTTCCATTTAGGCAGTGTATTAGTATTTACCTTGGGGTTGTTTGACCATTTCTTGCAAAGTGTTGTTGAACTACTGTGCACTAAATCACCATTAGACCAGAAGAAGAAAAAATGAAATTCTTTTATGAGCCACCATTCCTGTTTCTACATACAGAGTGGTGTACCTGTCCGCTATTGCTCATTATATTTTTTCATTGTCAGCAGATCTGTAGTTTTTGTGCAGTGAAGGAGGTGGCTGGGTGTAAGCTTTTAGGAAGTATGATCAACATGCCATCAGCATTCATTCATTTGAGGGAATGCTGGCAATGTCAAATTATGTTTTTCTGTGACTGTAGTATATATATATTTTTTGTTACTTAAATCACCTCTGGGGCAGTTACTTTTAACAGAGCTACTACTGCAATAGTCTCCTCTGGCTTAGCTCTTATTGGGCTTGGCTCAGCTCTGGCTTGAGTCATCTTCAAAAATCCAATTTGTGCTCACCTTTACACACAGGGATGTGGCTTAGAAAGAATTAACTACTCTGTTGCTACATATTCAATTTCCTTGGCGTACAAGCAGTTGTTTATTCTTAACAGAAAAGAGACCTTATAAAAAGGTACCCCCTCTAGGCCACCATTACATGACTGAGACATAATCTTGTGACAGCACAGTGCCATTCCTAGGTTCTGTCTGTGCATTAGCATATTATCATAATTGCACTACTGATGTGTGCCACTTAACTAGTGGGTCTATTACTGCTGGGCCTCAGGCTTTTTGTCTGGTAGCATCATTACCATTGTGCTTTGCACTTAATATACAATAATGTACAAGCATCCCCTAAGAAAGGAAAATAGTCTTGCAACATGGCAGCACTCATCTATTATCTATTTCTTGAGCTGAATGTGACTAGAAGTGACCAGTGTGTAAACCTTTTTGTGTATTTATTTGTTTTATTTTTACATGTAAGTTCATACTGAATATTTTTAGTCCAGGACCAGACTATGGTCTAAGTCACCTGAGCTTAGTTGCAGTCATCTTTTTGCCAGTGACCATGAAGCGAATGCAACTGATCTTACAGTAGTATTGTCATGGCAGTTTTGGAATTTGCGCTACTATGATCATACTCTTCGTTTCATTCAAGGCATTTTCTCAATTCAAAATGTCCTTGCTATCCTGTTTTATAAAAGTGCGTTTAATGAATGAAATGCTGTCAAGTGGTTTGGTAGAGACTTAAGGCAGAAATTTTAACCTGTCCTACAACTGATCTCATTTGTTACATATCCTGTGAGTGGGTGCCTTAACACAGCCACCATTGTATCCTGTATATTCCATCACATGAAAACAGTAAAAAACTGTTCACTTGAATCTGATTTCTTTTTAGCCTGTCTAGGACTTTTCATAAGTCATTCAAGTGGACTCTACCATTTGTCCCTGTCAACTGGTTGCCATCTAAGTAGCAAATTTCTTGAAGTACAGTATTTACTAAGTAATGTCTTTCAGCTTTTCCCAGTTAGGGGTCGCCACAGCGGGACTCTGGTCCGCTAATGATTGGCAGTGGATTTTTACAGTGCCGGGTTGCCAGCCCGACACCCATCCTTCAAAGAAGGCACACCCATTCACACACACACCTACCTGCATGTCTTTATACTTTACTTGACCACAAAGAGGAAATGCAGACTTCACACGGAAGGCGCTCCAGCTGAGAATCGAATGGGAGAACCTCTTGCTGTGAGGCGACAATGCTAACCGCTGCTCCACTGTGGCCTCCATATTTGCTACCTATTATTAAATGGCAGGAGCAGCTGCTACTCTGAAAACTTAGCAGTTATATTGGAACTACCCTTTGTGTGTCAGTCATTATGAACTTCTTGAAGGCTCATCCACTTCCATTTATGTAAATCTGTGGCAGATCAGTTTTTGTCAGTCAGTTCTACCTATCCATCAGGATGTAAATATATGGTTCATTCCATGCAAGCAATAATGTACTGCTTCCATCAGGAAATAAGATCTAAGTTATTTATTTCAATACATTTTGTATGTTCCCTACATAACTTCCTGCCCCCTCTACACACACACACACACACACACACACACACACACACACACACACACACACACACACATGCACTTTTATCCTTGCATGCTGCATTTCAGCTCAGTCTGCTTTGACATTTTCCATATAATAACTTTTTCACTGTGGTCTTTCTAATAACATCATCTAGAGATTTGTTTCCTTAAATCAGTACATATTACATATCACTGTATCATGTGACATTTCGCCAGACCAGATGTATGTTTGCATTTTTTATTGTCAGTTTTGTAGTAATACAAGGACCAGTTATGAAACAAGTATATATAAAATCGTGTATGTACACAGATCTACTTTACAAACTCAAAGTTTCAAAACTTTGAACTGCAAATGGTTGAGACCATAAGATTGAAGGTTTGAAACTTCAAAATAGTAATAAAAAAAGAATAAAAACAAAAAATGTGTTTTTTTTTACATTTTTGCAGGGGAGCAAGCCCCCTTGCACCCTCAAACCCCCTGCTAAATAAATATACCAACTTTGAGATTTCATTACAGTGAGGAAAATGGTACATTTCCCATTCTGTGCTGTACGGCAATCTCAATTCAAAACGTTTGTTTAAAAACTTTGATGTTATGGTCTCAACCATTTGCAATTTGAAGTTTTGAAACTTCAAGCTTTTAAAGGGAATCCATGTACACATATAATGTTGCTGGACTGGACTGTACTAACAAAACAGAGCTCTAGATTTAGCACTTACCATGGTTGTAGGAGTAAAGGGTGTCTATGTGACAGTACCTTTAGTTAAGAGTGATCATACCACTTTGTGATTTAGAGTCTGAATGAAAGTTATAAAGTGAAGATTGCAATGTAGGATATTAAGGGAATGAATTATGATGAACCAGGAGGAGAAAGCTGAAAATGAGGACTGAGAATTACCTGAGCCAGTAAAATGCAATTGGAGTGTATCATTGATGCAATAGTCAAGGATAGGGACAAGAGTTTGAGGAAGATGGAGAAAGTGGAGAATATCAATGTGACAAGAAGGTGAGGCTAAGGATTAGGTCAAGAGCTAGGGCATAAAAGAGACGGAATGGTGCTGCAGGGGATGTGGAGGAGGTACATTCAAGGAAGTAAGCAATAGGACAACAATGGAGGTGAGGGCAACAAATGCACAAACTGAAGGAAAGTTGGCAGGTTAGGTCAAAAGGGAGACCAAAGGCTTCTTTAGATATATACAGCAGAAAGAATGAAAGGAGGGATAGACATAGCCAGACTAAACAAAGGTGGTAAGGGTCTCAAGAAAGACTGAAGAAAAAAAGCAGATTTACAGAATGAATACTTCACTTTAGTCATTACTAAGGAAAGCAAAGAAATATGCAATGGAGAAGGTAGGGAAGAGTAGGGGACAGCTTTACTAAGAAAATAAAGCACAAGGTTCAAATGGATTCATAAGTGTATAAAAGATGATCATCTAGGAGTCTAGCACCTGCATTTCACCTGCTTCCCCTGCACATAACAGACTAAAGGATGAGACCTGGTAAATTTATGATTGCCCATCCATTCATCTAAATTAGAGTTAAAGACAACGAGTGAAGGAGCTACTTTGTTTAATATAAAGTTAGAGCTTATTTTAAAGTTAGAATATCCTTTGTGGGAGGTATCTACACTACCAACAGGTAGTGTTTATAGTACAATGTAGTGTTAGGTCCCTAGGGCAGATGTTTGTAGTAATTTCATATATATATATATATATATATATATATATATATATATGTATGTATGTATGTATGTATGGGGTTAAGTAGACAGGGGTATTTGCAACCTAGAAAGCCAGGTAGACTTCACCACATAGAAGTCTACAAGAGTTAGTGTTGATTGAAATAGATTTTACATGGTCAGTGCAGTTTATAAAGCTCATACCCATTTTTATTTACGACAAAGGGGCTTTATAATCTAATACTGCATTTTAATGGAAGTTTATATGATCATTATCCACGAACATGCTAAGGTCTCTAGAGACTGTATCTAGGTTAAGAGTGTTACATTTATATGGAAGATGCAAGGGTGTTTCAGTTTCCCAGTGAGTAAAATACTACTATTTTTTTCATTAATCTTTAGTTCAGGTTCTACTATTATAAATTTGTATGAGCAAAATTCTCTTGGCAGATGCAGGTGCCATCTGGAACTGTTGGTGACAGATTAAATTTTGCAGTCAGCAACAAAAATTGTTCAACCAGAGACTTTTGATATCAGTGAAATATATGCCAGGGTTAATCCTTCCAGGAACTCTCTTTTTTAATTGATCAGATTGATTTTCTGACTATTTTTAAAGGATGGTTTTGGATATGATTGTGCCATTGCCACCCTGAAGATTTAAACACTTGAGTGGTTCCAGATTTGTGGTTAGTATGGCAACTATGCATTCATTTGGACATAGTCCTGAAAATGTTATATTATTTTAGAATGCTAACTGGATTTATTTATACTTATTTGAACTTATTTTATTTCTAAGTATTCAATTTACTCTTTTTCTCCCACTATATGTATTTGTTGAGTATAATTATTATTAAGTAAAGTGGTTAGAATATAACCGCTCTAATAAACCCAGACTTGAATTTTAAATATGTGACAAAGTATCAGAATGGATTCTTGGGTCGCAGCAGCTGTAGTGATGACCTTTTTTGTGGAAAGTTTGCTATCAATATGATTTGTTTGCTAGCCATTTTATAGGAGTTTATATTTAGGTGGCTCCATTTATGATTAAAGCCAGAGTACAGGATAATAATGAAAGCTTTGGCTGGGTTTCATTAAGCAGTGTGTAATTTGTTTTTATCCAATACCTCTGTGACTCCCAGTGTTCTCAGGAATGGAATCAAATATACTGATCCCAAGGATATTGCCAATATCCTGGCAGATCAATTTAGTGCCAACTTCAACCCGTCTCACCCCCTAAAGGACCCATCTCAATACCAAAAGATTGTCAAATTCTGTTAATCACGGCCACACAGGTAGAAACTGCATTCTCCAAAGCTAAGAATACAGCATCCATGGGGCCAGATTACATCCCAGGCTGTGTACTACATGAACTACAAAATGAACTGGCACCTCACCTAAGTGTCATGTTTAATCATAGCCTCACCTCAGGCTTCGTGCCCACTGAGTGGTGCACAGCTACAGTTATCCCGCTCAACAAGGGAGGATCCACCTTCCATCCCAGGAGCTACCGTCCCATCAGTCTGACAAGCCTGATCTGCAAGGGCATGGAATGCATTATCATGGAACTTATAAACAAAGACATTAGCAACCTTCAAACACTGGACCCCACCCAGTTTGAGTTTGTGAAGGGCCGATCTTGTCTCCTGAATCTGATTGACTTCTTCCACTCAGTCTCCAGAACTGTGGACGAGAGTAAGGCGGTCCACACAGCCTATCTGGACCTCACCAAGGCCTTCAACACCATCCCCCACTCTGGAATCATAGATAAACTTACTAAGCTGGGCATAAATCCCTATGTCACTCGATGTGTTGCCAACTGGCTTACTGACAGAACCCAGACTGTAAATGTAGCCGACTCCAAATCCAGCTCCAGACAAGTGACAAGTGGAGTACCTCAGGGTTCAGTCCTGGGACCACTCTTGTTTGGTATCAACTTCACTAAAGTACAGGCCAACACTAAGGGCCTCTGGCTAACAAAGTTTGCAGATGACTGCAAGCTGGGATGCATTATTGAATCCCAAATGATGTGGATATTCTACAAAAGGGCCTTACAGAAACAGATGCCTGGTGCCAGAGCCATGGGCTCAAGCTTAATGCCAAGAAATGTATAGTTATCCCCTTTGGAAAAAAACATGTACCCATGAATTACCACATAGGTGGCAGGACACTAAACATTGAAAGAGTGATGAGAGACTTAGGGACACAGGTGGACAGTGGTCTCACTTTCTGTAACCACATCGCCACATCAGTCAGGAAATCCTTCTATGTGGCAGATCTCATCACTAAGGGCTTTTCATTCAGAAAAAAGGAGGTTATTGTCACACTGTACTCATCCCTCATTAGACCCATTATAGAGTATAATGCCCCATTTGGTATGTACCTCGCAAGACATCTGCAACAGCTGGAAAGTTCACAGAAATACCTCACTAAAAGAATCACAGGCCTAAGCAGATGCCATATGCTGACCATCTAAAAAACCTCCAGCTATACTCTGTGGCATATCGTCTACTCAGAGGCGATCTCTGCTTAACATACAAGGCCATGTCAAACCCTGAGCTGTTGGACATGCTCTACTTAAAGAAATCCCAATCCCTCAAAGCCACACACTCCAGGGATCTAAACCTTGTCATCACAATGAACAAAACATGCTGGAGGGATAGGTTCCTGACCCAGAGACTCCCCATACTCTGGAATAGACTGCCCATACATGTCAAGCAGAGCGCCTCATTGGCCCTCTTCAAAAGGAACCTTGATGATTGGATGAGAGATAGGAAATTCACCCAGAGGATCATGTCAGTCACCCTGCCAGACAGGGGCCCAGAAAAGTAAATATTGTGGGAAGAAATATCTAGGGAATTGTTATGACTAGGATTGCATAGGCCCTAGGGCATAGGCCCTAGGGCCGATAGCCTAGTACCAACCTATGAACCTATGGTCAATGGGCTAGAATATATCCAAAGAAGAGATTTTTTTTATCAAGATTCTACCACTGTGAAAATGCCTGAAGACAGGAAAACTATTATATCTGTGGCTGCCTTTTACAAGGAGGCAGCAGAAAAGGACAGTTTAAAATCTTTGCTTGCTGACTTATTTATCAGTTAATTGTTTGATTGCTATTCAGTATGCTTGTCTGGGTTGAAGATCATTTTCCATGGAAGTCCAAAAGTATTGCCTGGTTTTAACTGATTGGCACAGAGGCTCATAACTGGAAAATGAAGATTGAGGGAACCAACCCAGAATTATAAGATGCTGCTCCTTAGAGGGTCCTAGCCATAATATTCTGCACTAAACTACCAAAGCAATCCCTGTGAGTGAGGGGGTGATTAACTGTGGGTTGAATGTAGGCCACACTACTGGACCTCCAAGCTCGCCTGCTCCCTACCACCCAAATCTCACTTTAGAATGTATAAGATGATTGAAAGCACAGGTAATCCAGAGGGCTCAAGTGAAGTCTGGTATCCCATCTGTGACTCAGAGGGTGACAGGACTAACAAGAAACAGAGTATAAAAGATTAGTTCAGATAAAATCACTTAAGCTAGCAGATCTAGGAGACTCTATCTGTCTCTGATACCATCTCTGTTGGAGGAATAAAGCCACCTTGTTGACGTTTCCAGTAGTTTATTCAGTTAAACAGGTATATGGATGAGTGTTCTTCTTCTAATACATTACATTCAACAGGTCAACTACCTTTAAATAACTGAGAGGTAGGGTTTTACGAGTTAAACATATTAGACGTGCTCTGAGAGGTTGTGAGAAATCTGATCAAAACCTCCATGGGGGAAATATCACCCTACCACAATGTGACCAATGGCGGTGCCTACTGCATTACTTTGTGACTTTGGAGATTGATGAGTTCTTCAGCAGGAAAGAGGTAGAACTATCAGTGCCTGCATGTGCACCGCAAACAACATATCCCACCATGTGCTGATCATGATGGGTGGTATCACCTATGACCTGGCAGTAACTGCAGTTTGGGGTTGCAGTGCATGTGTCTTGAGATGACAAGTTATTTTATACTATATATTACTAGACTGCATCCCCATTTATGACCCACATAGCCTTCTTCCCTTGTTCCTCTGCTTATGTTGTGAACACCTAACATATTACTTACATCATATCTACAATGACTGCCTCTGTAACAACACTCTCTATCTTCTGAACAACATGGCTTTTTGGCTAGTCCAGCACCATGATTGACCTGAACAACATCACTGATAGAGCCTAACTATCACCAATAAAGGAATTATGACAGCTACCACTTTAATAGGTGTAGCAAATGTCTTTAGCCTCATCCATCACACCATTCTCCTTAACTCCCGCATCTCCACTGGGATCAGGTTTAAACCTCCCGTCTGGTTTGTACACTTCTTCTCTCACTGAGTTTTCACAGTCAGATTTGTCATTTGCACTTACCCACATTATGCTTACTAAAAGGGGTTCCAGAAGGATTAGTTCTTTCCCCCATGTTCTTCTCTACCTTCATTAACAACCTTTGTATGACTCTTTCATTTATCTTTCTAAGTCTGTATGCTGATGACATGGTGATTAATAGGTCTCAGCCCTGTCTAGCCACTTTAAAGTCAGGACTAGAATATTATTTGAACTTCCTGTCCAAGTGACTATAGAATGTCAACCTCCTTCTCAATCTTTGAAAAAAATGGTGGTGACTGACACACAGCAAAAAAAAAAAAGTCAGATTTATCCCCTAAAATTGACATGCCCTTCACAACAACCTTATCACAAATGAGTACACACAACACAGGAAACAGGTTCATCTCTCTCAGCTAAACTTCCAACATATCAAACTCCTGAAATCAAAAAAAAAAAAAATCAAACACTCACTTCTGTGCCAGAAAAATCTCTTACTTACACATACCACAAGTAATGAATGCTATAGGCAAAGTCATTTAAGTTCAATTAGAATATTCCTTCTTCTTACCTCAGATAGTTCCAAGAAAAAAACTGTTTCCTTTCTCTCTTCAGACAACCTCAAATCAAATCTACAGATTCATAACCCTCCAAAAAAATAGAGAGCTTCACAATGTTAAACCTTTGCTAAGGCAAAGGAACTCCCCATCTCACAGAGGGCACAATTGATACTAAAGTTGTCTGCTGCTCAGACTGCTGAATGAAGGCTCCTTTTTTTCCTTAGCTTACTCCTAAAGTCTCCAAATACACCCATGGATGGTTACCTTGATCTGAATTATCTCTTCTCCCCCTTCCATCATAACAGACAATGCTGTGCTGACCATGTTTTGTCATTAGCTGACCTCAAGCTCTTAGAATCACTTCCTTGTTGCCAGTCCATGCAGTGGTGCAGTGGGAGTGTTGCTGCTTTCCAGCAAGAGGTTCTCCAGTTTGATTCTCTGCAGGGGTGCCTTCTGTGTTTAGTCTGCATGTCCTCCCTGATTTGTGTGGGTTTCCTACAGGTGCTCTGGTTTCCTCCCATGTTACAAAGACGTGCATCTGGAGTGTTTCTCCCTGGGTCTCTGCTGAAAATTGGCTTTGTTCCAAGTTGGACTTTCCTGTTAAATAAATAAAAGACATCCAGTCCTTTTCCAGATTTCACTCACAACAAGAATATCTTACTAACTTGGCTATACATAACCACAGTTTTACCTTCCCATAACATTAATCTAATTAACTTTTGACCCCTTTTACCCTGCTCTCCTCTCCTCCCAGGCTGCCATCATTTAAACTTGGCCTCCTATTGACCTTCATCTCTTCCATGATTCTCTTGGCTTTCACATCTCTTCCTTTGTATACCTCATCCTTCCTATTACTCCTCTCATGCTTGAAAATAGTGCACATACAACAAAAATGTATTTGTATGTTGTTACTTGCACGTAATCCTGTTTTATCTTATTTAGCATTTATTTATTTATTTATGTGTTCATATATTTATTTTGTAATTGTGTCCACTTTATTACATTGTAAGTTTTTCCCCCTTATCCTGGACAGGTCTGAAAATGATCCACATGGAAATATGTCTTACCTGATTAACACATTTCAAATAAAAAATTGCAAGTTTGTATGCATGTAGACTGATGGGACATCCTATGTGTTCATCCTGTTGAGCAGCATAACCCATAAAATGGATGATGACCATAACCAAAGCTGGCAAGCCAAGAGCATACCGGCAGCAATGAAGCAGTCCTATAAATGCGACATATGTAGTCTGACATGTCATATTCTGTGTCCAACCATGTTACATCAGGACCATCTGATGGCTGTGGACTTCATGTCCTATGGAGGTAAACTGGATGGCAGTTGAAATTAGAAGCACCTGTGGAGACAACATTTGCTAGCAGTGCCCTCTATAGCATTTTGTGCTTCTTGTCCTTGAATTCCATGTCAGTGTGAAGTTGGTGCACATCTTCCCCCAAGCTTTGGAGCATACTCAGTATCTCCAAAATGTTGTGAGTAGCATCTGTCTCTGCCTGGATCAATGACCTGAACATCCAGCAGTTCACTTCTGCTGCGGTTTTAATCATATTTTCATATATTTATTTGTGTGCTAGTCCCCATAGGCCAGCAGCCTTATATCATGGAGACCTGAGGTGATATCCATACTACCTAGGGGAAATTTGGCCATGATACTTCCACTCCTATAAGTGTTGTGGAATCTTCAGCATCTACCTGAGCTACCACCAGTCTAGACAGATGGGATGTGCTCAACAACTCATGTGAAGGACAACACAGTCAGAAATGAAACAACTCCTAATGCTGCACTACAGTGTCAGTAATGAAAAATGAGTCCAACTCCAATCATCTGGTAAGGGAACTGAACCCACAACCATTTGATCTCTACTATCACAGTCTAATATACTTCCTGTTGTGCTACTGACACCATTCCCACTATTATATGGTTGTAGCAATATTACACACAATTATGCCACCATAAAAAGGTTTACAGGTAGTTTGCTGTTTTTTGATAATGAGGCCATTTAGCACCCCTGTCTGTGGATTTTTGAGTATATGCACTATGCTAGCCATACATGTCACAGTGAACATAAAGCACATGTCCCATACAGGACCTTCTGGTACTCCAAGTTCAATGTTTCTGCCAATACTAGAACCAGGGACCTAAATCTTCAACAATAGATAAATTAAAGCATGATGGAGGGATACGCTGGTAATGCAGTAACCCCCAAACCTCTGGAACAGACTTTTTCTGTGTAATAAGCAGTGGGTCGCTATCTTTCTTTAAACATAAACCAGATAGCTGGATAGGTATCCACAAATTTATTCCAGAAGTGACCAGTATGGCACTGCTGAAGAAAGTAGATGCTGCCGGGGGCACTGCAGGACAGGAATGGTCATGAGACTCAGTGGCCTTGTAATATTTATGAATGTATATGTTTGTGCATATGGCATATGTAGACACCTATCGCAATGGTGCAAAGCTACACTGCATGATGTGATTCATAAATGTAGAATCATGTGCACAGGTCTACGATTTTATTCCTTGAATCAACCTGATTAGGTGACTATGGCTGCATTTAGAACTAGGGAATGCAGGGCTCCACTATGAAATGACAAGGAGCACAGGATTTTCCTGTACTGCCTATGCAAGAACGTAAGGAATGTTTGCTGGATAATTATGATGACTCTTCAAGAAAACAGTAGGCATATATGAGACAGAAATACATTGTAAATATTTTTTCAGTACCACTGCCATCAACTATCTGAAGTTGTATATCTATATTCTTATTGTTATGTACTTTTTTTCAGTGGTGGAAGAACATCAGCTGAAAATGTAACTTTCACAGTAGGAGGGAGCAGACCAGATTACCTTAGTCTTTACCACCCACTGCCTCTGATGCTGGCTTGCCAACAGCCACCAGGTCTGCACGCTGCACTTCAGAAGGGGAGGAGAAAGCCTCTCTGCTGCTGGTAAATCCTCTCTGCTGCTGGTGACTGTGAGGAGTCACAGGTGCCCGCTACCTTAGTCTGTAAATGGGGGTGATATAGTTGCTCTCCTGATGTGAAGAGGGTGATTGCTGCTGAGGTGCGCCCACAACTGGATCGCTATATCAGCAACATGGAGTGCTTTCTGGCTAGACTGATAGTCATGTGGGCTGGCAGGCCTCACCCACTGGCCCTCTGGAAGAGCAACTGTTTCATACCATTAGCTACTCAAGTCAGACATGCCTGGGTCTGTTGCCCTTTTGTCTGGCATACAGTCACTTATGCAATTATTTGACCCTATAATGATCATATTTTCTTCTTTCCCTAACTTGTCATTCCCCTTCCCTAGTTCATTATCCAGTCCTCCCCATCATCAGTTGTCCACCTTCTATATGTCTGTGGCAAACCACTGTCCTTCCCATCTTTTGTGTGTATACCACCCCTGTCTCTCTGTACCTGTGTTCAATGTTTGCCTGTCCCAGCTACCTTTCATTCTTTTTCTGTCCTGTCATCAGTCATCCCTCTAACTTTCTCACCTCCCTTTCTTTTTGTAAAAATGACAAAAGGGGCACTTCCCCCATTAAAAAAAAAAAAAAAAACTTCCTTTTTCTACCTTCTATACCTCTGTGTTAACCTCTGTTTGCTCTTCATGTTTCCTACTTTCTTATCCATCAGAAGAAAAGAGAGGATGGAGAGAAGAGACCAGTCTTTGCAAGTGCAATGTGTTCATGGGTATGATCAATTGGTTGTGCATTCATTTCAATGCCAGTAGAGAAATCAAGATGACTGAAGCAAAATGCTTGATTTAGTGCTGTGTGTTTGATATAACTTGTAGCAAACTGCTTGCTACAAATGCAGCAAGCAGTTTGCAACAGTTTTAAAGTTAGACTTTTTTGTTTTTCTCTCCTCAAGCTGAAAAATGCATAATATCCAACCTATTGTTTTTTTTCTAATCGACTTAGAGCTAGGATTGCCACCTCAGAAATTGGTACCAGGTGCAAATCAGCCAGGTATGACTCTGTGTTTAACAGGTTTGCAACTGTGTTGTACATAACCACATTAGTCTTTCTGTTGGCAGCTGTCAGCTGTGCTGCCCTACCTGTGGTGGCATTGTGTTAGCTGCAGACTGTACAGCAATGGATTTTGCACATGAGCATGAGCTGATCTGATCCCACTAGCTTGCCATAGCTGTGATGTCTATCACATCAGCCATGCATGCTACTGTAGCACCACTCTACTCAACGGTAGCCTAATGCCGTTCAGTCCACTCCGCTGATCTTTTCGTTTCTTATGCAGACATTTTCTAGCTATGCAGGTGATAGTCAATGCTCAGTATATGTCTGATTAGCTCTGCAGCACTTTGTGCATTAATCTCCTTAAATATTAATGCTGTATAGGTTTGCAGCCCTTGCCTATAAGTCCCAGCCATAGAATGCATTGTTTAATGAATCAGGGACAAATACTTTTGCATCCTTCCTGATTGCTATTTTGGAGTAAACAGTTCGGTTAGCATCCTGCTGTGTTGTATGATGCAACACCTGAAAGTTCACTAGAAAGTCACATAGTTTGTTCTAATTTTAAAAGTAATACTAAGATAAAGTATCAAATAAACAGTAAAATGAAACTGTGAACTTTGTTTTTCAAGGCAGAAGATATTTTATGGCACTGGAAAAGCTAGTTAATAAAGTAGTGTTACATGTATGCCTCTCTGTATCATGCAGTCTAAGCCAGTATGAATGGGTCTTCAGAAATTAAGAGAAGTGAATTTGAAAAAGGAAACATAACTGTCTGAAATTAAAGTGGTTTTAAAACAGTGTTTCTGTTTGATCAACAACAGTGTTGGACATGATGGTTATGTTATGCTGGTTACATTACAGGTGACCAGGGGAATTATATCAGCAGTAATTAAATTGCATTTGTCTGTATATAAGTAAAGTGAGAAGCATGTCATTTAAAAACAGCATGTAAAGTACATCAGTGTAGTGTGGAGAAAGAGGTCTGAAACAAATGCAAGACAGAAATCTAATTTGAAAAACAAATGGAAAGAAGTTCATTTTCACTGCTCGTGGTCATTGCATCCACAAATCTATATTTGCTGTCCTGCAAATGTTTCACACTTTTGAATACTAAGAGATAACATTCATTCTGAAACTCTGTTTGAACATCCAGTAATTTACTCCTTACATGTTCCCAGACATTGCCTAGTGTGTGTCCTTAAGAACAAATATTAATAGCATAGCTGTAGCAGATTAATAAACAAAGTGTTAGAAAACAAGTCAAAACTAGTTCTGTAAAATGTACACTATAAAACAAGAAATTCGTTCTTGATACTTTTGGTTTCTTTGTATTAAAATGGCAAAGACAACCTACTTTATGTAGAGTTATGAGTTTATAAATGGTAAGTTTAAAATAGTTTTGTATAGCATGGAAAAATAACCTTTGCTTGTCACAAGAAAGTCAATAAATATTAGCCTGCTTGATGTAATTGCTGCTATGGATAACAAATCAAAGTCGGGCTGTGCAGTATATTGGTTCCATTTTGTCTATCATAAGTAAGCATTGTAACAAGAAGACAAATTCATACAAGGCACCCATAACTATAACTTTTTTTCTTTCTCCCCTTCTTCTCAGAATGAACATCAGAGTAAAAAAGCAGACTTCACTCTTCTTAAGACTGAGATGGGTCCTTTAAGCCCACTGGGCCAGTGGATACCACATCCCACAATGCTGAATCCTTCGCAAATGCTTTCTATGGACATCTCCAAGAATGCATGGATCATGCAATCCCAAATAAATCCAAGTCCCTCTCCACCAAAGGCAAGCGTCCTGTCTGGTGGACCTCAGCCATTAACAAATTGTATAACAAAAGAAGGAAGCTACTGCATGACAGAGCAAAATCCCATAAAGGGAAGACATCTCTGATCAACACTAAACTACGTTCTCTCATAAAAACATCCAAGGCCAACTTTGAGAGAAAAATCGCTAAGGACACTAAAGATAACCACAAAGCCTTCTTCAGCTATGTTAGAAACCTGGGCAGAAACCCTCAGATATGCTCAGAGTTAGTTCACAACAACAAAAAATACACTGAACCCACAGATATTGCCAACATTCTGGCTGACAGATTCAGTGCAAATTTCTCCCCTCCCTCACCCCCAAAAGAAGAAATACTTATCCCAGCTGAATGTAATCTCCTGTCATCTCAGATGTCCAGGTGAGATCGCCCTCAGCAAAGCTAAAACACAGCATCAATGGGACCTGACGGTATCCTGGGTTGCATGCTACGTGAACTCCAAGAGGAGCTAAACCCGCACATAAAAATGCTATTTAACCTTAGCCTTACTACTGGATATGTACCTGAACACTGGCGTACAGCAACAGTGGTCCCACTCCACAAAGGGGGTACCTCTACAGACCCTGGGAACTACCGCCCCATAAGCTTAACCAGCCTGGTCTGCAAAGCTATGGAAAGAATCATTATGGAACTCATAAACAGAGACATTGGGGACCTACAGACACTTGACCCCACCCAGTTCGGCTTTGTAAAGAGCAGATCCTGCCTTTTGAACCTGGTTGACTTTTTCGAAACAGTCACTAGAGTGATTGATGAGGGCAAAGCAGTCCATACAGCCTACCTGGACTTGGCTAAGGCCTTCGACATAATACCCCACTCAGGCATTATAATAAGCTCAACAGCTTAAATGTAAACCCTTATGTTACTAGATGGGTTGCAAACTGGCTAAAGGACAGAACCCATAAAGTTAAAATTGCTGGAGCAATGTCAGACTCAAAGCCAGTCACAAGTGGTGTCCCACAGGGATCTGTCCTGAGACCCCTCTTGTTCGGCATTTATTTCTCAGATGTTAAAGCAAACATGGGAGGGTTGTGGCTGACAAAGTTCGCAGATGACTGCAAACTAGGCGCCATAGTCGACACACCAGCGGACACATACATCCTACAAAAAGGCCTCACAGAAATGGACAACTGGTGCCGGAGTCATGGCCTTAAACTAAATGCCAAAAAATGTATAGTCATCCCCTTTGGGAAAAACAAAGTACCCACAAATTATCACATAGACAGCAACCCACTGAGTATGGAAAAGTAATCAGAGACCTAGGGACCCAAGTCAACAGCGACCTCTCATTTGACACCCACGTTGCCAAAGTGGTTAGAAAGACATTCTACCTTGCACACCTTATCATGAAGGGATTCACATCCAGATTCAAGGATGTCATTGTACCCTTATACTCCTCCCTCATCAGACCAATGATTGAGTACAATGCCCCATTTGGTATGTACCTCACCCGGCATTTGCAACAGCTGGAGAGACCACAAAAGTACCTCACCAAGAGGATCAAGGGTCTCCAACATATGTCTTATTCTGCCAGACTAAAGAAACTCCAGCTCTATTCAGTAGCATACCGCCTGCTCAGAGGTGATCTCTGCCTGACGTACAAGGCCATGTCCAATCAGGAACTGATGGACATGCTCCACCTCAAAATATCCAAATCCTTTAGAACCACAAGAGCTAAAGACTTAAACCTCGGCACAAGTATGAATAGGACATGTTGGAGGGATAGATTCATAACCCAGAGGCTTCCCATGCTCTGGAACAAGATCCCAGTTCATGTTAGGCAGAGCCCCTCACTGACTCTCTTCAAGAGAAATCTTGATGAGTGGATGGGAAATCATAAGCTTACCCCAGGGGTCACATCTGTGTCACTACTAGACAAGGGCACAGTAAACTAATTCTATTATATAAAGGGACCTTCACTGTGTCACTACTAGACAGAGGCACAGTATTCTAAATCTATTCTGTGCATTTTTGTACCATTTCATGGGGTGGCAAAAGCCACATCACTATGGCTAGGCTTACAAATGCCCCAGGGCAGATAGCCTAGTACTAAACTATGAAACTATGAAAAGACTCTTTTTATATCCCGATGCTTTATTTGTCCTTTAAATGGTTAAGGCTGCTTGGCAGAATGACAAAGCCTATCATACATCAGGATCAGGATTCCATAATCATGTCCTAATCTCGACATCATCTCATAGTGATGTGCAGACTGGAAGTCGATATGCACTTCTTCTCACTTATTACTGCAGACATTTGTTAGAACTCCCTCCTTAATGAAATTCTTCGGTAATTTCTTCATCTTTCTCTTAGTGCTACAGGGTAGTGGAAAAACCTATACCCACTACCACAGAATGAAGTGCGGGCCAACAGCCATTTGAAGAACCTATTCCCACTCCCACAGAAAGAAGATCTGGTCAACAGTCAGTCAAATTATTTAGCATTCATTAGTCTTCCATATGGAATATAGGTGTATGTTCAAATGTCTGTTATTGTACTGCAGAAGGGAAGAGTACTAACTTTAAAAAACCTTTACAAAATGTTATAATATTGTCAAACATTGCCTAAAATTTGATGTAACCAATAAAAAGTACTATTATTATTTGGTATTTATTCTTATGGTTTACCAGGTAATTGAAGAGATTCATTTGGAACCCTTTTCATTCCTAACCTAGAATGCTATTTACAGTGAAAAGAAGAAATTTTGAACAAGTGCTTTTTGATTCATACATTTTTAAATTAATTGATATCCCAAGATCACTGACTCTTATGACAATCCATGCCCCCCATCCACCATACCTCCTTTCTCCAGGACTGAGGCCTAGAGTAAACTTTGAAAACCCATCCAGTCATCTTGTTTATTAAGATAATCTGTTGCACTGTTTTAACATGTAGGGGAAGTTTATTCCAAAGGTATGGGGGGTACAGGCTTATAAACCTGTCCCCTACACTGTTTTATTTATCTGTTGGTGAAGATTTATGTGCGTCTGTTCTATCCATTATGGGTAGAGATGGTAGATTTTCAGAGGAACAAAAGGTCTTTGATAGTAGTGTCTGTAAAGGCATGGTAAGTGTGACAGAGATCTCCCTCAAAAGTATATAAGATGCTGTATAAAGGGACAAAACTTTCAGACTATCTCAGCAGGTAAGGAAAGTTAAGCCTGTGATATTTCTGATTTGGAACCTTGGGGTCTTTATTGTTATTTATTTATTTATTTATTTTAATTTATTTGTTTGTATTTTAACATCCAACAAAACTAATGTGACTGCCAGATGAAACCTCAGTGTAATGTTTCCAAGAAAGGACAGCTTCTCAAGCTATCACACTGCACACTAAGGACAGCTTCTCACACTCCTCTTACGTTGCAGTATCACTACCCTAGAGTATTATCCAACTGTTCTGTGTGAGCTTCCAATATTCTTCTGATGTTATAGCACCAGGCTAATGCTGTAGTATGCAGAATCACTGATTTGTACCTTTTATTACAAGGTTCCTAAAGCTGAAATTAGTGGAAAGTGGTACAAGACAGGCTGACATTAGTCCATTTATTTATGTGTTCATTTATATATTAATTTAATCATTTATCCTTTTATTGACTTACAACATTTTTATTTAGTAAAAGTTCTGGCATGCATATCAAACACATTTTCAATAATCAAAAATGACTTGCCATTGCTGATTTGTATTGCAGAAACCCTTTGAAAGCTGCAAGTGCATAACTGCTAAAACAGCTAGCATGATAGCTTTTAATTAAGTTTAAGCTGTAGCAATACATTTATTGTAGTTTTTTCTGCAGCTATATTTCAGGATTTGATTTACAAATCTTTATCATTAACAATTCTTTATTTCATTTCAGTGCAGCAGAACTTTAATGATTATAATAAAAAAACTCATACAGCTTTTTATTAGTAGTTAAAAACAAATTCTATATATTGCTTTCTCCCTTTTATAAAATGCAAGGCAAAAATGGTTATACATTGGCAGTCTCATACTACATAATTGTGATGTTATTATAAAGTAGTGTACCTGTCCTTCATATAAAACCTGGGAGAAAAAAAAAAGGTATCCACAAATGAGAGGACTTTACCAATATGACATGCACCAAATTTTAGCAGTTACTGGGCATTGTCATCCTCCTACTATTTATCAGAAATTTAATACATTATGTTGCTTCCCTAAGATAAATTTTCTGCAGCAATACATTTTTTAAAGCAATATAATTTTTACCATTTATATTTTTGGTTTATTTCTTTATTTTTCATATCCTTTCCCAATTATACATTTGGCAATCTTCACACGATGCACTTTTTATTGTACACCAGAAGTCTGCTGCTTCATATTGCCATTCTAGTTACTATCACTCCCATCTTCACTTTTAACTGCTAGTACATGATGACATCTTTCCATTCTTCCCTTACATTTTCTCCTTCCCCATCATTTTCTTCTGCTTTACACTTCTCTTTATAATGTCTACAAATCTCATTTCCATCTCCTCTTTATGACACTATGACCCTTTATGACACTATGACACTTGCCCATGGCTTTCCAATTTCTGGCTATGATACTCTTAATTGCTGTTACAATCAGTCTTATTGTTAACATTTAATTTTACCTGATGACCTCCTTCTTCATTATTAATTTCCTATATGCAGAATTCACAGTTTTTTTTTCTTCCACTCTTTTCCATATATCCTCTTCCGGATTTCCAGGCCTTTTATTTAAATGTTATGTGCCCAGTTACACCCCCAGAAAACAGTGGCGGATGGTGACTTCAAATCATAGGGAGGCTACAGGAGACAGCTGAATGGGTGGGGTCAATGGGGGTGTGTGGTCAACTAGAAAGGGAAGGAGCTATGTTCAAAACCACATAAACAGTAACTTTAATTAAATACACTGCCCTGTGTGCCAAACCATCATTATGAGAGTCCAATCAAGACAAAATGAAATGTAGAAGAAAGAAATATTTCAACGCCTTGACTGCATGACAGCTTACTTAATATCTAGATGGAAACAAAAAAGTTGTGAGGCATGAAAAAATAAATTACTTTTTAAATACATTACTGGAATGCCAGTCAAAATCAAATATAAGAAAAACAAGCAGCACTCAACTCAAACCACTTCTCCTTACACTGCAGTTCTAGGTATAATTTATATTCAGCTTTATTAAAGTACCAAGTAACATGCTGAAAGTAGCAATCTCTGTGACACCCCCACTTGTAAAAAATGTTTCTTATCCAAAAATGACCTGCTGCCTGACAACAACTATCTACTTGTTTCATGGGGAAAACATGATCAAAGTAAAAAATTAAAAGCAAACAAGAAACAAGCTCAAGATACATTGCTTAAAGGATTACTGCACTGATTATGGACCACACATGATAGATTGGAATTCTGTTTAGTTTAAAGGTAAAGCCTGCAAAGATGACTGCAAGTCTCCAACAAATGTAATGAGCTTCTTAAAATAATGTAATCCTGTCCTTTCTTACAAATACTGTCATATGCATTCCAATACCCAAGGCGTATACATTATCTAGTTATGTAAGTATTCTCTGCATGGCAACAACAGAAAGGCTTTCAATGTCGGCAATTCTTTAACAGCATGCTTATTAAAGCTTACATGCATCTTACAATCTTAGACAAGCTTACCTGATGGTCATTAGAGCATTGCTACTTAAACTCAGAGCAGCAAGCACTTTCTGAATAACAACAAGCATAAATCAACAGTATAAAAATATGACAGAAACCAGAACATTCTGCAAAATCAAGGACAGATGAAAAGCCACTGTAGTACTTGTGTCTACCTTGGATGGGGGGATACTCTGCACATTTACTCTGTATAACTGCTCCTTGCCTTGTTTGGACACATCCAGAGTCACTACATGGGAGAGTGGGGTGCAACAAGTATGTCACAATTTGAAATGTCTCTGGCTGACTGTGATGGCCCTGACACATTTGTCATTCCTCTCAACCTCAGAGCAAGAAATCTGGACAAAGCCATACATAGAAGTAGGACAAAGGCCCAAAAATAAAGACAGTTTTTAAATATTGCTCTTATAAACTTAGAAAGATAATAGAATAGTAGGTCTTGCACTAGTATAAATTTTCAGAAGGATATGAAAACTGAAACTCAAATGTCTGTCATTATTTTCTAACTTCAGTCTTTAATGATTTGCCACACATTTGACAAAAAAACACAATTTTATGAAAAATGGACCAAAAATGTGATGCAAAAATATAAAATAGCCACATAATGCAGCTGGGAACCGGTCAAAGAAGGTACACTTTTTTAATATTAGTAATGCTAACTTGAGCAGCTGACAAATTAAAGGAATCTACATGCATTTCTGAAATAAAAGTAATCTATGACTCTGATTATTACAGTTATTTATTAATTGTAAACCCTCCACATTTTCTTCCAAAATTGCTATTTTGCAGAGGGATTATTAGGGGAAGAGCAACATTTTGAGCCAAAATCGGGGACAGTTGAGAGGTTTAGATATGCCTAATTCTATAAAGGAATGTATTTGCACATACCTCTCAACCTGTTAATGCAGAAAATCTGGACAAGGCCAAATATACTGGGGGAACATATAAACAGTACTAAAAATTGCTCTTGTATAAACAGAGACAATTGATAAAATAACAGGTCTTGCTTTAGCATGCATTTTTCTGAAGGCTATGAAGTTTGAAACTCAGTGTCTGTCATTACTTAGTGACTTAATTCCTAAATGATTTGCCAGAAAACCACAAATTTTATGAGGAACAAACCAAAAATAAAAAGCAAAAATCTATTCATTCTGTGAAATTCTGGACAGTTGAGAGGTATAGTTCAGCCGGGGCTGTCTTTGAGTTTGCCACCCTTCCCCCTCACAAAATCATGGTTGAATGGAGCTTCCCCCTACAGCAATTCCAATGAACCATTACTTGCCTATTTCACCCCATTTAGAATAAACACTAATGTGCATACTGCTTTACTTCTACAATGATTTGGACTTCATTTAAAAGTTTTATTTTGCTTTTTACAGCACAAACACTAAGACATCTGCTAAACAAAGCAATGCAGTCTCACAGTGAAAACAGACTTAGCATTAAAACTTCTCTGCTCTTGAAACTCACATTCATGGAAACAGCATTGAAACCCACATTCAAAGAAAATGCATTTGGCTAGTGGCAGATAAAGATTAACTTTGGGCTATTTTCAAATGATAGGCCCCTTGCATACAAACCATACATGTGTTCTGTGATGCACTTTCCTGATTGCATTAAATTATATTCCTTGTATAATGCAGTACAGTTGTTAGAGGATGTTTTAAATGTATTGTTTTGAACATTTTTCAAGTAAACAATGAAACAAAATGCATGCACCAATAATGTCAATACTGTCCAATTGAGAATATTTCCATCATAAAAGTCTACTCAGACTTCTACAGTCCACCAGTATCAGTAAATATTCACAATCTCTGCGGAAGTAAAATTCATCTAAATAATTTGACATTAAAAAGATCTGTAACTAATGAAGATGTTACTGCTAGCAAACAACTTTATATTTCATTATTTCATCTACAAATAAAGTGCCTGTTGCCCTTGACTAATAAATTGCCTATATTACATTACAAAAATGATAAGCTAGTAATATTGCAATAGGGACTGGATGGCAAATAATGGATGGGTTCATAGTTACTAGGTATCTTCGCCAAAAAGGACATTCTCAAGATAGCAGCATCCACCCCATTTACAACACAGTACAATATCAGCAATGCATCTACATACTGTGGAAGTAGAACCCACAGCCTTCTGCATCAAAAGTAAGCACACTACCAGTTGTGTTATTAACAATGCAAGTCTCAGCATAAGCAGCACTAAACTTCTCTTCCCCTGCACCTCTCAGCTCCTTGTAAAATCTACTCGACACTCAGCTGTATCTCTCAACTTTGCAGTACAAGAAATCTGGAAAAGGCCAAAATGTATTGGGGAGGGACAAAAGGCAGGGACACATTTTAAACATTGCTTGTATAATCTTGGAAAGTTGCTAGAATAAAATGCTGTGTTACAACCATGCATTTCACTACCAAGTCTTGAACCTAGGACCCTGTGCAAAATAGTCAGAGCAACATACCACTATGCCAGATCAGCTGTTTTGTGAAACAGAGGAAGACTGAAACTTAAATGGCTACCATTTAGTGAACTCAGTTCTCGCTATAGCTGTCAACCTCTTAGCACAATACAACTGGACAAAGCCAGTAATGGGGGAATACAGCCCTCAAACATATTCAGTGAATTCAGTTCTCACCATAGCTCTCAACCATAGCACAAAAAACCTGGACAAAGCCAATAATGGGGGAATACAGCCCTCAAACATATTCAATGAATTCAGTTCTCACCATAGCTCTCAACCTTAGCACCAAAAACCTGGACAAAGCCAATAATGGGGGAATACAGTCCCAAACAAATAGGGACAAATTTCATATATTCATCTTATAAACTTAGAAAATTGTTAGAATAAAAGATTTTGTGTTACCATATACTTTCTAAATAATTTGAAGTCTGAAATTCAAATGCCTGTCATTTGTATTTATACATTTGTTAACCAGGAAAGTCTGACTTGGAACAAAAGCCAATTTTCAGTAGAGGCCCAGGAACAAACACTCTAGACAAATGTAAGATGATAGGACACCAGAGCACACCCATGCAAACACAGGGAGGACATGCAGACTCTACACAGAAGGCACCCCAGCCAAGAATTAAACCAGAGAACTTGTAGCTGTCAAGCAACAATGCTACCAATTCACCACTGACTGTGTAAAGAAAAAAAATACAGAAATCACAGATTTTTATGAGGAACAGAACCGAACAGATATAAGGCAAAAATCTGCAATTTTTTTACAAATGGTGGTGGGTAGGAAATTCAGGCTCTTGCCACTTGGGCCCAAGGTACAGGGTTCAAGCCTGTGGTATTCTCTACCCACCATCATGTAGCAACTGGGGCATTACACACACACACACACACACACACACACACACACACACACACACACACACACACACACCTGAGCCCAAAGTCACTGCAGCATTAAATAATCCATCCATATAAACGTCCGTGACGAGAGAACAGCTGTACAATGCAAACGCAATCCATACAAACGATGCAAAAGCAGCTGTAAAATGTAAAATCTCACAATGTCCTGCAGTAAACAAGCCCTTCCCCTTCTGTGAGGCTCATCCTAGTCCTACCCCTTCCTACGAGAGCACCAACCTGCGGACATTGCAGTCCGATCCCCTTACAGTCTATGCAGTTACAACTGCATAGACCTCTGGGATATTTGGAGATGAATGCTGTCTTCTTAATCTGGACTGCTGGTGAGACAATCTGGATTCTGTGCTCATCCTCCAGACTGGTTCACCAGCAGTCCGGATATCAGGAAATGCCGCGAGTGCACATGCGCGCTGTCCCAGGACTCACATTTGCTTTTATTTTGTTATTTTCTTTTCTTTTTCATTTAATTTTGTTTATTTACTTATAGGTTCATAGGTAGGTAGTAGGCTATTGGCCCAAGGGCCTACGTAAGCCTAACCAACAAGTTTCCCTGGGTTACGCCACCCAAGAAAGTTAGTTTCCTGTACCACTGTCGAACAGAGACACAGAAGTGATCCCTGGGGTGTATTTCCTATTTCCCATCCACTCATCAAGATTTTTCTTGAAGAGTGCTAATGAAGAACTTTGCTTGACATAGATGGGTAGCCTGTTCCAGAGTATGGGAAGTCTCTGGGACAGGAATCTATCCCTACAGCATGTCCTGTTTATTGTGGTGACAAGGTTTAGGTCCCTAGAGCGTGTAGCTTGGAGGGATTGGGATTTCTTTAGGTGTAGCATGTCCAACAGCTCTGGGTTTGACATAGCTTTATATGTTAGGCAGAGATCACCTCGGAGTAGGTGATATGCTACGGAGTAAAGCTGGAGTTTTTTTTTGAGGCAGTCAATGTAGGGCATTTATTTGAGGCCAGTAATCCTATTTGTGAGGTACTTCTGTGGCCTTTCCAGCTGCCGTAGATGTCTTGTGAGGTACATTTCAAAAGGAGCATTGTACTCTATAATGGGTCTAATGAGTGTCGAGTAGAGGGGAACAATGACCTCTTTTTTCTGGATGAGAACCCTTTTATGATGAGGTGTGCCACATAAAAGGACTTCCTGACTACTGTGGCGATGTGACTATCAAAGGAGAGAATACTGTCCACATGGGACTCAAGGTCTCTTATCATGCAGTCAGTGTTAAGTAGATTGCTGCCTATGTGGTAGTTCATGGGCACATAGTTTTTTACCAAAGGGGATGACACTGCACTTTTTGGCATTGAGCTTGAGGACATGGCTCTGACACCAGGCATCTGTCTCAACGAGGCCCTTCTGTAGGATGTCCACATCATTTGGGGACTTGACTATGGCTCCTAGTTTGCAGTCAATTGTGAACTTCATTAGCCAGAGGCCTTCTGGATTAGCCTGTACTTCAGAGAAGTAGATACCAAACAGGAAAGGTCCCAGGATGGAACCCTGTGGTACTCCACTTGTCACTGCTTTGAGGTCAGATTTGAAGTCTGCAATTTTAACAGTGTGGGTTCTGTCAGTGAGCCAGTTGGCAACCCATCTTGTGACATAAGGATTTATACCTAATTTAGTAAGTATAGCTATAATTCCAGAATGGGGGATGGTGTTGAAAGGCTTGGCGAGGTCAAGATAGATGGTGTGAACCACCTTACCCTCATCTATGGCTTTGGTGACTGCCACAGAGAAGTTGATCAGGTTTAGAAGGCATGATCTGCCTTTCACAAACCCAAATTGGGTGGGATCCAGAGTTTGGTGGTTACCAATGTCTTTGTTTATGAGTTCCATGATAATACGTTCCATGGCCTTGCAGACCAGGCTCGAGAGACTAATAGATCGATAGTTCCCGGGATCAGTGGTGGCTCTCCCTTTGTGGAGTGGGATAACTGTTGCTGTGCACCATTTAGGGGCACAAAGCCTGAGGTGTGGCTATTATTGAACATGGTGCTTAAGTGGGGAGCCAGTTCATTCTAAAGTTCATGTAAAATGCAGCCTGGGATGTTGTCCGGTCCCATGGATGCTGTGTGTTTGGCTTTAGCGAGTGCAGCTTTTACTTGCATAGTTGTGATTACAGGGACTCTGCATTTTTCCTGTATAGATATGGGCCCTTTAGGGAGGTGAGAGGGGGGTAAAGTTAGCACTGAACCTATGTGCCAAAATGTTGGCAATATCAGTTGGTTCTGTAATTTTTCTTGACATGGCTATAGAATGCTTTGTGGTTGTCCTTGTAATTAGTGGCAATTTTGTTTTCACAGCTAGCTTTGGAGGATCTTATAAGGGATCTCAGCTTCTTACTGAGGCTGACCAGGGAGCTCCTCCACTCATGGGATTTTACTCTCTTTTGCAACAGTTTCTTCCATCTGTTGTACAGTTTGTTTATGGCAGGGGCCCACCAGATTGGCTTCCCTTTTTTGGAGGATAGCGTCTTGGTTCTGTTTGGGATAGTATGATCCATGCACTCGTGTAAGTGCTTATAGAGTACATTTGTGTAGGATTCAGCAGTTGTAATTGTATTGTCCATCTGCACTTTTTTTTATAGCTGGGGGGGGGGGGGCTGCAGTCCTGCAGCCCAATAGCACGAGCTGCCCCTGCCAGAAAATATAATTCATGCCTGCCTCTTTTGTCATGTGTCTTCAACATCTTAAGTCTGTTTTCTTCCATCCATTACTAGTCTTCTTTAGATAGAGATATCAACTGTCTGGCACAATGGATATCTGATCTCCCATCCCATGTATTTTCTGAACCTCCACTGTTATACTGAGGACTTTTCTCTATTCATCTTCCCTGGTCTGTAATCCAACTTCGCCCATGCTTTTCTTTTCTCTTTTTTGTACATTCCTCCATTTACCTCATCAGGTCTTCAAAGTCATTTTGGTTTTATCTTACCCTTGTCTTCCCAATTCTGTCATAGTGCTCTCCATTGTCTTCTCTCCTTTCTTTTCCAATGTTTCTTCTTCTTCCTACTTCTACAGACATTTTCTTCAGTCTGGAGTATGTCTATTATTCATTTTGTGTTAATCCAAATTCCTGTATGGCTTTGGTTAATCCCTGTCATCATTTCCTTCAATAACCCCTTTTGTCACCCTTTTCTTTGATCTCAAGTCCTTTATTAATTCCTGTATGGTCTTTACTTCCTGTCCTCCTTTCCTTCAATAATCCATTTTGTCCCCCTTTTCTTTAATTTTCTACTTTCTTCCATATGAAATATCTTAATCCTCCTTATCTCGACTTGTCTCATTCTTTCTCTTTTCCCTATGCCATGTTTCCCTATCATTTACAGCCTCTTTATTCTTTTATATTTTCCTCTTCATCCTATTTGTCCTCCCTCCTCTTCACTTTTGGTCTCACACATACTCTTTATCTACCTATATAATATATTTGTTAATGTCTGTAGGGTTATGTGTTGGAGTCTTCAGATCCCATTTTCCTACTCAGTCTTAGCTTGTTTTTAGGTCCTTCTCCTTTCCCTTTAGCTATCTACTCCCAAGCACTTCTAATTTTAGTGGTGCAGTCTCCATCAATCCATTGACCAATTTCTTAGTACATGTGCTATAAGTGGAAGAACCATCATTCTAATCACATTCATTTATTATACCTACATTTGTTTATGCCCCCTCTGATATCAACTGTATTTTTACAATTCCCCTAGTCTAAATTATTTTGTATTGTATCACTTAAAGTATATCCTACACATACTACCAGATATTTGGGGTGTTTCATCTCATGAACGTGTCCCCTCCTCCTCCAATTCCATTTAACTGCCCTATGTGGAACATCCTTATCTTTCTCTGATTGCATCTAAATCCTGAGACCCTTTCAAGCCTTGCATAACCTAGCATTATTTCCTCTATGGCCATCTAAACAGAAGCATGCAGTTGTTGTTGTTTTTCTTTCGGTTAGGGGTCACCACAGCAGAACTCCGGTCCGCTAGTCTTCATATATTAGGAATCCTAAATGTACTCCTATCTGTCCACCGAAGTTGTACTTTTTCTCAACCACTTTTTCTAGCTCTTCTGTGACTAGTGAGAAGACCTTAGGGAGAGACAACACCCCTGTCTGGTCACCCTACCTACTTCTAGTAACTTGGAAATTCCTCCTTTTACCATTACTTCTATCTTGGACTCCACTGGCTTTATCAGTTATATATGTTATTCTCCATTTGTCTTTTTTTTATATATATATGAGGAATTCCCAGTCTGACTTTGTTGAAGGCCTTCTGTAAGTCAATAAAAAAGATCCCTACCTTTGTTACCCTCTTTTGCTCATCTGTGTCCATAAACTCTGTTAGGGTTCATCAGTCTGTCTACTTCCTTCTTTCACAAATCCATTCTGCCCCTCTGTATTATTCTTCGCAGAAACTTATCTAGACACCTTGCTGTCACTTTTGCCATCACTTTGATGCCTGTAATTATACTGGTTTGTAACCCAATACTTTCTTCCATTATTTTTCTCCCCATTCTTTTGGGATCAAAGACACCCTGGCTCTTTTCATTATATTTAATGGTTCCCCTTTTTTTTTCACTTATCCTTTCATAGTTATTCTACATAACTGCCCATACTGTCTCAGTGCTCCACTTGTAGAAATATGCTGGTTATTCATCCAGACTCCCTAACTTTCTGTATATATGTATATATATATATATATATATATATATATATATATATATATATATATATATAGATGGAATCAATGCACATCTACTACACTCCATGTGAGCATGATCCAATGACATTATTGGATGCAGTCCTATTTCCTTAATTAAGCAAATATGTTCAGTAGCAATATAAGTTTCATCTGCTCATAATCTTTATTTATATCTATACCTTTATATCTATACGAATAACATGCAAACGGCTTTATTTCTAACTTAATGTCGGAAAAAAGAAGCAATGCTTATTATTACTTTTATGTATGACTATCCAGATTTTCCACTTTTAAGGACCAACTTGTTGAAATCCAGTAGATTTAGTGATATCCTTCTTGCCCCAACAAAGATGTCACTCTCATCAAAATCAGTATCCTGTTATTAAAGCAAAACATTCCTGGTCATGTAAGTCATTCCTTGCAATAGACACCAAGGGATGTGTAATAAATCAAAACAATTTCACTCATATGTAAGTCATTCCTTGCAATGCAATTAACCAATAATTTATTCTATTAAGATATATAAAAATGTTCTTCCTGTTTGGATTTATCAAGCCAGTACAATTTCCTATAATAAACTGCATCTGTACCCAGTCCCATAATATTTATTCAGCACCCTCCACATATAGTATTGCATTTGAAATGATCCAATGTTCATTTTTGCAGTATGTACCGAGTTTTCCTTTGCCTTTCTAAATTTAAATGTCCAATCTTTTAATGCGTACACCCAGACTAATGCAATGATTACATTATAGTAATAACAAACAATTATTATACACTCTAAAAAAATAAAAAAAAACACTTGAGAATGAATACAATAACACTGTTTAAATTCAGTCACTCTAAACCTGGTGTAAAAGCTTGTCATCTAGCTCAACAAATAGTCATTGTTTGCATCATTATTAGTTTGGTATCTTATATAGCACTTTCTGTTACCCTCAGTCAAAACCTATTTGGAATAGTTTCACATGACATATAATATCATTTTTTTCTCAAATCAACACAGCCTCAGCCTTGACAATTAACATTTATTCAGTTGTATTGCTGTTCCTCCCCCACCATGTTCAAGCCATAAGTATTGAGTTTCTTCCAATTTAATACAATATATACATTTATGTAGGCAATAGTTATGCTCTACTAAATGTTAATAACTTTATGTACTTATGACGTTTACATTCAGTTTAGGTGTGCCTCTTCAAATCTTTAAAGGTCTTGTACCTACTATAAAAATACACTCTGAAAAAAGTTGGGAAAACATGCAAAACATTATTTTCTTAGCTGACATTCCTTCATGGACCCAAAAAGGTTCCATTTGTCATCATCTTAATTTATTATAATCATCAGTGAAATACTTGCCTATCAGTAATTCTTCAAACTTTCTTTGGAGGCCAAAGCAGAAATAGAATCTGATCATTTTTGTACAAGTCTCAAATCTCACCAGCATATGTCTTATCATTACCATTACCCCAGAAACAAAGTTTGCTTACTTCTGCAATTTTTTCTTGTCAAAATGCTAAACTTTCAATTTGGCAAGTGATCCCGAAAAATACATCCCCCAACATGTACTTCATCCTTCTCTGGTATCCCAAAAATATAAATAGTCATTGGCTGCATCCTGTGTTCAGAATCTAGCTAAATCATAATATTGTTTCAAGTCCTAATTTTCCTCCTGCAATAACTCTGTGGCATATGCATGTGAAGAATTCATGAGCACCCAGTGTTCTGCCCAAAAGAGATCTAATTCCGCACTATAAAGCACAAGATAAAGCCAGCAAAACAAGTCTGGATTGTACAGCAGGTAAAGACCGATCCATTTCTCAATGTGAGAACTGCAACAGGAATGTTGTCAAGGACTTCACCAAGATAACTGGCATTTTTTCTTATTTTAGGATCAAAAGAACTAATTTAGATTTGTTCTATGATTTCTGAAAAAAACTAAGTATGTATCATGCTAAATCAAATTCCCAATCAACGTAATAAAAATTATATTCCTGAGCTATAGATTATAGATCAGCTGAAGCTAATAACTTAGTATTTTGTGCTCATTATTACAAAATATAAACAAAAAGTGAATGGTGTAAATGCTAGGTTATAGGGCGGTGCATTGGTGCAGTGGTTAGCTTTATTACCTCACAGCAAGAGGTTCTCCCATTCGATTCTCAGCTGGGGTGCCTTCTGTGTAGAGTCTGCATGTCCTCCTTGTTATGTGTGGGCTTTCTGTGAGTGCTCCAATTTCCTCCCACATTCCAAAAGACATGTATCTGGAGCATTTCTCCCCAAGCCTCTGCTGAAAATAGGCTCCATCCCAGTCAGACTTTCCCAGTAAACAAATGTTAAACAATTAAATAAATAAATAAAGATGATATAGTATATGCATGTTATATATATATATATATATATATATATATATATATATATATATATATATATATAAAATAGTATATCATAATTACATAATTGATGCATATTACATGATAAAACTGACCATTGGGAAGAAATATCTTACGAAAGAATAAATGTTGGAGTCCATAAGACAACATATGTTTAGCAAGTATGTGAATGTTTGCACTATGTGATACTAAATTCAGTTCTTACAACACGATTTGGTATGAGTTATTGGATTAGTATAAGGATTTTAAAGGAAAGAGTAAATTAGATATGGTCAGAAGTGTGAGATGGCAATGTTGTAAGATGAATAAGAATATGGAAATGGATGTGATCAAGGGGGAATAATATGAAGGAAGAGGAAATAGAATAAAGGCAACAAAGAATGAGGGAGAAATGTATTTCCAATGGTTACATTTTTTCTCTACGTGGAAGTGGTGGAGGTGTTCCATTGATAATTTAGTGTTGGAAGGTATGGAGGAGAGTTTGGCATGTTGGATTATATCGCTTGTGTTAACTTGTACAGTAGTAAGGTTGGATGATAGAGACATGCTGATGAGTCTGATGTTTGGACTGCCATACCATAGCTCGCTTGTTCTTCACTTGAAAATGTGTACTGCAGGAATTTAAGTTTGTTTAGTGGATCACAATATAGAAATGAAGAGATGGTGTTACAGTAATTGCTGTTGCTATTAATTATGTACTTGCCCATGAATCTGTTTATCTAATTATTTGTGTCTTTATTTCTTTTAACTTAAACTTGCATACATTTTTATACCATCAATTTGCTTGACGATGTTCTACTTCACATCTGGACAAAGTTAAGTTTTTCCCTGTCAGCTATGTTGAACACAAGACATTCTGTAAGACTAAATGACAGCATCTAGATATTTACAGACCAGTCTTGCATCACCCCCCCCTCTCTCATCTAACTAAGTTACTTATATTGCATCTTTTCCCTTTGCCTGTTCTTTGCTGGTTGGGTTTCTTGATTTCAAAACCAACTACATTTTCTTTAAAGATTAGTTGAGGCATATTGTTCAATTTCCCTGCCTAATTGTGTGTTATGTTTATTGTGAATTGCTAAAAGGGTTCCCATGATAAGCCATATATCTGTTTGAATTATCATATTTGAAAAGATAAGCAAATAACATTTTCACAAAATGAGACATGCATAGTTTGCACAACATTGTCACTTCAATATATAATAAATTACTGAGAACAAAAAATAAAAGTGTATCATTGTTTGTCTGAAATTAAATCAAAAGGGTAATGTTAGTTACTAAATATAATGCACATCTTATTACTGAAGAAAATAAAACAAAACAGGACCCTGACTGATTCTTATAAAACGTCAAGAATCAATTACCTTAAGTCTATAATAATGTTGGAATATATTACTTCACTATTTTAAAGAGTAATCAAGAAGCAAAAATCACTGTTTGTCTTAAAATATTGTTGAGTGGTACAATGAAGTACAAGAAGTAGTGGTAATGTAGAAAGAAATATTTAAACATATGGTAACCCTGAAAGAACTAATAGCAAAATAAAACTATGGCATAAACATAGGTTTCCACCAAAAGCCTTTACAGTTTTTTTATAGCCATCTGATGTAAATGCCAGATGAATATTGTCTGTTTTCAAGGGTAGTAATTCAGATGTTCAAGATCTGCCAAATCAAAAGTTGTTGAACAGCTTCAGGTACAAAAATGTGTTAATTGATGTAACGTCATAGTACTATTGAATCCCTGAGGGAATGAATGCAGCATTGAGTTAACGAAGTGCGTGTATCTTCCTGCCAGGATGTTTGGTGGTCCATTGCCTAAACATTATGTAAAGGAGCTTAATGTTCCATTCCAATAGACCCTGAAGCAATACACGTTTACGATAAAGTAACATGGTGTAACTTTGAAATGAGACACTCCCTGAAGTTCTCAGTTTGCTCAAAATCTGTCTACAGCAATTAATCATTTTCTGTTACAATACATGCATGTTTATCAACATGCAAGAATAAAACAAATTCTGAAATCATCGTTCCAACACAAGTTAACAGCTTACAAAACAGCTTTGAAGTCAAACTTTAAAAAAATTAAAAATAAACAAGTGGCATTCTGTATGGCTTAATTATGTGACTCTCAACTACAAATCCGTAAACAGTAAATTATTTAACCATTTTACTCAGATCAGATTGTTGTATTTAATGAGTCTGATCATGACTCGTTAGTCCCTCTCATCTACCTGTAATCAGTACAATACTAGTTATCATTGTTAGTATACCTGGGTTTTACATCTTCTGATAGAAATATATTCCGTTTGTATGAGAACACATTTGCATCTATAATTCCGTAAGTCTGATTGATTATCATTTCCATAGACCTGAGACAGCAAACCAGAAGACGTAGAGTTCTCTCCTAACCATGTTTCATCAACTCGGAATGCTACAGCGTTAGAGTGGGCATATTAAAAGAGGGATGAAGGGTAAGCAATGGATTTATCATTTGTTTGTCCATTTGGGATTGCTAATATTGGGACCCACCTTTTCAGATCACTGATTTCAGGAATACAATATTCAGATATGCTGCTTTTGAAATATAACGTCTTTAATTTTGTTTCCTGACAGTATTATGTAACTGAACTAAAATATAAAATGGCAATACCTTATTGCTAAATATTGAACAAAACACAAACAAGGAATAATCAAAGAAAAATAAGAGAAAAAACATTTAGTAGTACACTAATTAAAACAAAACATAAAAAAAGATGAAACTCTTGTGAGCTTTATTGCAAAATGCAGACTGGATCTAATGCTGACCATACACACAAACACACACACACACACACACACACACACACACACACACACACATACACACACCTACCTTGTTATATAGTGCAGGTAAGTGGTACATTGTGAGAACACAGGGATACAGTAAATATCCATATTGAGATATATCCATACTAAGATTCTGTGCTTATGTGAGAAGCATAGAAAGTGTACACATCTTTGTAGTAAACCTATACAAGCATACCATCCATGCAGTGAAACCTATAACCAGAAACCTTGGTCCCCATAAATAGAGTGGTCATGCCCTATATTTTATGATTTCATAGGAACAGAAAACATGAACTCACAGACCAGTATTTCTCATATATAAAGTAGTGCAGTTATTCACAGGTTGCACATGTTAGTGCATCCCTTAACAGAATGGAGCAAAGTACAATATAAACCTATCAAGCCATAAAGTATTTCCAGCTACAAGGGGAAGAGTAAGTAGAGGGAAACACAAGAAAACAGTGATTGTACAAGAATGTATAGGATAGCCGGGAAGGCATCCACTTCTGAAGGGAAATAACAATAGCTGGAATAAATGTTTCTTGCCTCAGGAAGTGGGTAAAATAATTGCCGGCACATTTTCATCATGCTGAAAGAGGAAACATCAGAAAACTGTGACAGTTTGGAGGAAAGGTGCTAGAGACTCATATAGAAGTCATAGTCCCATGGACATGCTTCATTAATTATGTGACAAGCAGCATGGAACTGTATATCCCTTTACACATATGTTAACATATGTAAAAATACAATGGCAGGGACACATGAGGAAATGTGTATGTACAATGACATGTGCAGTATAACTTCACCTCAGAACATTTCCCTGCAGAAACCCATGTGAGTAATGTGCATGCACCATGTGTGCTGTGTCACCACCCCAGAACAGTTCCCTGCAGAAACCCATATGACACTGGTCATAGTATATGAAGTGCCACCACCAGCCAAACCAGAAATTTTAGATATAGACTGCGTTAGACACAAATACAACCATCCTAAGCATACAGAGAGATACAGTGCTGTCCACTTAATGTACCATTTGTCACAATATTGGCTAAACCTTCTATTATCATGCATGGAGATTATCAGGGTTCTTGTATTGCAGGTTAGCAAAAAATGCCTTTTCCCATCCAAATGATGTATGTGGCTGTGGACAACTACTCAGCCAGATCATACCAGACATTGACTGTTATGATTGCAACATAATAGGGGCCTAGTCTGTGCCTTCTATATTATCCATGAAAGAATTAAAGCATAATCTTAGCTCTTCTTCACAAACCATGCAGGTTCTCTGTGCTCGGCATTAGCAGAACCTACTGTTGTTCTGATTCTTTTAAAAAATGGTAGCATTTTCAAAAGCAACAAAATAGTAGGCTGTGACTCACACTTTAAATATGGTTTGTGAAATGCAGTTGTGTTGCAAAGGGCTGTACAGTATTGTGAAGAGCAATATCACACAAGTCTCCAGCATAAGTTCATGACCATGAATGGCCAGTGGTAATCATTAACAGCAAGCTGTATCAAAAGTTACAGATGTATGTCATTAGAATAAAGTGATTGGTAGGTATTCATTCAATCAAGCAACATTTGTCTACATACTTCTTATGTAGGTATAAACTTGTGCTTCTTTAGAGCAAATGTGCTGCTATTCTGCAGGAGGATTTAGCAATTCTGGGTTTTATACAGCATCTCTCTGAGGTATACAGTACTTTTAATAGTGTGTGGTAAGTTGTTTTACTTTTCCATCATAAAGATGTGCAATCTTGCACTGAAACTCTCATTAGTAAAGGCTAGCAATATGAATATGTGAGGGTTCCCTATGTTTTTTGTTTGTAGATTGTACTAGCAACAAGGTAGCCTACAATATAGGATAGCTCATCCATATAAATTCTTGTTACTATTGTGCTCAGGTGATAGCCTGTCTGATCCATGGGTGACCTATGGTTCTGCATACAGTATTCTTATTCTGAAGCACATCTCTCCCCCTCATACTAAGTTAGAGCTCTGTCACTGGTATTTCCCAAAGTGTATCTTTATGTTGGCAGAAGCTGTATTCTCATGTTGGCAATGGGGATGACTGTCATATTCTATACATAATCTGTTGGCCCTCACAAATTTGATGAGCAGTGTGGATGTGCATGTGTATCAATGTCTGCCAAATACACCTTTTGTATGGATTCCCAAATCTGTTCCTACATCTGTGACATACCTTTCAACCTCTTAGAGCAAGAAATCTGAACAAAGCTATAAATAAAAGTGGGACAAAGGCCAAAAATAGGGACAATTTTTAAATATTACTCTTACGAACTTATAAAATTGATAGGATAAGAAGTTTTGCATTAGCAGGAATTTTCTGACAGATATGAAGTTTGAAACTCAAATGTCTGTCATTATTTTCTAAATTCAGTCTTTAATGATTTGCCACTAATTTGCCAGAAAACAACAATTTTATGAAAATCAGACCAAAAATATCTGGCAAGAATTTGGACATCCTGCAAAACTCTGTACAGTTGAGAGGTATGAGTGATATGGCATACCCCCATAACTCTTCCTTTGATGACAAAATGGTATTGCTAAGTTACCCTTTTCCTGTGTCACCCCACCAATCCTAGTAATATATAATCTGTAGCTCTGTTTTATGTGGTCACTGGCATTTGCTTGTCCAGAGGACAACATGGAAGGCATAAACTACTACAGACAATGATGCCCTGTTATAGGCACATAAACACATGAACAACACCCGTTGGAGAGAGGGAATGTTGACCAGCCATTAAGGGAGTAGATATGGTAGACAGTGGTCCATGATGGAAATGTTGTGGGGTACAGTATTTACCGGCAGTGCCATAAGCAGGTTACTGTATGCTATGCTGTGCTAAGGCAGAGGCATAGTCTACAGGCACTGAGAGATCAACTACTGAGTGAGAACATGGTGAGAGCATCAAGAGCCAAAGCAATGGGTCAGAGATCATCCTTGGAGAAATGGACAATGGCTTAAAGGTGGACCCACACCAAGCATCTCTGTGTCTAATACACCAAGTTAGTGCCACATTCAACAGATTTCTATACCGTAGCAATGATCATAAATATCACACCATCATTCAGGCACATGGTATTGCAAATCAGCTCCAGCATGATGATGATTGCTGTGTAGTGAGTTATCTGTGATAGCATGGGGTCCAGAGAGAGTCCACAATGAATGTATGAAGCCTTTATATGCCCACAGTGCTTCAATCTCCACATCCATGTGGAGGAATTCCAGTGTAGCCATATACATACACACACACACATACACACACACACACACACACACACACACACACAAACACACACACACACACCAGGGAGGCTGTGCAGATGAGCATTGTATGGTACACAGTTTTCGCATACATGTATAGTGCTCTCCTAGCCCTTGATGTTGGCTACCATAACACTCAGCTCATGAGATGACCTGCCCATATTGACAGAGTCCATTCAAGTCACAGCCATACAGTCACACCATCCATGTTGGGGGAGGGGGGGTTGGGCCAAGTCCTAATGAAGTAAGGCAGGATAGTGGCCATAGGCTATGATAATGTACTGCTCCTCCCACTACACCTCAGGAGAAACTTGTATATGACATTGTGTACACATCACATCAAGACTTTAACCTCCACCTCAGGCATCCGTCATACTGTGACCATTTGAAATATTGGGACTCTCTCCAAGTTGTAATGATCTCCGAGTTGGTGTGTGTGTGTGTGTGTGTGTGTGTGTGTGTGTGTGTGTGTGTGTGTGTGTGTGTGTCTGTGTGTATATATATATATATATATATATATATATATATATATATATATATTTTTTATATTGGGACTCTCTCCAAGTTGTAATGATCTCAGAGTTGGTGTGTGTGTGTGTGTGTATATATATATATATATATATATTTATATATTTTTTTTTTGGGGGGGGGCAAATGTTTATTGAGGGGACTTAACACCCTAAGTTTAAAGGAGAAGAGCAACGCTCAGTATTTGTTCTTTTCCTGTGTCTTTGGTCTTTTTTTTCTGTGTTTTAGAACTCTGTAATCTGAGTCCATAATTTTAATAGGGAGCCTGCACCACACTGCATCACAGGAGAAAATTATCAATGACATAGACTACCCATCATAGCAAGCTATTTTGGCCTTTTGTGATATGCCCCAGAAGCAATGTGTGTTCACAGACATGGATCATAGTGTCCCAAGCCACTACTGTACATTATGATGACTGTGATTCACTCCAACCTCCGTCATGTATAGCAGATTTGAGAATATCTGATGCACAGTGGTATTCCATCATGCATTGACCAACATAACAAGACAGCAATACTGCATGTGTGTTTTGTTGGATAATGCACTGTTGCTTTGTGCTTCTTGGAGCCTGTAAGTCATGTCTAGATGTTACTGTGTCACCAGTTGTGCCATAGTCCACATCTATCACTGTCTGGGGGGTGTTTGTGTGGCTGCCATTTGCAGCTTTTCAACCACACTCTCATCAGATGATAGTATTGATGGGCCTTTCCTGCTACCCATGTGTGTATGTGATCCAGCTGTACCAGTACCCTGGGTGTGCACAGCCTATCTCCTAAACAGCATATTATGAATGTTAGGAACATTCTGCATGCTGTGCCACGATCATACTAAAGTGTGCCCCCATACATGTTGAGGCAATGAAATGTTGTTTAGCATTGACCAAACACACACACACACACACACACACACACACACACACACACACACACACACACACACACACACACACACTACAATATAACACACTTGTGCATGTGTAGTATTATATTGCTGTAGAGCCCTGCTCAGTGGGTTCCATATGTATCATAAGCCAGATAAGCAAAGGATCATGTTGGGTATACAGCATTACCTGCAGCATAGTATTAAAATTTGTGGAGAGGCAATGTATTTACATACTGTAAATGTAGTTCTGTACACAAACATTTACCACATTGCCTGCATTTAACATCTAGATGACCCTGTGAAATTTCACTATGCAAGAAGTGGACATAGTGTATGTGAAGCTTATGAAGTGTCTTAGATGATCTGTGGACATGTTGGTTATGATCCCATGATCATCATGCACTATTAGAGAGTTAATAGAATAGTAGGCTTTGAGACTATAGGTGGCTGGGACCTTTATTTCTAAGGCAACCAGTACTTCACTGAGTCAGATGATGACATTGAAGACATGGGTGGTATTAGTTATTTGCTGGTATGTAAAATAATTATGTTAAGGAACTTGAGTGGGTATTTCAAGTACCTCAGCTTGTAAAACAATGTGTCCCCTAATGGTCACTGAAAGCACCCTGTAGCTAGAATAGAAAGACCCATACTTACTTTGCTCACCAAAGGTATGGGAAGGCCATGCAGTCTTGCTGACTCCATATGTAGGTGACACATGCTGGGCAAGGCCAGTACAATGTCCTGATCAACTATAAAGTGAGCAGTGCTCTGTATGGCACCATAGTGTAGAGAAATAAAGCCCTAACTACAGCCCAGATGAACTCAGTTCAATTTGTCGCTCTGGTATTTCAGGCAGTAGCTAGGTGGATGTTCATCTAGGTGTTCCCTGTGATGAGGCATGGTCCATACAGGAAAGTAGCCTTTAAATATAACAGACAAATGCAGGGGAGGGGGAGTAACAATGGGTAGTTCATAAATGGGGGAGTGGGAATTCCCCAGTGGAAGCAGTCAAAGGCATGACTCTCCAGAACATACTTAGGCTCCAGGCCAGCTCCAGCCTTAGAGTAGAGACAGTCCCAGAGCAGTGGAAGAGGCTAGTAAACACAGTTATGGACAGGGGTACTGGGATAACCAGAAAGAATAAAGCAGAAGGGAACAAAAAATGATCTCTCTGTCTGTGAAATCATGGTATGTGATTCACTGATGGCAGCATTTCCACTGGTGTTGAATTGATTTCAGTGCTCTACAGATAGAGGCATGTGAACTACATAACAAGGTCCCAGTTTGTCACTGAAAGCTTCCAGTAGATAGAATTCAAAGAGCCATGTATACTGCGGTCTCCAGGGTTACTGGAAGGCTACAGACTCCTACTGACATTGACACATACATCAGTCAAGCCCGTATGAACTCTGGACCAACAGAAAAGTAATGAATGATCTCTTGACATGTGAAATAATGCTGTATCAGCCATGAATGGTAATGTTTCCATTGGTTCTAGATACTATCTCATGCATATTGGTTGGAAACTGTGAAACTAAGATCTATATTATATCACTGCCCATTGGCTGCTGCTAAACCAGGGATTCTCTGTCCCTGCAGATCCAAGAATTTTGGTGCACATTATCCACCACTATCTCTCCTTACCATATATTTGTGTATCATTAGGACCTCCTTTCTTTACTTTGTTTGATTTGCATATCTTTCTGCAGTCATTGAACATACGTTTTGTTCTACATTTTGACTCAAACATTAGAGTGCAGCATGTAAAGCATTCCTACGATGGGTAATGGGTGGTGGCCATTCCTTTATCCATGACGACTGCAGCTGAGGTGCCCAACACTCATTTGGATCTGTAATGTGAGACAAAGACAGCCTTAAGTAATGGAATTTAGTAGCATTATTCTTGCAGTACTAAATGAAATCAGCATTATTTCTGAATAATGCAATGATACAATCTTATGATCCAGTATATTAATCCAGCTAATATGATATTTCATATATAGTCACTAAACTGTATTATACGATGACACAATGTACATTTTTTAATATTATAATGCACTACTCAGTCTAATAGTAATGTACAATATAATTAGCACACTGAAGCAGTAGTTTTAAATTTTTTTATCACTAATTGCTGCAAATTTATTTACAAATGTACTTGTTCAATTTTGCTGAGACAAATATTTTTTCATTTTAGTACCCTTGTTCTTTACATTAGCAGAATTTAAAACAAAAATAAATAAATGCTATTAATGAAGAAATGCCAGGACTCATTTCTATTGCAGTGCTCTATTTACAATGAGCATGCTCAGCATGCACGTTTTTGAGTATGACAGGACTCGCATTCCATAATGATAAGGATGTGATGTCTTTGGAAACCTTAAAACAGAAGCAATTCTTTACAATGTAAAGTAATATTTAAAGGGAACATTCAGGTATTTTAAATATTGTTTATTTATAGGCAATGATGTTCAGATATTTCAACCTGAGTCATACCTAGCTGACTCTGACTTTGCAAAAATAGACAAATTGCAAAGTCCCCATTCTTGACCGGTAAGTAGTCCAATAGCTTCCTGGCCTTTCCACCCTGAAGAATATGGTTCTCTTATTATCTACCAAAAATATATATTGTCAACTTTTTAGTACCTTTATTTTAGTAGTTTGCAATTATTGGTAAAGATCATCAAAACAGCTTTTAGGTCTAAATATGTATTTTTTTTTGTTTGTTTAACGTTGACTGCTAATGTTGTACAAACATTTGTTATTAGTTATATACCTTGATGAATAATCACTTAATGAAATGAACTAATTGCTAAAAAGGTAAAAAAAATGAATGACTGTCTCTCTCTCTCTCTCTCTGTCTCACACACACACACACACACACACACACACACACACACACACACACACACACACACACACACACTAGCACACGCACACTAGCACACATGCATTAACACACACAGACTAGTGCACACACTAGGACACACACAGACGCTAACACACACATGCACACATACTACAAAAGGGGAAGTAAATACCTACAGAAGTAACAAAGAGCAGCAGCAGAATACTGCTTTGTAGTACTATTTAATGGTAGTATTGCTTAAAAGAGGTTTACCATTCTGCCTCACATTCAAGGCTGGGTTAAGGTACCATTTCCCAAATTAGATATTTTTAGGAAAAGCATGTTGCAAAATCAGGGACCTAGATACAGAAGAGAACGTCATTGTTGAGGAAAACCATATCCTCAAGGTTGGACCTGATACATATAGAAAATATATTTTTGGAAAAGGGGGTCTAAGATAGGCAGAGTGATCAAAGATTTAGAATCAAGTATAGCCTTTCATACATTCAGTGTGTGTATGTGGGGGGTGGGGGGTGGAGAAATTGCCAACTGAATGCAATATAGAAACAAAATTAGTGATATGGTGTCCCGGGTCTATATCAGCTTGTTGAACATTCACTTCTGCAAACCATTCTTTATCAACCGCAAACCACCGAATGTTCAGTTATGTGAACATTCACATCGCAAAAATATTTCACCAGGGGAAGCCAACACTACACCGCAACACACACCACAGTATGTCAAAACCAACCAAGTGGGGGACTGCACCCCCTCCCCACCATCCAATTATATATACCAACTCAGAGATCGCACTACAGTGGGGAAAAAGGCAAATATATAATGTTGGCCAACTGCTTCCTTTCCTGACTTAAAGCTTTCACTGATGTGACTGTCGGTGGAACTGAACGTTTGGGGGTTTTGGGTCAAAAAAGAAAGGTTCTCAGAAGTGAATCTTTGACAAATTGATATAGACCTGGTATCCCATAACAGCAGTAAGGCAAAGCAGAATGCAGTTGCACAAAGTACCACAGATGGTAGGCCTTTCATTGTCTAGAATTTAACTCCTGATGAGGAGTATCTTCTATCCTTGGGAGGGAATGACTATGACACAGAGCATGATGGCACTACGTTCTTTCAAGACAATGTGGATGCAGGCAGCTTGGTACACCTCATCGGACATGTACAAATGGTGCTGCCATGCAGTATGTTGTAATAGGGTATGTATTCCTTAATATACTCAATAATTGCAAATAAATTTGAAATGCTTCTTCATCAGGTTCTTCATCATTATAAGCAGTAACATTACAGAAACACACAGCACATGGTACATATGTACATCATTAAATCCAATATGTTGTAAACTTTCTGAGATTTTAAAAAGTATGTTATTCAAATGCTTATTGGTTCCTAGGTGGAGTAGCAATTTCTGAGGTTCCATTACCTACTGTGTAGCAGAAGTAGGGTTTAATCAGAGCTAGCTCCAGTGACAAAGATGGCCTTATTCCCATAGCAGCAGATGTGCTGTGAAAAGACACAGGCTATTGCTACTGATGGTCAGGTAAAGATGGTTAAACTGTTACAGGGTATGCATGAGAATGGTGAAGGCTGGTGGCAATGCCATGCTGATCCTCATGCGAAGCATGGCTTCCATGTTAGTCTCTGAAGTCTTAGCAAACACACATTTCTTCGACCACATCCCACACTGTCAGTATAGCTCTCAAATTTCCTAAATCTTCCAGAAAATGCCAAATTTGGACAGTAAATATCCAGGTACCACAGAAATTGAGTGGTCCCATTAAATTGTGATTTGCTTACATTCTTACTCCCTTGAGTACTTTAGGGTCATTGACCCACCCTTGTGGGACTTCTGACATCCTATGAAATGCAATTTTTAATTGATTTATTCAGTGACAGGAATATGGAGCATGTTAGCAATAAAGAGCAGTTTTTACAGGAGATTCTATCTTTGTAGAAAATTTAGGCTTGCAAGGTAATCATACTTCTCAATTCTTATGTATTCTGGGCAAAGCTCAAAAAGGTTTAACTTCATTTAATAATTTAACAGAACAATGTGATGTGCATCAATATGCATTTATGAGCATTAAAACATTTGAAATGCTCATGAACAGAATTACTGAGATTACATACCCAACACCAAAACAGAAGACATTCAGAGAAAATCATTGACAATTGAGAGAGATGCAGGTATTCTATGCATCATTAGGCCGTAGAGACATGAATGAAAGTACTGGTGTTTTGTGCATTATAAATCAGTACAGACTTGGACTGAAGTTTTAACGTTTTGATTCTTCTGGAGTGGTGTTGGGTTTCACGTGAAATATTAATAACAATAATTATCCCACGGATTCAGCAAGCCCTACACGCTGTGCAGGGAACAGTGTAGAAGCTCCAGGAGGCAATATGTCTGCCGTGCGATCCAGAAATAAGCTGCAGGGACATGCACGAGAGCTCCTGCACTATTCCTGCATGGACGCAGCTCCTGTATGCAAATTACCCCATTTGCAGGTGAAAACCATGCAAATGAGGTGAATTTGTGATCCAGGAAGTTGGCAGCCAGCTGTGCAGGACTAGTGTAATCTGCAGAAATGTACTCGGTTAGTAACCGAGTATATTTCTGCAAACTACAAAACAGAGCCATGACAGCTCCAAATAAGGGGTGTATAAAACGTGTAAAGCATGCCAATGGCAAAATATATGGCCATTGGCATGGAAAACAGTTTAAAAAAATAAATAAATAACTTTTATTATTTTAGCCGATTTCAGCTGTTTAAGCATAGGGCAGCGGCACGCAAACAGGTTCGGGCCAAAAAATATAAACAATAATCTGAAATAAGCATTCTAACCAAAATCACTAGGTTGCATTATACTCAATGGCAGGCAGAAGACAACATGACCAGTGAATAATGGTTGCTAAGGGGGGAGGCTTAGTGTGGGACCTGTAACTATGCATTAGTAGGCAATCCTATGCAAATTAGGGGAATGATACTGAATCCCAGATTTCCCCTCAATGCTAGTCAGCACCCAAAAGTGTAAGTGCAGAAATAGCTTGGTGCATGGCTAGGAGTTAGCTGACATCATAGGGGTGTGTGTCAGGCATACAGTAAGCAGATTAGAGCCCTGTGGCTCGAGTTTCCTCTTAGCTTAGCAGAGCTAAGCAAGGGGGTATGTCTGAGGCTGCCTAGCAGTCTTTACATTGCCTAAGTTGGTGTTTTAAAGGAAATAAAAAAGTAAACCAGGAAAAAGCAGCTCTGTGCACATTTGAGCACTGTGTTTGCACGGTGTGCCTCTGAGCTTAAACAGGAAGGTAATGAGAAGGGAAAACAGTAGTAGGAAGGTAATCAAGGAGAACTGGCATAGCTGGCAGGTGAAATGTATCAGAATCAGCCAATTACACAGGCAGCAACCCAGCCCAGCCCAGAACACTACTATAAACTATGCAAACACCTTTCCCTCTGGATTTTCCCACATACTCTACACCACTGGTATATACAAGTGGGGAAATTTTAACAAACAAAAGCCACAAAATGATAGGGGCTGCAGTAGCTGCCACACATCAAAATGTGGAAGAGGCTGAGGGTGGTGAGGATGAGAATTCTGTTGACCAACCCACAGTGAGGAGACAGAGAAGAGTGTACAGACCCAAGGTAACCTACCAGGGGCTACATGAGCTGGAGATAGTGGAGCGCTATAGGATGGACAGGGACATCCTACAGCAAATCGTTGAGCTTTGACAGCCACGCCTGTCACACATAATTAACAGAGGGGAACCCATCCCAGTGGATACCAAGGTATGTGTAGGCCTAAGAATGCTAGCCACAGGTACCTTCCAATAGCCAACTGGGGATATCATGGGAATCTCACAGGCATCAGCATCCAGGGTACTCCACCAGTTCCTGGATGCCATGTCAGCACATGCCGGTGAGCACGTGTATTTCTCCAACACCCGTGAGACGTTGGCCAACAATATGCGTCTCTTCCACCTAATAGCAGAATACCCTGAGGTAGTGGGTACTATAGACTGCATGCACATATGCATCAAAAAACCACCCGGTGAGCGGAGTAGGGTCTACATCAACCGCATGGGCTTCCCCGCCATCAACTGCCAGGTCGTGTGCGATGCCCAGGACTTTATAATGAATGTGTGTGCTGGCTGCCCTGGAAGCTATCACAATTCCCACATCTGGCATCTGATGCAACTGTACCAGGGATTTGCCAATGGGGACATCACTTATGGTCACCTAGTAGGGGATGCTGGTTACGCACTGGAGCCATGGCTGATGACACCCATCAGAAATGCACACACACCCGAACAAGAACTTCATAATGAGGCACATGCACACACCAGAATTATAATAGAGAATGTGCTTGGGATATTCAAGTCACGGTTCCGGTGCCTGGACACATCTGGTGGAGCCTTGCAGTACTCACCAGCTGCATGTACTCAAATATTCATCGTATGTGCCATGCTACACAATATGATCCTGTGGAAACATCTGCAGCAGGAACAGCACGGGGCAGGGCCATACAGCCCTCCACCATTGCCAAGGCCTGCCCAGGCACAGAGAGACTCAGAGGAGGAACAACCTGAGCCTACCCCAGTAGGCAAAAGGAGGCATGCTCAGTATGCCCTGGCCTTGGCAAAGAAGCACATACAGTAAAAGGGATGCCAAACATGACACTACCTGTGCTTAGCCATGTATAGGGAGTGTACTATGTGCATCCAACATAGGCAGCCCTCCAGCACCATCCTCAATACTGGCACAGCCACAAGGTAAGTCACTCTTCTTGCCAACTGCCAAATGGAGTAGTATGTGTTGTTACTTTTAACTATGGTATGGATGTGAACATGCAAGGGAAATGGGTGGCTGAATGGGATGCCAGCAGATAGTAGACACCTGTAGTGGCAGCATGAGATCTATAACAAATACTGGTGTCACTATAGTAGCCAGTACTACACATTGTGATAAAACCCACTGCAGGAAATGTACTGGGTCACATGTGTGTCCATATGACACACACATGCCAGTCAGGGAGGCTCACATACCCAACAACAGTCTCAGCCAGCAGAACAGGTGTAGACAAACACAAACAAAGGCTGTGCTAAGGCCTCTGAATGATGGCTATTGGTAACCCCCTAGGCCTACACAGACAGAATATATCAGGTCAGGCAGTGGGATGTTATTTCTGAAGGGTAAGAAGTCAGAAACTGATATGTAGGTCAATCAATCCTAAGATCTGTAGTGCACTGATATGCCTCTAGCCAACATGATAAGTTAGAATACAGAATGAAATGGAGTACCTGACATACCAGTACAGTCATAGCAAATGTGTACAAGTGTCAGTTGTGCCCCCCAATCCTATATAGAAATGTAAAACAGTCAGGTGTGCCCCCCAATCCTATGTAGAAATGTAGAAACAGTCAGGTGTTGCACCCCAATCCTATGTAGAAATGTAGAAACAGGTGTGCTTTGCAATCCTATGTAGAAATGTAGTAACAGTCAGGTGTGCCCCCCGATCCAATGTAGACACATTGTAACAGTCAGGTGTGCCCCCCAATCCTATGTAGAAATGTAGAAACAGTCAGGTATGCCCCCCCAATCCTATGTAGAAACGTAGAAACAGTCAGGTGTGCCACCCAATCCTATGTAAAAATAGTCAGGTGTGCCCCCCCAATGCTATGTAGAAATGGAGACACAGTCAGGTGTGCCCCCCCAATCCTATGTAGAAATGTAGAAACAGTCAGGTGTGCCCCCCCCAATCCTATGTAGAAATGTAGTAACAGTCTGGTGTGCCCCCCCCCAATCCGACGTAGGCACATTGTAATAGTCAGGTGTGCCCCCTAATCCTATGTAGAAATGTAGAAACAGGTGTGCCGCCCCCACTCCTATGTAGAAATGTAGAAACAGTCAGGTGTGCCTCTAGTCCTGTGTAGAAATGTAGAAACAGTCAGGTGTGACTCCCCAATCCTATGTAGAAATGTAGAAACAGAAAGGTTTGCCCCCCCAATCCTATGTAGAAATGTATTAACAGTCTGGTGTGCCCCCCCAGTCCATTGTAGACACATAGTAACAGTCAGGTGTGCCCCCCAAATCCTATGTAGAAATGTAGTAACACTCAAGTGTGCTCCCCATGCCTACGTAGACAAATAGTAACAGTCAGGTGTGCCCCCCAAACCTATATAGAAATGTATTTACAGTCTGGTGTGCCCCCCCAATCCAATGTAGAAATGTAGTAACAGGTATGTGTAGGTATAATACCAGTAGAGCACAGATTACCTGAGGTAGCCAAGGTAGCAGGATAGATTGTAGCATTTGTACAATATGCAGGTATGAGTGTGTTAGATTGGTGTGTGTTTCATATTGTGTGAGAGTAGTCAGTATGTATGCATGGTGATGTTTGTCCTGGTGGCCTTTGCCCAGTACTGCCAAGGACAGGGCCAAGTACTCACAACTGCATTGTCAAACACAATGCTCCACAGTATAACACATTCTAGCAGTAAGCCATTGTAAATGTATGGAGGCAATATGTGTCACCATCTGAGAGATGGACATGGCATGACTGTTGGGACAGATATGCAAGCAGTACACAGGGGAAAGTACCCCAGACAGACAGTGTATAATGTGTAACCATTAAATGGATACACCATTGGAATTGTACATAGAGGTTTGAAGCACATTATCTGGGCTTGCAGTAGGGAATACCAATGTCATCTGACGAAACACTTGCAGATCACAAAGGTCATAGGAATGATGTATTGAGAAACAGCTGATGTCCTTGCACAAGCCAGCATAAGTGGAATGCCCCATGCATATCTGTGATTCAGATGCAAGTAGTGTCCATAGCACACATGAACCCAGCTCACCCAACCACCACCAACAGGTACCTCTCCGGTCTTATCCTTGCTGTTGGGAATGGGTACAATATGGCCCCCACCTGTGTATTGCAATAGCGAAAGAATACAGCATGCAGTGCAGGTGTCCCATGCAGGTGTGTCCTTAGCTTTAAGCAGCACCCTGCCAGCATCCACACCACTTGATCAATGCTGACAGAAAGTATTGGCATGGACACCTTTCACACCTACCCTGTCACCCCAGGGGAATATACTGTATGGCAGTCTGGTACTGTAGGACTGACAGAATGCAATGGCCTGCTACAGCTGGTCTGCATCATTACCAAATAGCTGACAGTCCTCTACCAAAGGCCTGTGTCTCACTCATACTGCCAATGTATGTTATGTCATGGACTCCCAAATAACAACATAACACAGTTCAGAGAACACATATGCAAGGCCATGTGGACAAACCACAGTAACATGTCCACCATGCCCCACTGCATGTACTGTGGACCAACACCAATACGCTGCTGTGATGAGGGTGATAACTACAGAGGAAGTATCAGAGAATGTTTGCATAATGTATGGAAGAGGATAGAATAATAGAGGGGGATGGGAGCATGGGCAGCATGGAATGTGCGAAGTCCGAAACACAGTTGTGTGCACATACTATCCCTGGCTGCAAACACAAAAATGGGTGACTAAAAACCTGCTCATAAACCACAATAGGGGTAATGTCCTGACTTATGATCCCTGCCTCTGGATAACCTGTGTGAATCTGTACAGCTGTGAGGTATTGCCACAGCAAGATAAGGCCATACTGTCACGTCAATGGATGTAGAAGTATGGGATCCTCTGCCACCACTGTACCAAGGTGCTGAACCAGTTACACAGACCCAGCAGCAAGTGGCTGCAGCTCCCCCTCCAGAATGGCATTAGTTTGCAGGAATATATAGGCATTTGATTACAATGCTGGGCACAGCTGCATTCACCCTGTGTTCCCCAGGATATCACTGCGAGCAAAAATGTCTACCTGACAGTACTTGATGACATAAAACATCACAGTGTATAACACTACACATGTCTGAATATCTCTGTTAATACCAGGACCATGTAGCAGAAGCAGCACAGACACAATTAACAGTACCCACTATCCCTTGTCCAGTTTGACCCCATATTATCAACTGATCTACAGATATCCTGCAGAAACAATTTGTTAGCTGTAGGTGTAAAACACAAACGTCTGCACTGGAGTACAATCTACCTGGAATGGATCCACACATTCAATACAGAAGGGCATACTGGGCATGATCCCACACTTAAAGAAATGAAGCCAATGTCTGGCAACAACAGTGGACCATACATTTCTGACAGTTGCAGATGTTAGTGTATACACTCCTCAGTATGCACCAGTCATGCTTTGCACACACATTGGCTAGGAATACACACATATATCCAAGGACAACACACAATAATATGCCAAAAGTACACATACATAGATGTGTGGAAGAGAGTGACAGTGACAAAGAGCCTTCCATCATGAGGCCTGTCCAACCCAGCACACAGACAAATGGCTACAAACACATGATGTGTAAATGTCACTCACCATAGAAATTAGCCTCTGGAATCCCTCAGCATTATAGACTCTGTGGTGCAACATGACTGTACAAGGCAGTAGTCATCTAGCAGTTGTTTACATTTACCTGCGGAATATAAACCTGTGTGTGCCTGAGTGTGGTGTGTCTACCTCTAGATGAATGAGTTATGGAACATGCACACACACACTGCCCTCCCCATTGCCCTATTATGGCAATTCTGCTGATGTCAGTCACTTTGAAATACACCTTTTGGGGAAAGAATAGCCCAGTAATTTCAGTGGTGCATCCTATAACTGCATAATGCAGTAGTGTGATAAGCTAGTTAGGTAGGAATTCTAATCCCAGATTTGGCAACTGTGTGTGTAATGCTTTTTAGGCTAGTCACACTCACTACAATTCAAATGCCCTACTTTGGCAAGCCTGATGATATCAGTCACTTTGAAATACACCTTTGTGGAAAGAGTAGCCCACTAATCTCTGTGGCATATCCTATAACTGCATAATGCTGTAGTGTAATAAACTAGTTAGGTAGGAGTTCTAATCCCAGATGTGCTAACTGTGAGTGTGTGTCTGTGTATTGATCAATGCTTTTTGGGCTAGTCACACTCATTATAATTCAAATGTCCTACTTTGGCAAGCCAGCTGATGTCAGTCACTTTGAAATACACCTTTGGGAAAGGAGTAGCCCAGTAATCTCTGTGGTGCATCCTATAACTGCATAATGCTGTAGTGTGATAAACTAGTTAGATAGGAGTTCTATTCCCAGACATGGCAAGTGTGGATGTTTGTCTGTTTAGGGAGAAATGCTTTTGAGCCAATCACAGTCAATGCAACATCCATTGCTCTTCTTTGGTGAGCCTGCTGATGTCATTCATTTTGAAATAAACTTTTGGTGAAGGCATAGTTCAGTAATCTCCATGGTGTGCCTATAACAGCATAATTCTGTAGTGTGATACAGTAGTTTGGTAGGAGTTTTATTCCCAGACATGACAAGTGTGTGCATGTGTGTGTGTGTGTGTGTGTGTGTGTGTGTGTGTGTGTGTAAGGAAAAATGGTTTTGAGGCCATTCACAGTCATTACAACCCCATTGCCCTTCTTTGGCAAGCCTGCTGATGTCATTCCCAGAGAAATACACTTTTGGGGAAGGAGTAGTCCAGTAATCTCCATGGTGCATCCTACAACAGCATAATGCTGTAGTGTGATATAGTAGTTCAGTAGGAGTTCTGTTCCCAGACATGGCAAGTGTGTTAGTTTGTCTGTGAAAGGATCAATGCTTTTGACATCACTACAACCTCTATTGCCCTTCTTTGGCAAGCCTGCTGATGTCATTCACCTTGAAATACACCTTTGGGAAAGAAGGAGTAGTCCAGTAATTTCTGTGGTGCACCCTATAACTCTGTAATGCTATAATGTGATAAACTAGCTAGGTAGGAGTTCTAATCCTAAACATGGCAACCGCGTGTCTGTGTTTGTTATTCGTATCCTATGTGGAGGTGGCTGTGAGTGTGTAACAACCGAACTCATTATGGACTGGGTTTTGCAAATTTGTTATATGGTGGGCCAATTATATGTCACAATGTCCACCTTACAAGGATAATGATGCCAAATAGCTGAGAGGCTGGGGTGCCAATCTATACCCCTACATGTGACATCAATACCTGGCGAACAAATTAAGCAACCCTTGCATTACCCAGAGAACACTCTCAACCCATGTCTCATACACAAACACACTTGCCTAGGCAACAACTGCTTTGTTGGTAGTACCTTGCATATTGCCTACAGATAGTAACCATGGTGTGATTGCAGTGGACTAAAGAGGGTATGGCACTCTATCCCATCACTACAAGAGGCACATAATTACAGGCAGTGTACCTTCACTATGTTCCCCACTGGATTCCTGCAACAACTGTGGTGCCATCAAATGTGACCCACAAAGGACATAGCATGCCTTAAACACATGCCCTGTATGGGCAGACACCATTGACACCAGGGAATACCTGTATCATGCTATCAATGTAGGTGCAGGGTCAACCTGGTGTCCATTACCAGTTCCTGCCACATGAGGCCAGGACTGGCACATCTGATGATAATCTGTGTACACAACATGGGCCAGACACCCCAGGTACAGTTCTACATGTCACTGAACATGCATGTGGGGTGTGTGCACATCCCAGACACCATCCATGTCATGGACTATAGAACACATACATGTCAAGCATTGCACAGCACTGGTCAAACACAATAGTAACCCAGGTGACTGGATGGTGAATACAATACCCACCTGTGTGGGCCAATCCAGACACTACACCCCTGAGCCACACTGCAGACCATTGGCATGTAGCCTGATGCCAAGATATACCCTTCAGCTAGCATTGTACAGCCTTCTGGCACACTCAACCACTACACACCTGTGAAGCAATGCACCCATTCATGCCACTACTGGCACCCTTTGTCTGTGTGTGTGGATTATGATGCTTTTAACCACATTCTCACTCATTACAACTCCCATTGGCCTACTGAAGCATGCTGTCTGATGTCAGGCACCTTCACATACCCTTTGCCCATATATCATCTGGACAACCCCTGTGGTGCATGTGATACCTGCACATTACTGTATTGTGGCAAATTAGCTAGTTAGGAAGTCTATTCCTGACCCTGCCAACTGTGTCAATATGTGTGAGTCCCTGAGAGAGTGTGGCTGTGTTGACATTGACACCTGTTCATGTGTACAGACACTTGTACTACACCTACCTTATCGCTACTATATCACTGTTGCAGATGTCACTCACCATCAGATATACCTTTGGACAACTCCCCAACATGTAAGCTATGTGGTGCATGCAATAACTGCACAGACATGTGATAGCAATACATAGTCAGTCAGGGGTTTGAAACTGCCTACTGGTAGATGTGTGACAAAAACATGCTTAGGTTTTACTCTCCCACCACCTCCCTGACTTACTTTGTCTCTGTCTGTGTCTCTTACTCCCTCTCTGGTGGATGTGGAGAAGTACACCTGCTTTGCTTAGGCAGCAGCTTGTGTTTTGTCAGTGATGCTCATAATCAGCTGATGGCCTCTGCATGAATTGCAATCCCCTTCTAGCTGATTGCATGTGGAACAGCTGTGGTAAGATTGCCATAGCCAATTGCATGGAAACACACTCCAATATCTAGGAACATCATGTTGGTGTTGGGCCTTTTCATTCACTGTGAGCAGGACCTCAATTTGGTGTTTGGCAAACAGCATCACAGATGGTATTGGGATTTACCTCTAACAATATACACAGTGGAAACAGGCCAACAGACAGGAGGGAAATGTGCCAGACATGACTACAGAATGTAAGAGTTGCTCTTCTGCATTTGGAGTAATGTCAGTTTAACAGGGTGTGTGTGGATATGGCTGGTCTACATGATTTAATACCTGTCATGACAGTGTTAAGTGTTTGAGGAAACTCTCATCTGTAGGGTTATCTGCACACTGGACAGTGTGTGTGGAGCCTTATGTTTCTTGTGTTACTCAAAGAACACCTATCTGAGAACTGCAGAAGCATAGTGTGAGGATTGCAGTCAGTACATGGTGACAGCCATGAGAGTTACTGTCTTCATATCCCTCACAGGACATATGTCACAACAAACCCTGGTACAACAGTAAATGTATGATGTTATCACAGCAACATGCCAATATTGACCCAGTGTTTGTAGCTCCAGCCACAAGTCTGTTAACCTTTGTACATGCAGTAAGAGGTGCATATGTTCTGTACACTATTATTAATTGACATCATACCTGATAACAAGCAAGTCAGATATCAGACTGCTAGACATGTTATGTATAGTAGGGGTTATTTCTGAGGACATAACCTGGGTATTCTGCGGTTGTGTGTACAGTACTGGGATTTGTGTACTTATAGTGATTGTTGACAGTATGTATATTGCGCATACGTACCTTGGGCTGTGCACGGACTGTGGTAGATGCCATTATTTTTGGTCCTGTTCTATCTGATGTTACATGCTGCTCGAGTGTATGGTACCCTATTGGCTCACATGTCTATAGGGCCAGACACACACGTGTCTCATATCACAGACAGGCATCGCACCACACTGTGTCATGACCCAGTGTATGTAAGGTTAGTCAGTGAGTGGCACATATGAGGATGGTGTTTATCAGACAGTCCATGTAGTGTCATATTAAGCTTGTGTACCATATGTGGCTGTGTTCACGTTGGTTATGGGTATGCACTTTCTCACAGGTGTCTGTTACTCTGTGCTGTAATATGCATGTAGAGCCTGCTATATTTCCAGGTACATGTGTATTCCCCCATACAAAATGTAGTCCAGTGTGGTTAGCATTACCACCTGTCCCAGTTTGTGAGGGACAGTCCCTCTTTGGGTAGCTGTGTCCTGCAAAAAAATTGAAAAAATAACAAATGTCCTGAGATTTTAGGACAAAAATATTTCCTATATTTTCTTTAATAGTTGCATAAAACAGTTATTTTTATCTGAAACACCTAAATATTATAATAAACAGAATAAGCAACTCAAATGCTACAAGAATAAGTTTTTATTCTGGCAAAAAAAGTGAATTTCTTTCCTTTGTACTGGCCATGGGCATGTTTTGCCCTGCAAAATCTGACGTTTCTACAAAAAATGTCCCACTTTGGGCATTCGAAAAGATGGCAACCCTAAGTGTTGTGGCAGTCTGCCTGTAGTTTGCACAGTGTTTTATGACATGCCTAGCAGCCTAGTGTAATTACCCAGTGTACTGTAATGTCCCGTTATTTGCAAGACATATTGCTGCCAGGCCACCATAATCGTTGTGTATTTCTGACAAAGCAGTAGGATTATGTACAGATGTATGTCACTAACTACTGGGGAGTGTGGCCATGTGACCTCTGCACCACCAGGTACTATGGGTCAGGACAGACTGGCTTGTGTGAATGCATAAACTGTGTGGGCATATGTAGTCCAGTATTTACATGATATACCCATGTACATGGCTATTAACATCCACATTGTGAGGCTTGGTCTGCATGTTTCACATGAAGGAGATTTGTGTACACCTCTGTACTGACCACAGAGTGACAGACTGTTCACATATATTGGTCATATTTGTGTTGTAGTCCACAGGATCCTTACTGTGCTAGCAGTGGTACTGTACTATGATGTCCATAGGATGTCTGTCAGCAGCCAATGGCACACATGTCAAAAGCAGATGGGATCTCCCACACACAACATATCTGTTAAGAGAACCCCTGTTACAGTAGCAACAGTCTACATATATACCTGCAATACATACATGACATCCCCTTGCTATAACAGGTTGGGACTATTGGTGCTGAGGTAGGACTCCACTCCATGTTCTGGACATATGGTAAACATATGTGTGCATGTGTGTATATATATATATATATATATATATATATATATATATATATATATATATATATATATATATATACCCAGCAATATATGTCTACATATATATATGTGTACACATATAGTTATGGATATCTACATATATATCAACATAAATAGGTATATCTGTAGACATACGATTTGCATATATATTTTACAGAGAGAGAGAGAGATCTACAAATGGCCATATATATGATGCACTATACAGATGTGTAGACATACATATGTATGAATATATATGTATATGTACATGTAGACATATATTTATATATGTATAAGTATGTATCCATATTCCTGTCATGTGTAAACATCACGGTTGTGTATACCTTCCCAGATGTATCTCACCGTATGTATCTGATATGTGTATATTTAGAAATAACATATGTGACGCAACAGTAATATCAATAAGAAGTACTACACAACTGTGGAAGTCAAAGCAATTGTTCAGTACTATTCAATATGTGTAGTGACAGATATATTAGAAAAACAACAACTGTCATGGTGTAGTGATTAACTGTTGTGACTATAGTGTACAGGGTGCTGGTTTCAAGACCCGCAAGGGCTGTGTATTTTGTTGCTGGGCAGAACAAGGGCTGTTAGATACAGAGTGGTTAAGGCATTTTTGAGCAGCTTAAAGCATGTTTGCATGGGTTTGCGTGAAGCTAAGTGGTGCTAAAATATGGTTAAATGTAAGGGTGCTTACAGCGTGTAGCCTTCACTTATCAGTGCACAAATCTGCTTAACTCTTATATTGCAGCAATGCTGACACCTGCTTAGCATGGCTCAGCCCTGGTAACCAGTGCTCAAATCCCAGTCTGTTAACATTGCAGGGTAATGACATCTGTAATAAGTGTGTGTAATGCCATGTACAATACATGCGTCTGTGTGTTGTCATTACAGTAGCAAGGGGTGTGAGTGTCATGTCTGTACATGTCTGTGGATGTTATGCATGTAAGATGTAACACAAAACACACCTCACCCTAAATGCGGTATTGTGTGTGCAATGAAAGCCACATACTTCAGTAACGCTAAATACCTAGGTAGGGGTCTAGTCCCAGTTTTGCCAAGTAAGAGTGTGCGTGCATGTGGATGTGTCTACATCAGGTTGCTGATTATACATGTCCCAGCAGATCACCTGTCCATGTGGCACAGGCAATAACTGTTATACAAATCTGTGACATGTGTCAACTGTACCCAGGATATGTCACAGCCATGGTGTCACCACAGTGCCATACTCCTTGTGGAATATGACTGCAGACCATCCTCCTGCTGACACATGTACACCTACAACACAAATGGATAACATTATGGAGACCACAATCACTCAGTGTTACTAACAGCTATAATGCATCATGGCTGTACAGCTACACTACCTGACATGTATGCATTAAACATTACTCCTGACATCATGTTACACTGCAGTACATTGGTACACTGTAGTACAGTCACTGTATGCATCAGAACCATATTAGTCTGTCCCTGCATCAATGTTATGGATGACAGGGATGTGGCACAAGTATCATCATATGCACAGGGTGTGTTGGTTTGCCAGAGACTGAGAGTGGGCCGTACGTTTGACACCATGTGTGTGGGTGAGGAGTGTAATTAGTTGAAATGGGTGTGGTGATGTGCTGTGTGTAGGTATGGGGTTGCCCTAGGTGTGTTCGTATAGTGTGTGGGTATGCATGCATGCACACAGTTCTGCCATGTGGCTTCCTTATACAGGTGTTTCTTGGGCAGCTGCAGACCATACCTGGCAGGTGTGCAGTTCACCACCTCTGACTATGGACATGCAGACTTTGCCTGCCAGGGAATCCATGGGCATGTCCAGGTACAGGCCTCAATGTACTACGCTCCCCTGATGATGACAGATGTCCGCTGGAACCAGGTCCCTCCTGGGACTGGCCAGGGTCACATGCACATGGCCTGCTGTGGTGTGGACAGCACTCCCCTGCAGTGCTGGGGCTGGTACTGCCACTATGGGAGTGCCTTGGTGTCCTAGCACATCCACATCAACTGCCAGCTGTTGGTGTTGCTGGCCTATGTCCACGCAGCCATAGCCGCACTCCCACAACATGTTCAAGCACGGAAAAAACACAGTCAATGAGGCCCACCATCTCACCCAACCATCTATCCATGACCTCTGTATAATCTTGGAGGGCACCAGACAGTTCATGGAAGTTGTCGCTTGCAGATGAGACAGCATCCCTCTGCAGCCTCAGGCCCTATCTGTTGTACAGTTCCATACATGCCTGCACCCCCAAAACAGTCTTGAACATGCGCCTGGTGGTACCAGTTGTGGTGCTTCTGCCAGGGGCATGATGACCAGTGGCCCTACCATGAGCACCCCAGTACATCTGCCTATGTGGTGCCCTGCTGGACATCTGGCTATGCCTGCTGTGACCAGTCACAATAAGCAAAGATACCACAATCTCTTGTGCACTGCCACCAACCACCAACTGTCCCTCTGCTATGGCCACTGGTGATGGGGTATGTATAGGCACTGTAACTGTGTGCAGGGTTGGGGTGGCTAAGAGGGAGATGTCAAACTATGGTGCAGTTTCAGCCCCTGACAACCCCGCCTGTGCCTCAACAGTACTCTCATCATCTTCAGTGTCTGTATGGACACCAACATTAGATTGCATGCAGGAAGGACCCTGACCCACCTCACCGCCTGTGGGAGAAAACAAGAAACGCACTTTAAGACCTGTACAGCACTGCATAACAGTACACACACACACACACACACACACACACACACACACACACACACACACACACACACACACACACACACACACACACACACACACACACACACACACACACACACACACACACATTCCACCTTAATACCTATCTGTCCCTGATTTTACAGACAGTCCCACGTTTATTCACATAAGTTCCCCATCCTGCATCAAACTTGGTAACATATACTCATTAATACCACTCATTAACGTACCATTACTCTAAATGCCTAGATGAGTGATCACAACACAATACCTGTTACTCCATTACCTTCTTGACTTGAATGGAGTAAGTTTTACATGGCCTCACTGCTGTCATCCAGAGTTCACCCTGTGTATGTCTGGACATTGTGAGCATGGCCCCTATATGTTAGGGGCTACTACGTTCACTCCATAATGTCACTCACTGGAGTGTCATTCGTAAGTATTGCTCAGTACATGCCAGAACTGCTGCTCAATCAACTTATCATGTGGACAACAGTAATATATGGATACACTCCCTGGTGTTGTCTAGTAATTCCCCAATGCATCTGTAGTGCTGCATATGTGAGTGGTCGTTCACCTCTCTACTGATTGCAATATTAAGGGTATACATGGTGTCTACTTTCCCTCCCAATGCATGTTCCATGCTACAGACCTTATTATACTATCAGCTGTCCTGTGATTACTTATCAGACAAGTATTCCTGGTGTCTCATGTGTCAGCCCATGTCCATGTGCTGCATGATCCCAAAGAGAAGTACTGCCATATGAACAACCCCACAATCACACATGTGCATACATGGATACCCACACAAACACACACACATGCACACAGACATCCTACATGCATCAACCCCCTCCACTCCACCAGATTGCACTTACAAACAAAATAACCCCCCACCTACACACACACACACACACACACACACACACACACACACACACACACACACACACACACACACACATATATATACTGGTACGGTTCCACAAAGACAGTACACACAGTCCTCCCATTACGCATCTGTCAACATGCATAACATGTGGTACTCAACAGCATGCAGTGTAGCTATAGTCAATCCATGCAAGCAACAGTATACATGTGTGTGATGCATGGGCTATGTTAGTAGGTGATGCCCTTTCCCCTGGACAACACTGCACCCATGTACACAGTATTGCTGTGCACCTTTTCTGCACCCTGCCATGTACTGTGCACCAAAACTCACAGGTGTACAAACCATTGCTAAATGTGTTTCAGTTATGTCTGCTCTAATGCTCACAGCCCCTGTGTGTTTGAGAGACACATACCTGGGATGATAATGTGGACAGATGTCATATGTGAATGCCTGATGTCTGGTTTACAGATCTCAACATCAGCGGTGCATGTATGACCAATCTGATACTATTACACACAACCATCAGACCTTACCATGGCTATGGGGAGTGTACACACCCTAATTGATATGACACACTCTTCCTTGATCTGCCATGGGACCACATCATCGCATATATTGACACTACATGAGCCTGATATGTGACATATGTTCTGTACATTCACATGCATCGTCTAAGAAATGTGTTAGGTGTGCAGATGCTGACTGAAATGCATACATTCCGTGGGTGCATATGTGCTCACGCCCTTATCATGATGGTTTGACCTATTGTTATGTGTACTACAGCAGTCACTATTCCTAGCAGGGGTATACTAGCACGGGACATCTGCATTTGCCAGTATATAGTCAGTCTGCTCTACACATGTCCCCCAACTCTGCATGACTGCAAGTTCTACTCATGTGCACATCCCTTGGAGTTCACACACTGCCATCACTATTGCTGTGGAGTTAGGGTTATGTCTGCCACAGTACCTGAACCTGACTGTGTGCAGATACAGCCATTCTTATCATCATTAGGAACCATGCTGCAGTGCACTGGTGTGTCATGCTGAAACACCCTCCCTACCTTCAGCCCTTTTGCAGATGCTTGACAAGTATGGCATACACGTGTGTCAGTTTGCAGTGTCACATACACTGAACACCATGTGTAACAGCCTAGTCCCAACTAATAATGTGCACCGCAGTACTATGTTATGCCATAGTGTAGATCTGTAACAGTTGCCATTGTAATACTGGTATATACACTGTTGTTGCACTATATAAGGGTGATGTTTCGCACATGTCCCTACTGTAGACCAGGTGTCCCACTATTATGTTCATCCTAGTGAACACATTTCACAATGACAGGATGTTAGTTAACTTGCAGGTGTCTGACATACCCTTCAGATACCCCATCATGGTCACCACTGTGATGCAGTGCATTTAACAGCAACAATATGTGAACATGCATGGCATGCATTATGGGTGGGTGGGTAGGTGTGTTAGATGTCTGCATGGAATATACCATAGCCATTACATGCCCAGTGTATTGGCAAGCATGAACATAAACCATACTCACCAGCTACAGGCTGCTGCTTTGGTGGTGTACCAGAGGGACCTAAATAAGGGCGTGAAAGATGTGATGTCAGTGGCCACAGCTGTGGCATTGCTACAGGGTGGGTGCAGCATTACAGTACATCAACAGTACAAGTCCACAATACTACCACTTATGCACATCTGTTTATTACTACTATGCAGCAACAGACTATATACATGACATCTCACATATGCATGATCAACCTGTACAGATAGGGATGCATATGCAACAGTGGTCTACTGATGTGCCCTGTGGCCTTACCTGCATGCTCTTAAGCCAGTGTGTGGGTAGCACCCACCTCCACAATGGTCTCTGCCAGTTGATGGGTGTGCGGACGAGCAGGTGCCACGAGGCAGGCGAGGAGCTTCTCCACACATGTCAGGGGGGTGGATGGCATGACCTCCCCCTATTGCGAGGTGATCCCCTGGATTGCAGTACCACACCAACTGGCATTGCGAAGCAGGTCAGTACAATGATGCCGGACCTGCTCATTACTGCAGTTATGCAGGCCGATATCATTGACCCTGTGGACTAGATCGTTCCAGAGGGTGGTCCACTCCTGCCACTCATGGGCGGCCCTGCCGAACAGTACCAGATAGTGCTGTATAAGGTGGTTCAGGATTACCTCATTTTCTGCCACTGAATACCCTGGTAAACGGCCGTGGGACATCTTGCCTGAAAAACATAAAGATGGAAACAGGTCTGAGCAACTCATACAGCAAGGTTACCACAGTTCATAATACACATCTCTGTCACCCCTCCATATCAGCGACAAACTGTTCGCACAACTCAATAGGTATGGCTACAGCTTACCTACCTTTGTGACATATATTGTACTGTACCACACTTGTGTTATGTGTTTGTAGCCATGTTCCCTGTGTGTACACTATCATTGCTGGCCTGTTACAGACTGTTTTACAGGCATGCCATTGTCAGGGCCACTATGGTTCCATATATGCATGTGGCATGCTTGCTATGTGATTGCTGCACATCTGTCATTCTGTGTTATTGGGGATATCTATGCATGCTGCTGTACATGTTCCAGGATTGTGTGGACTATTACAACTGACATATGTTCTATAACAGTGACACAATAGCATGTCTAGGGAATAGTTGCCAGCAGAATCACCTCTCCCACCTCATCTAGCCATGTTACCAGGCCACATCACATGTGGGACCTACCCTGGGGCCTCCTCATCTACTGATCCAGCACTACCTTCAGGTGGAACCACCTCAGGGGATGTTGTTCCCTCTCTGGGGGCACACACAGGCATGATCCTGCCACCCAAGGTCAGATCCAAGGTCTGTTCCATAGGGGACCCCAAAGAAACATGTAGGATTTGCTACAGCACCTTGAGGCACCCAGTACACAATCACAGGGTCTACATGCTCATCCTGCTCAGCCTCCAGGCCAGGCAACTTCAGGGCCATGGAACTGCTGTTGTGAATAGCAATGAGTGGGGGCCTTGTTCCCATTGTTTCCATATGGTGGGTCATGGCGCTTCTACATCGCAGACCATACACACCATCCAGGGTGTTTACCCTCCACATGTCATATACCACCCCTGTAGGCCATCCTCTATATCTACAAACCTGAACCACCTCCACAAATATACCTGCTATCCTTCCCCATATTCCCATTCCCTACTTCACAGACAAGGGCAATGTTGTCCCAACAAGGGGTTCACATGTGACATACCAGTCCATGTTGCACACACTTACAGCTGTATATATCTGTGTGTATTGCTATGTGTGATGTTCGCTCACACATAGCATGCAGCACTGCAGTGGTAATATAGGGGACATGTATTTACATACATATGTGTGTGTGTGTTTATATATATGTAGACATACGTATATATATATATATATATATATATATATATACATATATACATATATATATATATATATATATGTGCAGATATATGTTATGTTGTAGATATGTGTTTATATATATATATATATATATATATATATATATATATATATATATATATACACATATGTCTACATATGGGTATCTGTATATCTGTAGACCTACATGTATGTGTGTGTGTGTGTGTGTGTGTGTGTGTGTGTGTGTGTGTGTGTGTGTGTGTGTGTGTGTGTGTGTGTGTGTGTGTGTGTGTGTGTATGTGTGTGTGTGTGCATATATATATATATATATATATATATATATATATATATATATATATATATATATGCGTACACATATACATACCTATATATGGGGTACATTCAGACATCAGGTTCACATTCTCTAACTCTCCTTCCAGCACAGCTGCACTGTTCTGCCTTGCTACAACACAGACAGGTGCCACATATGGACACAGCCTGACATTAGGGGGGTATATATAGGGCCAGATTGCTGGTAAGCCTATTACACACCTATGGCATTTCAGCATGCTGTGATACATGTTAACCTGAGTGTCCTGCAAGTGGAGGACTCTGGAACCCACATGTCCATCATCATAGCATTACTTCCACCACCTGCTATTGGCCCCAGTTATATACATCCTTACCATTGCACAACACGCACTATGTTGGCTTACAACTTGTCAGTCAGTGCTGCTCTGCACAGTTGACGGGTATGGCCCACTACCCACAGGGACAGACTTTATTGTCCATAGCAGTTGTTCAGCTGAACATCATTACAACAGCAACACATGATGGCAAATATATATCATTCCACATCATCTATCCCAGTATTATTGACCAAGTACTACAGTCAATTGCATATATACTTCACATACCTGTTATGGGAATGAGGTCTGTTGTGGATGGTTTCCATGTTGGAGGTATTTTTTTTTCTCCTTGGCTATGGCCTTAGCATGCTTTCTTGGTTTCTGTTTTGGTTTTGGTTGTGGATCTGGATTCTCTTTCTCTCTCTATCTCTCCATCTCTCTCCAGTAAATGGATTGAGCTGCTTGGAATAGATTGCATGGCTTTTGTAGGTGATGCACATGATCAGGTGATGGCCTCTGCACCAATCAGTTTCGTCCACTTGCTACCTGCATGCAGCATTCTGTGTAGTACTTCCAATTACCACTATCATGGCAACCCACTACTATAAATCCCTACATCATGTAGGTGTGGTCCCTTTACATTTCCTGTATGCTGGACATCCTTCCTGTGTGTGGACAGCAGTGTTACAGACAGCAGGTAGTAATACCTCTTACAAGAGGACTTGCATACTCAGGCCAGCTACATATTTATATGAGGTTCCAGAACTACAGCCAGAGTGTGAGAAGTGTTGTATGCATTGTATAGCACCAGTGTTACAGGGTTTGTGTGTACATACTAGTTTAACATCGACTGCAGTCTGTCTGCATAGCTATCAACTGTGAGCCTATCCACTTGATGGCCAGAGGTGTGCCTCTTATGTTTTGTCTGTCCACCACACAGGTCTTGTTCATAGGTTCATAGGTTGGTACTAAGCTATCAGCCCTAGGGCCTATACAAGCCTAGCCATAACAATTCCCTGGCTATTTCTTCCCACACTATTTACTACCCTGGACCCCTGTCTAGCAGGGCGACTGACGTGATCCCCGTGGTGAATTTCCTTTCTCCCATCCAATCGTCAAGGTTCCTTTTGAAGAGGACCAAAGAGGCACTCTGCTTGACATGTATGGGCAATCTATTCCAGAGTCTGGGGAGTCTCTGGGTCAGGAACCTATCCCTCCAGCATGTTTTGTTTATTGTGATGACAAGGTTTAGATCCCTGGAGTGTGTGGCTCTGAGGGATTGGGATTTCTTTAAGTGTAGCATGTCCAACAGCACTGGGTTTGACATGGCCTTGTATGTTAAGCAAAGATCGCCTCTGAGTAGACGATATGCGACAGAGTATAGCTGGAGTTTTTTAAGGCAGTCAGCGTAGGGCATCTGCTTTAGGCCTGTGATTCTTTTAGTGAGATATTTGTGTCAGAAATATCACTGGCAGTGTGTGTGTTGAGTGCTATCAGTACATGGCTACATCCATTTGTGTTTCTGACTTCATATTCCTGACTAAGGGTATGTTGCAGACTATCCTGTAACACCAGCAACTTGCTCAGTGTATGACAACACTATTTCACATATGGGCCTGTGTTCTGGCCTCTGTCCTCTACCTACATACCAGGCTTTGTCCATATGATATGCTGTCAGGGGTTGTTATGTAGTGGCCTGTGAGTATGTCATGCTGCCTTTCCTGCCATCATTTAACTGCTGTTGTGGCCCTCACACATATTGTGGGGTTGGGTCCATATATGTGTGGGCCTCATCTCCACAATACATGTGTGCCCTTCTGCAGTCCAGAGGTCAGTGTATGTAACAGTGGTATATGCCCCCGTATGTCAGTCTATGGGAGGGGGATGCACCATAACTAACCTAGGCTGTTACAACATGTGAGGGATATCAGGGGTAAGCTGCCTTAAAGTACTTCCAGGGAAGTAAATAGTGTGGGAAGAAATAGCCAGGGAATTGTTATGGCTAGGCTAGTATAGGCCCTAGGGCTGATAGCCTAGTACCAACTTATGAACCTATGAATCTGGATGTATATTACCATACAATTCACCTTGGGAAAATGCAGGCCTACTGCTTCCTGCCATACAGACTGTTCTGTTGGTCAGTGTGATTCTGATGGCTTCAGTTATGCCTTGTTATGTAACAGATAAATCCCATTGTGTCAACTGAATTCTTTTCCCCCTAGGGATTGCATACAGAGTGTAGATAGAGGCTGCTGGACTACACATCTGCATTACTTACTGTTGATTGATTGTTATCCTGTGGCCCAGTCTGTCTTTACTGTTGGACTACTTGAAGTCCTTGCCCTGGACAGTAACATGTTATGCTTTCCGGAATACTGTATTAATTGATCTGTTTGAGAGTCGCATTAGTCTGTATGTATTTGATTGTCTAAACAGCTATATGACATGGCATATACAACTGTAATAGTACACAAATAAAGCTTTCTCATATATGCAAACCTGTGTGTGGTGTTATATCCTTTGACCTCTCTGTGGGTATATATTTCAGGCAACAATTGTCTTTTGTATGGGTGACTCATACAGTGCCCATTTTCAAGGTGGCAACTGTAGGAATACTGGCTGTTCCATATGACGTGCACCCTCTAAATATGTATTTTCCTATACATATCTCTGTATGTGCAAGTGTAGTTACATATATATCTATATATATATGTGTATGTATATATATATATATATATATATATATATATATATATATATATATATATATATATGTGTGTGTGTGTGTGTGTGTGTGTGTGTGTGTGTGTGTGTGTGTGTGTATCTGCATATGTGTGTGTGTATATGTATCTTAGGAATATTTATTGCTTCCACATTGTACATTTCCTATGGTAGCCAGACTGTACTGTATGATACGTTATTGATACCAGCCTGACATCATACAGGTGGGAAGGATTACTGTTAACATCTTGTGGCCATGTTGTCTCAGGTCCTATTTATGGGACTTGCAACAGTTGGTACTGTATTGCAGGGCAGATCTGTTTGGCTGTTGGGGGGGGCTAATATCAATACGTACAAGACGTATGTAGCTTGGGCCCCCTCACCCCCATTAATGGTGCCTGTCATCATAAATGTATTTGTTATGTTCTTTTTCACACACACACACACACACATATATATATATATATATATATATATATATATATATATATATATATATATATATATATATATATATATACATATATATATATATATATATATATATATATATATATATATATATATAGATAGATATACACACACATGTGATATTATAACCTGATAGTAATTATTTTGCTGACTGTAATGGGACTTTGTTACATTTTATTCACGGAGGAGCTTTTATCCCCGGGTCTCTGCCAAAAATGAGCCAAAAGCTCAGTAAGACTAACACAGTTAACGCATGTAAAATAAATATATACATAAATAAATATATACATCTACATGTTTAAATACATTTCCTGTACTGTTGAATGACTTTGCTGAAGGATATGTTTGTGAAAGCATCAGGATTGCAGCTATCTCCTATGGCTTAGTGGTAAATTACTTTGGCTATGGTGTGTAGGGTTCTGAGTTCAAGCCTTGCAGAAGCTGTTTATTTTGTTGCTGGGCAGAACTAGGGCCATTGGATACAGAGTGATTAAGGCACTTTTAAGTTGTTGTAAGCGGGTTTGCACGGAGGTAAGCACTGCTCATAGGTTCATAGGTTTATACTAGGCTATCTGCCCTGGGGCAATTATAAGCCTAGCCCAATTCTGTATGGCTTATGCCACCCCTTGATTTGAGTATACTGTGCCCTTTTTAAGGTTTAGTTTACTGTGCCTCTGTCTAATAGTGACACGGGAGTAATCCCTGGGACAAACCTACGATCCCCCATCCACCTATCGAGATTCTTCTTGAAGAGATTTAGTTAGGTGCTCTGCCTTACATGAACTGGAATTCTATTCCAGAGTGAAGGGAGCCTCTGGGTTATGAACCTGTCCCTCCAGCAAGTTCTATTTATTTCTGTGCTGAGGTTCAAGTCCCTCGAGCATGTGGCTCTAAGGGATTTAGATTTACTGAGGTGGAGCATGTCCATTAATTCTGGATTTGACATAGCTTTGTATGTCAGGTATAGATCGCCTCAAAGTAGGCGGTATGCAACTGAGTAGAGCTGGAGTTTTTTTACCCGAGCAGCATATGGCATCTGTTTGAGACCCTTGATCCTCTTGGTGAGATACTTTTGGGGTCTTTCTAATTGCTGCAGGTGTCGGGTAAGGTACATCCCAAAAGGGGCATTGTATTCTATGATGGGCCTGATGAGGGATGAATAAAGGGGCACAATTACCTCTCTTGATCTAGATGTAAAACCCTTCGTGATGAGGTGGGCTATGTAGAAGGTCTTTCTAACCACTTTGGCAATGTGGTTTTCAAAGGAGAGATTGCTATCAACTTGGGTCCCTAGGTCCTTAATAACTTTCTCTGTACTTAATGGGTTTCCGCCTATGTGGTAATTTGTGGGCACATTGTTTTTGCCAAAGGGTATGACTATACATTTTTTGGCATTTAGCTTTAAACCATGGTGCTGGCACCAGTTATCTGTCTCTGTGAGACCTTTTTGAAGGATGTTTGTGTCAGCTGGAGAGTTGATTATGGCGCCCAGTTTGTAGTCGTCTGCGAACTTGGTGAGCCATAGTCCTCCCACGTTTGCCTGTACCTCGGAAAAGTATATACCAAACAAGAGTGGTCCCAGGACAGAACCCTGTGGGATGCCACTTGTGACCGGTTTCGAGTCTGACATGGCTCCAGCAACTCTGACTCTGTGGGTTCTGTCTTTGAGCCAGTTTGCAACCCATCTTGTGACATAGGGGTTTATATTTAAGCTGGATAGCTTATCTATGATGCCCTAGTGGGGTATTGTGTCAAATGCCTTTGCAAGGTCCAGATAGGCTGTGTGGACTACCTTCCCTTCATCTATGGCTTTGGTGACTGTTTTGAAGAAGTCAACCAGGTTCAAAAGGCAGGATCTGCCCTTGACAAAGCCGAACTGGGTAGGATCTAGTGTCTGTAGGTCCCCAATGTCTTTGTTTATGAGCTCCATGATGATCCTCTCCATAGCCTTGCAGACTAAGCTAGTCAGGCTTATGGGGCGATAGTTTCCAGGGTCCATAGAGGCTCCACCTTTGTGGAGTGGGACCACTGTTGCTGTACGCCATTCTGTGGGTACATATCCTGTAGTGAGGCTGAGATTGTATAGCTGTTTTATTTGAGGGATTAGTTCCTCTTGGAGTTCATGTAGGATGCAACCTGGGATGCCATCTGGTCCCATGGAAGCAGCGTTTTTTGCTTTGGAGAGGGCAGCCTTCACCTGAGCATCAGAGATGTTTGTGAGGCAGCCCTCTGCCGGGATAGATACTTGCTCTTTTGGGGGGGGGGGAGAAGTTTGCACTGAACCTGTCTGCCAGGATATTGGTGATGTCTGTGGGTTCAGTGTATTTTTTGTCATTTAGAATCAACTCAGAACAAGTCTGGGAGTTACATCCCAGGTTTCTAACATAACTGAAAAAAGCCTTATGATTGTCTTTGGTGTCCTGTGCAATTTTTCTCTCGAAGCTGGCCTTGGAGGATTTTATGAGGGATCGTAATTTTTTGCTAGTATTGATCAGAGATGCCTTCCCTATTAGGGATTTTGCTCTATCATGTAGTAGCTTCCTCCTTCTGTTGTACAGTTTATTTATGGCAGGGGTCCACCAGACTGGACGCCTGCCTTTGGATGATTGGGTCTTGGTTTTGTTTGGGATAGCATGATCCATGCATTCCTGGAGATGTCCGTATTGGTTTGCGAAGCAAAGACAGAAAGATAAAGAAGATGGTCATCAGGCACCCTTCATTATGGATACAGCAACAACTACTCATCAATCCACAGGACATCAAAGGCAGATAGAAGGAATACTTCCACCTGTTACTGAATGAAGAAAACCCCACAGAAGCTATTCTACTCCAGATGCTACCTACAATGAAAGAGGAAGAAGAGCCCACTGCTGAATAAAAACACTACAGAAAATGAAAACAGAGAAAGAAACAGCTTCAGATGAGTTCATGGCAGATATGATCAAGATGCTTGGTGACTTAGAGAAGAAATGGCTCCAGAGAGTACGCATAGCAATATGGAGAGAAAAGAGTATCCCAGATGACTGGATAATAAACATTCAAGTGGCAACGTACAAGAAGAAATGGGTCATTCATAACTCTGGGCAACATAGTCTTATCTATCTGACTCTACTCATAATGCATGAAAGTGCTGCAGGGGGTGACTAATAAACACATATGCAAAGTAGGAGAAAGTACAATGGAGATGAGCAGTTCAGATTCAGCTCAGAATCTAGCACAGTATGACCTAATGTGTACAGAGAGACAGACAGTTGAGAAGACGTTAGAGATGAGGAAGGACTCCAACTGGGCATTCCTTGACTTGGAGCAAGCATATGATAAGGTGCCAAGAAGGCTGGTTTGGGCAGTCCTATGAAGATTTGAAGACCAAGAAATATAGTTAAAATTAGTTGTTGTGTTTTTCGGCTTATCCCGGTTAGGGGTCGCCACAGCGAAACTCCGGTCCGCTAATGTTTGGTAGTGGATTTTTATGTTCCAAGTTACCAGCCCTGATGCACAACCTTCAATGAAGGCACACCCATTCACACATGCCTCCACACAGAAGACGCTCTAGCTGAGAATCGAATGGGACAACGTCTTGCTGTGAGGCGACAATGCTACCACAGCACCACTACCGCAGTTATAAACATAGTTATAACATAAATAAAGATAAATATATACGGAACTGGAGTGAAAGTAAGAATGCAAAAATAAAATAAAAGTAAATAGTCCCAGATATAAAAAACAACATAATTTATTTCAGGCAAATTGCAAACGGATAAGCGCTTTCACTATGTTAGCTTCATCAGATCCATGATAAAATTCCCTAACAAATGGCATTATATATAAAGAAACATGAAAGCAATCAACCTATCAGATAAATACATTGAAACTGTGTCTCTATTCTTACTTTCACTCCAGTTCCGTATATATTTATTTTTGCCTTTTGGAGAAGGAGTGTTAACCGGTGAAGCAGCAGTTACCTGCTTTATTATATTTTCTTTTTATTCTGCTGCTAACAGGAGTAAGTTTTTTGTTTTGGCCATGGCTAATATCGAACTAGATTATACTCCTAGAGGTGAAGACCGTAGGAATGAGGCACTCCAGATGAGGTTCTGACAGTATCTTAAAGGATCTATGAATGCTTCCTGGTACTTTGAGAATGTGGCAGTACCTAATGACGCCACGGAGGCGACGGTGGATTCGGAGAGACTTTATCAGTTGCTTGATGTAATAGAGAAGGATTTTATGAAACTGAAGCATTTTCAAATGCAGCGACTGCATTTTCAGTTCTGTTTGGACCGGAATATCATTCCTCCGAGTATTCACCATGCCGAGTCAAGGTCGTGAATATCCTGATTTGTTAGCGCAATGGCAGAACCTTAACTTCGAGGTAAGCCGTAAATATTTACAGCTTCTCATAGACTTTTTTCATCCAGAGGAAGCGAGGCTAACTGAGAACATTAATGTGAAGCAACAAGCGTTGTTTGGAGAATTTCCATGTAAAGTGGTACAACCACTCTTTGAAAATGTGCTTGATTGTGTGTTAGCTTTTGAGCGTAAACTATTGAAACAGAAGAGGCATAAGGCTACCAGGGACATAAATGACTTTAAGTTGGGCCATGTCTTCATGTGGCCTAGACATGGAAACAACACTACGGTTCCATCAACTAACTGTACTAATAGAATACATGGTTCGAATAACCTTGGACAGGATTCTGCTACAATTAAGGACAATAATACTAAGAGTTATATGTATGATAGGATACCGAAATCTAATATTATTGATGCAATGAGTGTACATGAAAATGTTGTCTCTGTAGAACTTCACGAACCTCAAGTATGTATGAATAATGTTACAGAGAGTGGCATGAGCGGTTCTTTGAATAATAATAAACCATCTGATAATTATAATGATTCCATTGATGTTATACATATTGTACATCCTAGTATGCAGTCTGATACTAATTTATATCCAGAGGTACAGATTATTAAGAACAAATCCATACTACCAGAAGATAAGTCTGAAGTTGTAGTCAGACCGAAGATAAAGAGAGGCCCCACAGAACCTTGTATCAGTACAAGCTCTGATTTATCTTTTCCCTTACCTGTACACATGGAGAAGGGCCCGCGGAGGTCACGCTCCATGAGTCGAGGCAGACAAAAGAGGAAGCCATCAGGGGAACCTCTATCTCATCAAACTTTGAAGAAGATGTGGATCAACAAACATTAGTCCATAATCTGTCTAGTGTTACATTAACTTGTGATGACATTAAGTTATTAAGTAAAGGGTTACATTTTATTCCAAAGAGTCAGAGCAGGTTGACAGATACTATCACTGACCTCAAATTGTTTTGTAGGGATGTGATGTTAAAATATTTTTATAAAGGATCCAATAATGAATCAACAGAAACTAGAGAATTTACATTTAAGAACGTAAGCGAATATGTGCCAGTCCATCACCCCCTGGTAGAGGCATTTTTAAAATTAACGGAGGATGAGCTCCATAGTTATTACAGCAATAAGAAGGTGAAAAGATCCATGAAGCATGATAACCTCACTTATAAGGAGAGATTAAGTCTTAAGAAATTACAAGAGGACTCTACCATCATTATTGGACCAGCTGATAAGGGAGGTAGAGTTGTAGTTATGGATATGTCACATTATAATGCCATTATGGAAACCATGTTAAGTGAGAAGTTCTATGAAGTCATTACAGTAGATGTTGTAAAAGATATAATTAGATATGTTGGGCATACTTTGTTGGATATTCTGAAAAGTAACTTAATAGGGAAGGAATTGTATGAATATCTTTACATTCAGACACCTGTCATTCCTATTATACATGGACTACCTAAGATACATAAAGACCCATGTAACCCACCCATGAGACCAATTGTTTCGGGTCGTGGGTGGATTACTGAACATCTGTCTGTCTTTATAGAGAAACATCTTAGGCATGTATTGAACAGCGATACTTTCGTATTACAAGATTCCAAACAGTTTCTGGTTGAATTATATGAATGTATTAAACAACAAGGAACCATAGTTGATTGCTTATTTGTCACCTTTGATGTCCAGTCCCTCTTTATAGTTATTCCAAGTGGACTAGGACTCACTTATGTGTTAGAATATTTAAGGAAACATAGTGGCTACACTGATGTTAAGATTGATTTGATCATTCATTTTTTAGAATTGGTTCTTGAAAACAATCTATTTATGTTTAAAGATGCTATTTATAGGCAGTGTGATGGCGTAGCTATGGGCACACCTTGTGCGAATAGCTACGCCAACATGTTCCTAGCATATTGGGAGGAGCATGTGTTGTTTCGTGAAACATTATTTAGGGAACATGTAGTGTTTTATCGACGTTTCATAGACTATCTCTTTGTTTTATGGAAGGGACACCAACACAATTAAAGTCCATGTATTCAACCATGAACAATTTAACCACCTGCCTTAAATTCACCATGCATTTTTCTGAACAAAGAATTGAGCTCCTGGATCTATATGTAGAGAGGTTATCTGATGACATTATCAGTAAAGGGGTTCACCGCAAGGCCTGTCACTGTAATGCACTGCTTGTGAGGTCAAGTATGCATCCACCCTTTATATTTAAGAATATTATGAAATGACAGGTGATTAGGGCCTCTAGGTTAAATCCCATGGATATTGGGTTTGTTAATGAATTAGATAGCCTGAGAAATAGGTTAGTATACAGGGGCTACAATGTGAATGAAGTGAATCAGCACATGGAAGAAGTCTATAATCTACATTCAACAGTAGCTATGCCATATTTTGGACCAACTGGTTCTAATAGCACTACTGTGGATAAAAGAACTGAGCCTTATGTAAAGTTTTTGACTCTTTTTTCATCTGATCAGTTTGAAATTAAGGAGATTGTAAGCAAGTACTGGTGTGTCTTGCAAGTGGATGATGACCTAAAGCAGATAGTGGGAGAAGTTCCACGCTTTCTTTTTAGGAATAAAAATAACTTAAAGAGGATGCTATGTTACCCAAAATCTGACAAGCATCCTATGAAGATTGGTTACACCAAGCCCTGTGGTCATTGCAATTTTTGCCCTTTCATAGATAGTAATACACAATTTCTTCATCCAGATTTGCATAAAGTTTTTAACATGAATGTGGATGCGAATTGTATGACCACTCATGTAGTGTATTTAGCTGTGTGCCAACTCTGTTCCTCTTTTTATGTGGGCAAGACCAACCGCCCCCTTAGAGATAGGATGAGAGAGCACAAGTATCATATTAGGAAGGGTATGTTACACAATGCCTTAGCCAAGCATGTGGCCTTACATGGTCATGACCATGAATTCTTATTCAGAGTATTGGAAGTTATCACCCCAACTCAGAGGGGAGGTGACATTAGGATGTATACTGAGGGTAAAGAAAGTGATTGGATAATTTTATTGAGAGCTGATAGAGGATCGGGTCTCAATGAAAGGGCATCAATTAAACCCAGGTTGAGGCAGCGTAGGCATGTTAAATGATTTATATTATAACTTTTTATATATAATTTTTTATATATATAGAAGTTTTTATGTGTGCATTTTTCACATATATGTATACAATGTACATATTTGTTTTTACATTTTATATTGTTCTTATATTTTGTCATATATTTTTAGTTCTTTGTAATACGCTATGTCTTTAAATAGAGACACAGTTTCAATGTATTTATCTGATAGGCTGATTGCTTTCATGTTTCTTTATATATAATGCCGTTTGTTAGGGAATTTTATCATGGATCTGATGAAGCTAATATAGTGAAAGCGCTTATCCGTTTGCAATTTGCCTGAAATAAATTCTGTGGATTTTATATCTGGGACTATTTACTTTTATTTTATTTTTGCATTCTTACTTTCACTCCAGTTCCGTATATATTTATTTTTATTTATTTTTGCCTTTTGGAGCAGGAGTGTTAACTGGTGAAGCGGCAGTTACCTGCTTTATTATAGTTATAACATAGTTAAAATTAGTGCAGGCTAAAAAAAATTAAAAAAAGGACCTAATAACACAATTATGACCATGTGTTCAGACTTAGAGTGTTCCCAGAAGGAGTGATTATGCATCGAGGTATGCTTCTGAGCCCACTGCTATTCATATGCAAACAGGTCAGATGAGACAGATCAACAGAGTTGCTGTATATAGATGATGCGGCATTACAAGCAGCCTCTGAGCAAGAAGTTTAGGAAATGATAGGGAAATGGAATGCAATACTGAAGATACAGCAAACAAAACTGAAGACAAATAAAACCATCATTATGGCATCAAATGGGGATATCAGAAGAAATTGAAAACTGAGAAGGAAAAATTATTGGAGTAGGTTAGCAACTTCAAGTACCTGTTGGCAGCTGAGAAAAATGAAAGTCTGAATGAGGAGATCAAAGGTAGAATTGAATGCAGCCAAGTGGCACAGAGTGTCAGGTGGTGTGTGTGACAGAATGCCAAAGAACCTGAAAAGTAAGTTTTGTAAATCAGTGGTATGACCTGTACTACTGAAATGTACACAATCCTGGGCAATGAAGGCAGAGTGGCTGAAGTCAGACGTGATAGAAGTGAAGTCCCTGAGGTGGGTGGTAGGATGCATACTGTGGGACAGACTGAGGACTGAGTATATCAGAGGAGAACAAAAAGTAGCTCATATTACAGAGAATGTCAAAGAAAATGGATTAGAGTGCTTCAGACACATGTGCAGGAATGCAGAAGACAATCTAGTAAAGAAGATTTGGGAGAAACAGAAAGGAGGCAAGAGGAACCAAGGGATTCCAACAAAGAGAGGGAGGGATTATATAAAAGAAAAGCTCCTGTTATTAGGCATGGCTGTCAAAGAAGGTAGCAGAGTGATGAATTGATAGACATGGCAACAGCTGACACAACACCCTGAACTGATGTTTTAAAAAATTGGGGGGAAGGGGATAATGATGATTTCATTTTATATTTGGATTTCTGTGTTGTATTAATTTTTAATACTAAACAAAATAAGTATTGAAATAAATGAGAACTTTAACTTCAGCTTGAATACAACAAGGAACTAGAAGAAATGAACTGGTAAAAAATAATGAGTGCAGTCCTGGATAATTTTCCTTAATCCTCAGTTTTTGACATAAATGCATTCTGCAGCATGGAGGGTATCTCCTCCTTTGACAGTGCATCAAATCGCCTTTTTAATATGCTTATGGCACTACTTTTTTTTTTTTATAATGCATTACACATGTATAATTGCCGACCCTTATACTGCTGCTATACTATGGAAGTATGCACCTTACAGAATTTTAGTCCAGATGATGTATTTCACTTGTGCTCAGGCTGTCATGAGTAACTGTGACTCTTTATGTGTTATTCTTCTTCTGAGAAGCGTCTGTGTGGCATGACGCCAAAGTAGAGTGTGCTAATGTAATGACTATAGGCATCTGTGAATCATACGTTTATGCTGTAATATCTTGACTAGACTTCTGAATGTATACCAGACAATAAGAGATGCAAAATTTTGTCATATTGTTTTGGCCTGGAGAAATACTGATTTGTAACAGATAATGACAAGCCAGTGAAACTGATTTATCTAACATACATGTGCTGACAAGCTGCAAAGTCTTGTGATGTAAACTGAATTCTCACAAATACAATTCTTCATGAAAGGTATAAACTGTAACTTTGCTGCCATGTAGGAAAGCCAGCATTTTATGAAAAAAAACAAACAGGATAAATGTTATTGAGGAAGATGGTAGAGTTTAAACAATGATTTAAACTAATTTTATAAAAATAAAATTGTCATGAGTATTACAGGTCCATAATTTAATAAGACAAAATAGTCAAGTTCCAATCTCCCAGAGAAGACCCCATGAGGATATGCTGGTGAAGTTAATTTGTTTTGATAACCAGGTAGTTGGGCATTTCACAGTGAACTATTTCCAGCCAGGAATGAGATAAAATAAATTGCATTCAGCAGCAAAGATAAGAGAAATCAGACAAAATGTAAAATGTCTATTCATCATGCACAAGCAGAGGAATAACTACTCCCTTGCAGTATATTGAGAATGTTAACACAATTCATGTACTGTTAGTTTTTGTTTAAAACAATATTCATTTTAAAGCCAAGCCAGAAATTTACACATGCAAAAACTAAAATAAAAAAAAAGCACTTTTGAGGTTGTCACATCCCAACTGTTAACACTGCTGGACACCCAATTTAGCATCCTTTGTAAATTAAATAACAATGCTATAACACAAATTACCATTATACAGCACAGCAGAGTCTGTCTCATATGCTTTGTTTACTTGGTAGTAAGAGATTGTACCTTTCTCGTTGTATACATTCCATAGCATTCCTCCAGATATAGACAGGTAAAATAAAAACATAAGCGCCCTTCTAACTGTATATGAAACATCGTAACAGTACAGGACTTAAAACTATTTCTTTTTCATTTTATTTCCAGTCCTTGAAGTAGACACACCTTTATCACACTCCTAATTCATTTCAATGTTTTAAGCTGACCTGCTGCTAGAGGCCGATTATCGTTTTCCATTCTCTTGCTAAACAAAGTTTAGGGACAGCACCGGGTGTCATCTTGAGCACCAATTCATGATTTCTTTGTTGTCCTTTCCTCCCGTTGCCATTATATAACATACCCAGGTACAATTTGCCTGTGTTTTATTTTCCCCATGATAACTTGCTTTTCCCCATACTTTTAGTGCCCACCGGCATCTCCAAATTGTATATATTGCTTCTGCATCCCCTTTCCTGCATCATGAAAGCTTTCTGTGTTTTTCCTCCATATTTTATAAAAGTAAACCAGTAGAACATACCACCAAATCATAATATGAATATGTTGATCTTGTATATTTAGATAATTTATGATATCAATATACATCTGCTAAATTACCTATCAATTAACTTCCTCTGTAATTAATCTTTCCGGAACTTCCCATTTATTTGTAATGTTAGTATTGCTGCTTCACTTATTTCTATCAGATAGTCATATTCGACCTTCCCTTCCCTTTTTACACTAGCCTAGTTATCTACTAGTGAACACCCTATTTCATTACATTTTCTTCCTTCTGTTGTAATTGCTTGTGTTTATTCTCTGACCTTTCAGTAAATGAACCAATGAATTTTTGGTAGATGAAAATGTAATACACAGAAAGGTATAAATGATAATGTATCCCACCTCTTTCTTTAGCTGTCTACTTTTTTGTTAATCAATTCTGATTATTTATACTCATTCCCTTTTGTAACTTTCTGGTCAGTACTCAGTCATTCTATAGCAAGAGTTCACCTCTTGAGATATTATATATAATAAGGAATATTTTGGCCCTCTTGAAATGTGTTCATATTGCCTGGAGTTCTGTCTTCCATATTTTGCTTGGCATATATGCAGTCCTTCTGTCATGCTACCACCTCATAACTCTTTTTCCAGCTTTTCCCTGGTTAGGAGTTGCCACAGTGGATCACCTGTCTGCTCATGATTGACAGTGGAGTTTTACACTGTCAAGTTGCCAGCCTGGCACCCAGCCTTCCTCGGAAGGCACACACATGCACGCATTCACGCCTAGGGCCAATTTAGAGTATTTAATCCACCTACAGCATGTCTTTGGGATGTGGGAGGAAACTGGAGCACAGGGAGGACATGCAGACTCCACACAGAAGGCACCTCAGCTGTGGATTGAACCGGACAACCTCTTGCTGTGAGGCGGCAACACTAACCACTGCACCACCGTGGCCACCCTAACTACCACCTCATAATTCTTTATAATAATTCTGAGTAATGGAACTGTTGCTCATGAAGGAAACTGACTGTAAATAATGTAAGTAATGTCCATGAAGTATGTATAACTAAGCTTTCCTCCCCAGGATCAGCTGAAAAAGGAACTGCTCAGTTGGACTTTCCTGGTAAACAAATGCCAATAAATAAGTAATAAATAAATAAGTGAGCTAAATTAAAGGCTAGTGCATAAGTAAAGAACTGTTTACAACTTCTCCTTCCTGTCACCTGATTGGCACATAGCCTTGCTTTTGTTAACCCCCCCCCCCATATTCCTTTCATATGCCACTCATTATATATTCCTTTCATAATGCTGCTCATTATATATTCCTTTCATATACTGCTCATTATATATTCCTTTCATATACCTCTCATTATTCTTATGATATCATCATAACCTTGCAATAAAGATTTGTGTTCTAAAAGGTGAAATACTGGTAGAGATATCACTGCTTTAACTACATTAAGTTTCCTCGATAATGTGTTAGCCCCTCCAGTTCTTTCTGCTGTTACATTATTTATCTTAATTCATAAAACTTCTAAGGTTCTTTTAACTAGTTACCTCCATTGTGTATCCCATCTTCCATCCTAACTATAATGGAGCATATACCCCCTTAATTATACCGCATAGACCCTTTTTTCCTGCTGGTGTTGTTCATATGAGTTGCTTTATTTTTGCTTGCTTTTGCTGTGATTTATTGAACCTACATTGACTTGCATTGTGTAAGCCAATGATGCAATGCACTGCAGTGCTGTCTTTCAAATTTTTCACATATAAAAGAATATATCAGCAAGAGATGTGATGGGACCAAAATATACATATGAGGATACAGGGGAGGCATTTTTTTCCTCTTTCTTCCCTGGCATTTTTGAGTTACACTTCTCACTATAGAAAAAAATGATGGAGCATAACTTGTATTTGGCTGACTGAAGTGAACATAAGTAAACCCTTGCCTTTCCCTGTTGTAAGTGCCTACAGTTTTTATTATTATATACTAAGTGAATGTCTACAAATAACTATGTTTGATGAAGAGTTCTGTCAATTACTGAGCTGACTTTTTTCTACAATTAAAATATAGCCATTTTGAATTATTCTGAATATAATCTGGTTCAACCCTAATTAGCTATGGAGTCCAGCTCTTGCTATATAATCCTTGATGGCTCTTCTATTGCTAACAAAAAGAGGCTGGAGATCTGGGAATATGAAGCATCCCTGCCTTATACCCCACCTGTTTTTCTAATTCCACGGGGCCTATTTGAAAAGCAATTAATTTTGCAATTTCTACACACTGAGTCTTTCCTAGGAAATTTTCCCACAAACCCTTTTTGTTGGCATGTTAAATAAAGGACATTCCACAGAATTAGATTTTTTATGTCAAACATCACTTCTCTTGCTGTTTACCTTCTGAGGAAGTTGAGGAAGTTGCTAAAGACCACCAAATGTCCATGATACTTTTCACTTGGCTAAATTTTCCTCGACCTATCTCCATTAATTCTACATTGTTCTCTAGTCTTGAGTGTGATAGTCATTTCATTTCCTTCTAATGCATTTGCAGTTGGCATCTCTCTCTAAATTTTCATGTAAATGATTGATTAAGCTCACTTTCTAGAACTACCAAAGGTCTAACACGATACAGTACATGTATCCTCTAGTAAGACCTCCATGTCTCACTAGATTCTCTTTTCTTTTCTTGCCATTGGGCTCAGATGGAATTCTTGCACATCCTTCTCTGACTGTATTAATGATCACTGAGTAGTTATGCCTTGCTTCTTTAAAATGTCCTGTGGTGGCCTTCTGATATAATTCTGGCTGGCAGTGATACTTTTATTTCATCTCAACAAAATGTATTTACTGCTTCTTTATTCCTTAATATGGTCCGCCAGGATTTTTCATTATCTCTCTCAACTGACTTATTTACTCGTCTTTTCTTTCTATAATCCTTTTATTGCACCTACTAGAGGGGGTTCACTCCAGCATATGCATATCTACTTAGAAAGTCTTCATCTTTCCCAGCATTATATCAAGTCTACTGTACAGATTCAACTAATTCCTAGCGAAAGTACATTAGTACTTGTATGGATAAGTAACTCCCCATACACCAACCACTTCCCTTCTTCCATCCTGTATATTAACATTTATTTAGTTAGTTAGTTAGTTACTTTTTATGGTGAAGCTCAACTCTTTTATATACCTATGTTCAGATTTTAGTGATGCATTGAAGTTTCCCCAAATAGTTTGCTTCCCCTACAAACTTGGCATTGTTTAAAAATACTGACAAAAAAGTCAGGATCATTTCACTTAGGAGCATAGAGCAATTCATTTTCCATTTCTGTTTTATTTCTCCATCCAGACTGAACTTTTAACTTTTGTTGCTTATAGCTGTAGTATCTCTCTTCTGGCTCTGTCTTCTGAGGTTACAAGTGTAACATTTTCATTCTGTACTTCAGATGGGTTTATGTCATATTATCAAGTTTTGGAAACTCAAAATTCATATGGTCGAGACTATATGTCTGACTTTCCGAAAACTCAAATGTGAAAAAAAAAAATCTATGTTTTTTGGAAAGGGGGCAAGCTCCACTGCGGTCCAACAATAACTGAAAATTATGTATACCAACTCTGAGATCGCAGAACATTGAAGAAAAGGGTAAATTCTCCATTAATGCATGTCTTTATAGATTGCTGTACAGTGGGGATCAGGAAATGTATCTTTTTCCCCACTGTAGTGCAATCTCACAGGTTATTTCAAAGTCTGATGTGGTTTAGAAGTTTGCTACATGCCTTGGAGATGGCGACATAGAATAGTGAGTCACAGTAATATTACATTTATTAGCAAATTTTACTTCTGACTCCTAAGGAGCTTAGGGTTTTTATTTGCTACATTCCACTGGATGAGATTTGACAGTGAGGGTGTTTTAAGTAGATGACAGTAGCTGGGAGAGGGTGATGTGTTGAAGAAGTTCACACCAGTTGAAGGTACTGAGCACCTTGCAGTAATGGGAGTTGTTTGGGAGGCTGCAGATGAATTTGCCAGTTTTGTTGCTGGTACATTCTGGTTTGTGTTTGGAAGAGCTGAGATTTGTGAATATTGCTAAGGCATATAGTAGAGGAGGGAGAAGGGAGGTGGCAGCTATTTTCTACTATGATTGCATAGCAGGTGCTTTGCACTGTAGAGAGAGTCTAGATTGTAGTGTCTTTTTGACAGTGTTAATGTCAGGTTAAATTTTAACTTGTCAATGATAACTCTTAGTCATTCTGTGCTGATGACATTTTCAATTTCTGTGTTGTTTGAGGAAATATTAAGGACAGTGTTGTTTTGATTTATGTTTTTAGGAAGGAATAGGATTAATTTGTTTTTGTTTTTTTAGATTTATTTAGCCAGTTTTCCATAGAGGTGAAACGTTCCTGTATAATGGTTTCTAAGGTGGGAAGATTTGGGTGTGAGCAAACCAAAGTTGAGTCATCAGCATATTGTATTATGGCAGCAAATTTTGATTCCTTGTGCATGTTATTAACATATTGAAAAGTATCAGCCCAAGTATGGAGCCTTCGGGGCTCCTGTAGTGATTGGCAGGAATGTGGAGTAGGAGTCATTCCATTTTAGAGGAAGTGTGATAGTTGAGGTAGCTGGTGAACCAGCTAGTTGAAGGAGTTACGAGGCTTATAAGATTTAGTTTTAGAGAAGAAGTTAGTGTGAGACTGTGTTGAAGGCTTTTGACATGTCCAGGAAAAGGGTGGAAACAAAATTACCCAAGTTTTTACTTTGATTAACAGTATCTCCTATCTGTCCAGTTGTATAATGGGAAAATAGATGGGACATCTGATGCTGATGAATAGATGTTAAGCTCTGTCTAGTGACATGAGCAATTAATTGTCACCTGGATGCCAGTTCCTCAAAAGTACATTCATACGGCAACTGTAAATTTGAAAAGAACACTAAATAAGCAGTAACCTGCATGTTAAAATTTAAATGGCTAGCAGACTTGGCTCATGAGATCTTTGCTGCCTTTTCATATCTGCTAGTATTTTCTTGAGCACTGTCATTAACGGAATGTACCATCTGCAAAAATTATCAGGTAGAGTCTAACCAAGCCTTTACATATAGGACATTCTTAAAGAAAACATTGGTGAAAATGCCGGTAGCTGTCAAATGCCAGTGAAAACATTACTCTGTAAGGGCGTTGACCTGTGACTGAGAATGCTGTCTTATCTACCATCTGTGCTTGAGTATTTGACCACTTTGACTCAGTATTGCAGCACAATATGTGTGCTTTCTTCTTATAGAAATAACTGGACAGCAACCTTTCCATTGTCCACATAAATATCTCAATATAAACTAAAGCAATATCTACTAAATAATTGGCCTGCTCATTGTATACAGTGAAAATCCATATATGACCCTATATAGCAGTTCCTTTCCTGACATTCTTCTCAGAGCTTAGTTAAAGTTAAATCATCTTCTGATATAGTATTCCAACTTCCTATATATGTTTTTTCCTCTCCTTACATTCAGTTCTCATACTCTCCTCTTTCTCTTGTACAACTTTCCTTCCCACCTGCTCCTGCCTACACCTTCAGCCCCCCAGTATTTGTCTGCTTCTCCTCTTCCCTCTTTGGGCTTCTCTTTCTCTACTCATCTTCTTTCTTTTCCTACTATTTCCTGCATATCTCCTATGTTCTGCAGCCTCCTGATGATATCTCTTACTTGCTACTTTCTTGCCCCCCCCCCCCGACAACTGATATGTGTATAGCCTAGTCATTCTTACACTTAGAATTAATGTTTTCTGTCTTGTACTACAAAAACCTTGTCCTTGAATCCGAGTTTGCATTTTCTCTGGTAAAAATGTAACTACTCATTTAACAAGGCTTTATAATCTGCATTATTTTTTGCTTTTAAATAATTTTTGTATCCCATTTATTTTATTTCTTCACTATATGAAGATGTTTAGTTGAGCAGAAAAGACAATACATTTAGGAAAGGAGAGATGAGTCCCAGCAACATATATGCAGTTAGTCACATATTTTGAATACCAGATATTGAGAAGGCATATACATACCAACTTCTAGAGTTGTCACCTTTGGTACTCCAAGCCTTGATGCATAATCACCATCACAGCTCAGTTGTAACGAGCACATCAGCTGCATTTAATGACATACTTGTCAATGGTCCTGTCTATAGAGGCAATCAATGCCTGTGCCAGTAGTGTCACTGGTTAACAAGCTACATTTGAAGCTGTCCTGATAAGTGAATGTCCAAAAGACAACTTCAAAAGTGTTATTAGTTTTCATCCAAGAAGATGCCCATTTAAATCAGTATGCACTGTAAAATAAGGAAATTGTGGAGCATATTGCTTGGAGATAATGAGATATTTTGTATTGTTTTAGTTTGCAAAGGTAGTTGATACCTGGGTCAACACTTGATATAGCAGTTCTAAGCATTATCAATGGTGTAGCAGTTCAAAGCACTATCAATACATGAATGTCCAAAAGTTGAGTTTTTGGATTTGCACTTGGTATTTTTCATCTGAGACAATAAAGATTTGTAGAAATATGTAGTGCAAAATAACAAAATATAGCTAAGTGCACGTCTCATTGGGCTAAAATTTAGCATTGATTATAAAATGTACTGCCTGTTTGAAAGAACGCTATCCTCAAGTCAGTCTGGATCTGCAGATCTATCAGTCCCCTCTGGAATTGACCAGGAGTTGCAGCAAGTTCTACTTCAAAGGGGTTTTCTAAACATTTCCACATTTTCAACATTTTGTCTAATATCTGCAAAAACATTAATTGAACGCACCTGTCAGGAAGGCAAGAAGGTAAGAGGACTTGCTATGCCCCAGAATTTTCATAGATCATGTCAACCCTGTTGGTAATGAGCAACCTTCTTCTGTAGTGCCAGGTTTCACAAAATCTCTCATTTTTATATGAATGAAACAACGTGCAGCTATACCTTGTGGGCAAGTTGGCCTTTTCCTTGGTTTTTAATATTAAAGTATGCAACATATTAACAATATCCACATTATACAATGACTCCCGATTAATATTCAAAAATGTGCACGCTGATTGGTCAGCATGCACGTTGTAAATCAGAGTTATAGTAATGGAAAAATGTCCGGTCGCCCAGACTTTTTCCATTATTATAACTTTTTTTTAACAGCAATGGAGAACGCAAAATCTCCATTGCTTCACACTGTCTCACTATGTTAAACGAGTTTAACAGAGCGAGACAGCTTTAAAAAAAGCAACGGAGATTCTCTGTTTCTTTTTTTAAAGCTGTCTCACTATGTTAAACTCCTTTAACATAGTGAGACAGTTTGCAAAAAGCAATGGAGATCTTGCTTTCTCCGTTGCTTTTTTCAAAACTGACTCGCTATGTTAAATGGGTTTAACATAGCGAGACAGCTTTAAAAAAAGCAACGGAGATTCTCCGTTGCTTTTTTTTAAAGCTGTCTCGCTATGTTAAACTCATTTAACATAGCGAAACAGTTTGCAAAAAGCAACGGAGATCTTGCTTTCTCCATTGCTTTTGCCCACAGCTCTGATGTACTGCGTAGGCATACGCATGTGCAGTACATCAGAACTGCCGCAGAATACCAGACAGCTGCGGAATGGCAGCAAGAAGGCATTATACAATGCCATTATTTAAGAAAAGTAATTTTTTTTCTTAAATAATGTCATTGCATAATAGCAATAATCCACTTCTGGGTGTGGGTAATGCTGGATTTACCCACAGTCGGCTTTGTTTGGCCACTCGGGCTTTACCCTTGTGACCAAACCACACCAACCATGGGTAAATCCAGCATTACCAACACCCAGGTATGGGTTATTGCTATAATAATTTTCAAATCATTATTTCTCAGTCATCATCATCAACTCCCTTTTTCCCATTACTTACATCAAGTCAGGCTGTAATGTCAACGTTCATCATCTCTCTCTATCTCTCTATTCATTGCCACTCTCCTGCCTTCTTTGACACTCAAGGGTGACTGTCACAGGTCTCTCTCTTTGCTGGATGCCCTTGTTTCCTCTTACCTTCTTCCTGTCTGTCACAAATCTTCTTCACCAGATTGTCTTCTGCTTTTCTGCACATGTGCCCAAACCATTGTAATCTGCTCTCTTTGATCTTTTCTGCAATTTGAGCTACTTTGGCTTCTGCTCTTATGTCCTCATTTCTTCATCTATCCCACAGTGTACATCCTACCACCCATCTCAGGCACTTCATCTCATCACCTCTAGCTTCCTCATCTGCTCTGCCTTTACTGCCCAGGCTTCTGTACTATACAGTAGTACTGGTCACACCATTGTTTTGTACACCTTATGTTTCAGCTTCTTTGTCATTCTTCTGTTATATACTACACCTTGCACTGTGTGCCAATAGGCTGCAGCCCCACTGATTCTAGCTTTGACCCCCTCATGTAGACTTCTCTTCTCTTAATTCACCCCATCCAGATACCTGAAGCTGTTAAACTGTTCCACTATTTTCCCTTCTGTCTCAATTCTCAGGTTTTGTACATCTTATGTTTCAGCTTCTTTGTCATTCTTCTGTTATATACTACACCTCAAACTGTGTGCCAATAGGCTGCAGCCCCACTGATTCTAGCTTTGACCCCCTCATGTAGACTTCTCTTCTCTTAATTCACCCCATCCTGATACCTGAAGCTGTTAAACTGTTCCACTATTTTCCCTTCTTCTCAATTCTCAGGTTCTTCTATACTCCATTTGCTGCCATGACAACTATTTTATCTGTACTCAGTTTCATCCCATGTGCATTCAGTTTTGCATTCCATTCTCCTATCCTTTGCTGACATTTTTGCTCAAGGTCTGCCTGTACTGCCACATCATCTGCATACAGCAAATTTGTTGATCTATCCCCTCCAATCTGTTTGTTAATGTAGTCGATCACCAGAACCCTGGTGAGCACCCACTCCTACTGGGACCCTCATTGTGGGACTGAACACAGTTTGTACTTCAGTCCTGGTGTCCTTAAAAATAGCCTGCACAATGTTTCTGGGACTTCAAATCACTGCAGGACTTGGACTTTACTTTGTCCAAGTCTAGGAATGTCTAGTTGGACTCTTTCTTCATCTTTAGCTTCTTCCCAACTGTCTGTTTCACTGCAAACATTGGGTCAGTTGTGCTGCATCCTGGTCTGAATCCGAGCTGATCATCTCCCATCTTACTTTCTGCATTTCTGTGTATTCATCTATCAATTACCCTCTGCAGAACTTTCATGCAATGGGACAGGAGTTTGATTCATCTGTACTGCCCAGAGTTGTGAATGCCCCCTTTACTCTTGAACACTGGCACTAGTACGCTTATCCCTCAGTCATGGTTCCAACTGGCTTTGATGTCTTGGGACTGGTGAGCAGGTGGTGTCTGACTATATTCTTTACTTTTCTGTCTTTGCCTTGCAACATGATGTAGTTTCTTTGTGCCATCTACTGGCTTACTTCTCAGAAGATGGTGGAGTGCCACTGATGCCTTGTCATTTGCTAATCCTACTCCTTTCTTAGCTTCTTTATTAGGCAACCAGTTATCATTTGACAGAGTAAAATATGGATTTAGTTGATTCAGTCATACATAAGACTAACAATGTTTCCTTTCTCAGCCAAGAATATTTTGGTGTATTCATGAGATGTTGGCTTGTATGGCATTTATATTCAGCCAGCAAACTGGAAATAAATGGCATCACCATATTCAGAGCTGACCTTCAAAAGAAAGGCTTAAAACTGTCTGAGACTATGATCTCTGGATCTAATGAAATGCATTGTTAAAATTACATTGTCCATGATGTGTTGCATTTTCATTGACTGTGCATAATTCTTCTGGCGAATGTTGCTGCAGTGGATGATATAGCCCTTGTAGATGACAGCGTATATTGTTCCTTTTGAGCCACTGTAGCTAGATAACACATGCATATAAGTACTGAGCATGTGTGAGAACAATGCCATTTTGTACAGTCAGCCAGAGTGAATGCAGGCATGAATAGAGATACACATGCAAGTAAGTGTGAATCAGTTAACTGGAATATACATGTTCCACTTACAGTTCCTGACACTATGTACAGTAAATATCTTGAACCCATACACTGCATTATCGACTCTTTTGAATTCATGAGACCAGTGACATAGTGTCAGAAGCAGCATATCTAAAATTACCTGGATCCAGAAAAGGATCCAAGTTGATGCTGCACACAAGCTATGAGGCACGAAGTTAGAAATGAAGAAATATACTGCATTGAACTCGCAAACAGGTCAGTGGTTATTCAAAGGTACTTAAACTCGTTTAAATGATTTTTCAGTTGCTTAATGTGTGACAAATCATTCAAAATGTTTGAAATAATTGCCAAAGGAATGAAATGTCTGAAATTGTGACATACTGATAAAATTATTTGAAATAAATATGAAAGTGTTTAAAATAACTTCCTAAATGTTTAAGATGTACAAAAGGGCTAAAACAACCGCATTTTAGTGCAATATACTACTTTTTCACATTAACAAAACTATTAGAAGTGTCAGAGGTTTCTGGACTGTTCACAGTGTTTGCAGTGTCAAATTGAAGCCTCTTCAAAGAGATTGTTGTGCATTTGCACATACTTGCAAGTACCTAGTTTATGCTTATGTTTAAACATATTTTGTTGAAATGGCAAAGGGATTCCACAGACCTGAACTGCTGGTGTTTGATAATAATATTGCTGATAATTAGATAGTCTTTGAACAAGAATATGATATTTTCATACAGGTTGCTTCTGATAAAGGCACACATACAAAGGCATTCATACTTCTTAATTTAGCAGGCTTGTAAGCCATTGAGTGGGAATGCTCATCTGTGTATGCACCTGCCGTGTATGCAGAGGAGGGGGAGAACTGCCATATTGTGACACAGGCTGAAATCTGGAAAAATCCTGAGTACTTAAAACGTAAATTTAGAGAAATGTGCAACCCTCAAATGAATATTACAATGGAAAGGCACATATTTTACACAAGAAATCAAAACCCAGGCGAATCTATAGCAGCATACATTACTGACTTGAGAAATAAGGCAAAACCATGCAGATTTAGTAATTTTCAAGATGAGTTGATAGGACAGATATTTTTTTTTAATTTCTCCAAGTCTTTTGGGTTTCTAATAATACCCTGATGGGAATTGACCCCATTCCTAAGTCAAAGTATGATTAAAGTTTATGAAATTAGTATTGTTTCAGTCTTTGATATCAGCCAAAAGTGCTCTTTGCAGCACCTGCAATATGCCTGGTAATGACTCCTCCTGCAATTTGTATGGAGTTACGTGGATTGGTAGCATATCTAAATATGATTGTAGATTCTGTTTTATAAGACCCGTTGCTCCTACTACTATTGGAACTGTCTGGGTATCTTTCTTCCACATTGCTTTCATTTCTGCTTGCAAATCCTGATATTTTATGACTTTGTGTCTCTTTATATGCAAGACACTGTAGTCACTGGGTGTGGCAATTTCAATGAGCAATGCTACCCTTGTCTTCTTTTCTTGGACCACTACATCTGGTTTTCTAGCATCTATCTTTTGAACTGTTGGTAATGGGTGATCCTATGCAATGTAGACTTCTCCATTTTCTATGATGCTTTTATGGCTCATGTTTCCAGTGTTTTTCAGCCACTTCAATACCATAATATTTGCACAATCCCCAGTGCAAGAGTCTTGCCACATTATTATGCCTTTCAGTATACAGTCCTTCTGCCATTAGTATGTCGCAACCAGCATTGAGGTATGTGACTGTTTCCAATTTGGTTTTACATAACCTACATTTGTCTGTGTCTCCCACATGTTCAGTGGACCTTGTAAACCAATGTGTGCACAGCCCACTATCTTGGGCCACCAATATTAACCTTTCATCTCTTGGTTTGAATTCAACTTGAGGTTCTTCCAGAAGTTTTCTATACTTGCAATTATATTTATGCTTTTTCCACATTTCTTGCCTTTTCATTTGGTCCTTCACCTTATACTTTTTTTTGGCACATTCAGTTGCTGCCTGATTACATTCCTACGTGATGCCAGTATGCTTCTGCTAAATTAAGCAGAGGAGTCATCTTAGATTTATTCTCCTCATGTTTCAAAAGTTTCACTACATTTGGGTCTTGTGAGGTCAGCAGATATGAGAGGAGTCCCACAAGTGCAGATCTATACATGTAATCAATTTTAAGAAGACCCATCCCTCCTTCGGAACGGGGAATATATAATCTTGGTATGCACTGATTTTTATAAATCATTTGGTAAGCACAAAGCTTGTTTTCCTATCTAATCTATCCAACACATTTTGTGGCCAGTCAGTCAGTTCAAAACAGTAAGTTAGGACAGGAAGAGCAAATTGGTTTATAGCTTGGATTTTGTTCCTAGATGTCAACGTGATTTTCAGAATTAATTTAATTCTTCTAAAGTATTCCTTACTAAGTTTTATTTGCATTTGTTCATGTTTTATTGTTGATCCTTCATCAAGTCCCAAATATTTATACACTCACTCTTGCTCAAATTCTTTTATAGCACATTCTTGTCCCAAACTGATGTTTTCCTTCTGCTGCAGTTTTCCTCCTTTAAAGGTTGCTTTTGCACACTTATCAAGACCAAATGACATTCCTATATAATCTGAAAAAGTTTTGACAACCTGCAGCTGTGCTTTCAGTTCCTCATCTGATGAGCTATACAGTTTTAATCATCAAAAAAGAGAAGATTAGAAGTCTTTACATTTTGTTGCTTTTAAGGCGCCAAATTGTAGCATGGTCTTAGCTGTTAAGTAAACAGGTTATTGGGTTAACGGCAAGGCAGAATAGCAATGGTGACAGAGAGTCACCCTGGAATATCCCCCTTTAAATTTTTAGTCCTGGGATAATAATCTGTCCTTTATCATGGCTTAATTGCAAAGTGGTCTGCCACTGTTTCATGGTCACTATAATGTACTCAATCAGTTTAGGGTGTATCTTATACATTTTTAGGCACTCTTTTATCCATGAATATGGGATACTATCAAATGCTTTTTTATAGTCACCATGCCATTCTTAAATTCTTCCCCTTTTTATAGTTCTTCACTATGACAAACACTTGTGTGTGATGTTAATAATAATGCCATGAGAAAGATTTTGCTTGGAGATAGTGATTTAACATTGAGCAAAGCCATAGAGATTTGTCAAATATACGAGCTTACAGAAAAGCACACAAATATGCTTACAAATGAGAGAAGCATGTATGCTGTCTCTCATACAGTGTTTACTAGTGCAAATGTCAAATGGTGATAGTGTGAGACACAAAGCTAAGATGAATAAGAGATATAAGCTCAAGAATGTGGAAATATCAAGTTTTAACCATAAAGCAAATGAGGCAGCTACAAACAATCTTATTGTCAACTTTTGTAATTGTGGAAGCAGCCATGAGTCTAAATGTGAAAAGTGTTTAGCCTTTGGTCAGCAATATCACAAATGTAAAAAGTGGAATAATTTCAAAAGGTTTTGTAAATCTAAAGTGCCACAATCTTTTAATAAAAGAGAGTATCCAAAGAAGCAAGTAGATTAGCTGGAATGCCACGAGTCAACTTTTTAGGTTGATGATGTATCCGTGCTTGATGACACAGTTACTACAATAAACTATCAGCCGACTTGTAATCTGGAAGCAAAGGTGAAATATTTTGCTCTGTTTGGATTAATGGGAAACAAGTAGATCTTAAAGTTGAGACTGAGTCCAAGTGCAGTATTATATCTGCACAAATGTCTGCCAAGGTGAAAGCTGGTGATAAACTTGATTCAGCAAAGTGAGCAAAACTTGTTGCTTATGGTAGTGAAAATATTCAAATTGATGGTGCAGTAGTTGTCACATGTCATTCTGCTGGGTAGAGCTATGACTTGCAGTTTTACTTAGTCAAAAAACACATGCAAATATAGTTTGAGACTGGGAATGATTTCATTTAATAAGCAAGCTCACCATATAAGTCTGAACAACCACGATAGTTTTACACAGAAAATTTTTCCTCAATATGTTGATATTTTCAAAGCCGAGCTTGGCAAGCTACCAGTCACATGTTCCATGATGTTAAACCATGAAGTAATCCCAGTTGTCTGACCAGCAAGGAAGTTTCCAGTAGCAACGCAAAGCAAAGTTAAAACAACACTAGACAAAATAGTGAATTCAGGTGTGATAACGCCAGTAAAAGAACCAACTGAATGGGTATCCTCTGTGGTTGCAGCTGATAAGAAAAGCTCAGATGATATTCAAATATGTATTTATCTGAGAAATTTAAACAAAGCGCTTAAACATCCTAATCATCAGATGTGCACAGTAGAAGAAGTAGCAGCTCTCATGCCAAATTACACTATTTTTTCAGTCTTAGATGCATAAAGTTAATTTTGGCAGATTTCGCTTGATTACAAATCTTCATTGTTAACTACTTTCAGTACACCACTTGGAAGGTACAGCTTTTTAAAATGCCATTTGGGATAAGTTCTGCCAGTTATGTCTTTCAGCGTGCAATGGAACAATTTGTTTAAGGTTATCCACGTGCTATCATAGTTGACGACATTATAGAGGGCAATGCTGAAGACAAGCATGATGGAAACCTCAAGAAAGTTCTAGACCATGCATGTGAAGTCAGTCTTAAACGGAATCCTCAGAAATGTAGATTCAAGCTGAGAGAAATTACTTATGCAGGTCATTTGTTTACTAGTTGAGATATTATGATGTTCACAAACTAATAACTCTTTCATGCAATGCTTCAAAGTATGGTCTTGGTCAAGAAAGCATACCAGTAGCCTATGCATCCAGAACTTTAACCCAAACTGAGATGAAGTATGCACAACTGAAAAAGAGCTTTTGGCAGTAGTGTTCACATGTTTGAAGTTCAGTCATTATATTTATGGCAAATCTGTTCAAATGGAGATGATTACCAACTACTAGTGACACTTCTGAAAAAAACAATACATTCAGCCCCAGCATGTCTGCAACACATGATGTTAAAATTGCAAAAGTACAATTTCAATATTGTCTACATGAAAGGCAAATATTTATACCTTGCAGATGCTTTGTCAAGAGCACCCAGACAGACAACAGAACAGCACACCAATGGGAAACCAGACATAGAAATCATGGAAGTCAAAAATTCTTCCTCAACATGTCTTGATCAACTTAGACAACACCCAGCCCATGACCCTGTTCCTCAGAAGCTGACACATGTTATCAACCAATGATGGGAAATGCGACAAATCAATCCACCAACTGATGTCCAGAAATATTTTCCATACCAAGATAAGCTCATGATGGAAGATGGTATCATCTTGAAAGGATCTAAAGTAGTTATTTGTACAGCGTTACAACATGAATATATACAGATCTTACATTTTGGATACCCAGGTACTAATTCTACCAAAAGAAGGGCAAGAGGCATAGTATTTTGGCCTTCTGCATCAAAAGATATAGAGAAGAAAGCTCTTTCATGTTCTACTTGCAATAGTACTAAACTGCATCAACAAAATGAACCACTTCACCTAAATCACATTCCTGAACTACCATGCTAGAGGGTTGCAGTTGGTATTGATATTTTCGAATGGAATGATCATCATTACTTAGAGTTAATACATCTTATTCAAATTGGTTTGAAATTGACCCTCTTTATAATCTAACATCCAGCACTGTCATTACAAAATTGAAGAGATATTTTTCTGTGCATGGTAGTCTACAGAAAGTTGTATCTGACAATATATGTAGTTTGCCAGTCAGCAGTTCAAGAAATTTGCTGAGGCTTTGGACTTTGTTCATATTACTGGTAGTCCTGAGTACCCACATTCCAATGGATTAGTTGACCATGCAGTCCAAAGTGTGAAATGCTTGTTAGAGAAATATAAGAGAGAAATCTAAGAAAGACAGTACAAATGCTTTCATTATCCTTCTCAATCTCAGAAACATTCCCCGAGATACCTTGCTTGGTTCACCTGCTCAGAGATTAATATCTAAATAGATGAGAACAACCTTGCTGATCAATAAGCAACTATTGATTCTAAGTGCAAAGAATAACAAAGTGATCAAAACCCAGCTTTTGAAGAAACGTCAGTCATAAAAGTCATACCATGATAAATCTAGCAAACCTCTTAGACTACTAAGACAAGGAGAAATTGTAAGGATGCAAACAACCAAAGGTTATGACCAAGTGGGTATTATCAAAAATTGTTTGTGAGGAACCGAGATCCTATATTATTCAATTGGAGGGAATGGAATTTAGAATAAACTAAAGACATATACTTCCAGTTTCTGAACAAGTGAGGCAGCAGATTACCTATGCCATAAACTCTATATCTCAGAGCGACCTTACACTTGTTCCCATTTTGCAGGACAGTTTATTTTCCTCAAATAATCCTGATGTTATCCCTGAAGTTCCAGTTGAGAAGAATTCCCCAGAGAGTGTCCCTGTTGTTAAACCAAGTCAAAGCTTTTATGTAACCAGATCGGGTAGAATAACCAGACCCAGTCCAAAATACACAGTGACTTGTACTTGAGTTTGATTTGTTATTAATATTGAAATGTTATATAGCATATATATTGCCTTGTTCTCCTATGGCATGTCAAACAAATCAAAGAGGGAGAATGTAGATCATTGAGTGTATTGTTCCTATTTGCCATTTTGTACAGTCAGTCAGCGTGAATGCAGGAATGAAGGCAGATACACATGTGAGTGTGTCTCAAGTAATGTGTGAATCAGTTAACTTATTTCTGACAATGTTTATGTACAATAAATATCTTGAACCCATACACTGCTTTATCATTTCTTTTGAATACATGAGACAAATGACAGTCCACAACCTTCCAGCTCCAAAATGTGGAACACTATGGGATGGATTAGATGTGTTATCTTGTATTTATTAAACATTCTTTTGCTGAATTAATATGATTCAATATTATTCAACATGAATATCAGTTTAAAAAAATGAGTGATAAAGTCTTACTGTGAGAAACATAGACTTTTTAAGACTTAAAATGAGGAATGATTCTCATAATGGGGTACAATTTACAGGTATTCTGGACTGTAATCTAATGAAGCACAGAATTAAGCACTAGTGCCACAAAGCCATTATTCTTGCCTGTCATAGATGGGACTTTATCTGTGGTTAAACTTGCAGTATAATTTAGAGACAAATGTATTACTTGTAGTATTATTTAGAGATACATGCACTACCTCTTACCGTAAAATGAACTATACTGTTATACTGTTTTATACTCCAAAATGACTGTGACTGTGATCTCCACTTTTCCTAAATAATCCAAAAGCCATGATTTAGGGTTGTTTCCATAAATTGAGGTATTAGCTGCAGATAAGAGACACAGTCAGTCACAATCACCTAGATTTATTCAACAAGTGAAATACTCCACAAGATAATCTTTGTTTTATTTTTCCAAACAACAAGGGCAGCACAGCAAACTCCACTTATATGACTACTGATATTAAAACTTTTCTCTAAGTTTTGATTTTGTTGAAAATGAAAGAAATGAGTGCAATAAAGTTACTGAAATGGTTGCTCATACACAAGCCCTATCATTATTTCCCTGTGCATTCACATACGCAGCCTGCATCCATACCCCATACTCCATCGAAATAGATGCATTGTGTTTACTTCGTGTCTCATTATCAACCTTTGGCGTGAACACCTGTGAGTTTTGTTTTGGTGAAAGTACAAGAAATAACTTCCATTAACTTGATGCTCAGAGAACCCTGCTTGTCCTTTTTAAGGTATATAAATAAACATTTAACATGTCTTGTGCTTTTACACTCATGCAGCCTGCTTGTTACCTATAGCCCCCCCCCCAAAAAAAAAAAGAGTAGCCACATTCATAAACAAAATAAGCTTAGTTTTCTTGTTAAAAGAATTGTTTCCTGTCTAGTACCCCTTGGCTTGGAGTCAGGAAATGGACAAATACCACCTAGACTCCAATGACTATAACAAATAAAGGAACTGCTAAAACACACTGCCATCTTTATCTGAAAAATGAAAATATTTAGCCATCATGCTGCTTAAAACAATAGAGAGTAAATTGCCTAATGCGTACTATACAAGAAATGTCCTATCTACTACTAAATCTACTTCTGGAAAGCATGAAGTAGTGGTATATGAAATTGTTTCCCTTTTAGTACACCGGCAAGCGTCAGGAAGTAGGTCTGTTATTGTCTTTAAAACTAATAATAATAAAATGGTGTGATCTGCAGTCAAAGCTGATTGCGGTTTGGAAAGTGCAGTGTAATGACAAGCTGCAAGCAAGTAGTCACAGGCTGAACTGAATCTTCTGTCAGGCTGGATTACCACCTATAAGTCACTAGTTTGGTAGTCCTGGTTCACACCTTCTTTACCATCTTCCGCTAAATTAATTCATTTCCTACCCCTACAGTGCCCTGTATACTCACTCACATCTTTGTGGTGCTGATTTAACATTAACAAATTAAAATAAAATAAAAATGTTTTCTTTAAACAGTCTACAGCTGAGGAAAATAAGGGAAAATATGTGATTAATTGGTATAAACATTAGTGAATGATTACAGTAAATATCTACAAAGCAGCTTTATTTGTAGCTGTCTTATCATAGATACATATATGATTGAGATATGACTGAGCTGTCCTGTAATTCATTTAGCATTTGATCTTATATAATGCAGTCCTTCTGCATACTTCATTTGAACACTGATCTCTAAAGTGATTTTGTTTGTTTCCCTTCCCTTACTTGTTATGCTACAATGAGTATTTTGGTTTACCCTGCTTCCACCACGATTTACCAAGATTCAGAGCAACCACTGGGTTTTTTTTCAGCTTTAAGCCTTAAAGGACCTCTTCATCCAGTCCACTTTGCTTTTAATATATTACACTGCCATCAGTTTTTCTTGTCTCAGTTATCTGGCTGCTTTGATCTATTGACCTGTCTCTGTCTATTGCTTTCCATTCATACCTTTTCAACTTAGATGAAGCTTTTGTACAGGTTTACCCATTCCTCTCTGCCCATTCCTGCTTCTTCTGAAGTCATGCCCCCTCCATTTCACTTATGCTTGGCTTATCTTGTTTTTCATTTTGTCTGTGTCCTCTGTCCCCTCTAAGGTCTACCTTTTTTTATTCTTCTTCTTTTACCCAATGGTCCACCAGTTTATCACTCCTCTCCATTCACTCATTTAGTCAGATTTATCTGTACATTTTACCCTATTGACTTCCCTACAAAAAGCATTGTAGGGCATTATTTTGTGTGAAATGTGAATCGTCTTCATATCCTACAGGATGTCAGCTGTTCTTTATCTGTCAGCTCCCTTGTCATCTGCAGAAGTTTCCAAGCTTTTTTAGGAGTGTCCTGATATTTTGGATATTGGATGATATACTTCAGTCGTCTCATTTCTTCCTGGATAATATATATATATTTTTTTAACAGTTTCCTCAAGCAATCAGTACTCATCTCTCTGTCATCTGAACCTCTTAGGTTTCCCTGAATTTCTCACTATGTATTCCATTGCTGTATTATAATGAAACTTGCAAAACAGATGTGCTGTCTGGCAGACATATCCTTAATTTTTTCCCTGTCCTAAGCAGTTTATCTACTTCCAGATCTAGGTTTTCAGGTATGTTTATTTTTTTCATTAAGCATACGAAATGTCAGATAACTTTTCTCATATTTTCCACTTATCCCAGAAACTGTGAAAGATCTCTCATCTGAATGTATTTACAGGTATGTCTAGTTCAAGTTTCAGGTTTCTCTCCTAGTTTTGCAGTGATTTGATTCTATCATTTCATTTTGTCCGTTGGTCTTCCATTGTCTTTTTTTTTTTCTCATTTTCTGCTCCTTCATCTTCCTGCATCTTTTCTGGTTTCTGTTGTTTCCCACAAGTCTGTTCATTTCTTGATTTCTCTGCCATCTTCATTAGTTTTCCTACATTTTTCACCAAATGTCTTTCTTTTTTGCTGCTCCATTGTTTACACACCATAATGGACAGGTTTTACACACTTTTTGTTATTTCTGTCCACTTATTCTTTACTATTACATTTTTTGAGCCTGGTCAGAGTTTAAGATTGATTGCCCATCTCATTCGAACCCCTCCCAGGAAATTTACAAAAATTTGATTTTCACCTGTTTTGAATCGGAAAAAAATGCAGATGTACCATGTAACCTTTTTTTTTTAGATTTACAGTAAAAACAGATCTAGTAACTCTGCTCTTACAGACCATGTAAAAAAACATTTTGACTCAGCACTGGCACTATAAATAAGTGGAAGAAAAAGAAGCCATCATTTATGATGTTTAGACTCTGTCATATTATAGGAACCTAAACTCCATTTCAGGAGCAGGACAAATACATTAAAATTGAAAATAATTTCAACTTGGCAGTACTTATGGTGACTATATTTGGCCATATGAAATTAATATAGAACAAGAAACATTAGAGTTCTTCAGTTGCATTAGTAATACCTAGAATATCTAATAATGAATATATACATGCGTGCATATATTTGTGGGTGTGTGTGTATGTGTTTGTATGTAGATGTGTATATATGGTTCCCTTGTGTTTTGTCAAATGCTGTTTCTTCGACAAATGCAAGGGGTGTGGTTTAATGTTGACTATATACATAGTCAAGCATTAGAAATGTCAATGGTGATTTATGTCAGGGCATTTAAGTGAGGTTGAATGGGTGAGTGTGTGTGTGTGTGTGTGTGTGTGTGTGTGTGTGTGTGTGTGTGTGTGTGTGTGTGTGTGTGTGTGTCTGTGTGTGTCTGTGTGCATAAATTAGGAATGAGTAAAGGATAGATGCTGTATGTGTGCGAGTTTATGAATTTTAGGGTTAAGGTCAACATTAGGTTATGGGATTGATATAGCTTTTTATGTGTGCTTGTGAATATTTCTATGTCTGAGTGTGCCTTATGTAGTGTTATGGGAAGGTTTTTTATGAAGGTAAAGTGTTGGGTTAGTGTTGAGATAAGGGGCAATTTTAAGGTTAAGATTAGCACCCATTACTAAGGTGGTGCAGGGGGGGCAGATACTGAAATGCTATAAACAAGTTTGAGACTTTTTGAAAACTAAGTGATGTAATATAGCTGGGTAAAAAAATTAACCAGCAAAGGATTTAAGAGACTACTTTGACTGAAGGAAAGCTGCAGATCACTGCACTTTTTTAAAGATAAACAAAACACAACACTGTTTTAAAATCTTTTCTAAATGCATTGGGGGTGACTAGTCATCCAAGTTTACCACAACAGTCTGTGACTCACTGCATGGAACATTATTCCCAGAGATATTACAGAAATCTCCAAAGTCAGTCTTTGTTCACCACCCAGCATGACATGAAATCAGTTAGGCAACAGCTTCCTGCCTACCAGTACATTCATGATACATACGCTCACACTTGACTAGTCAACTTGAATAGCAACACCCACTCACCCATGACCACCACCACAAAAAAGAAAAAAAAAAATGAGTGTGTGCATAGTTTCAGGAGTATGCGAACATGCAGTGGGCAATCAATATTCAGTTAATTCAACAAAAGTAGTCATACTGTGATCAACATAATATTATACTCCCTCCAACGGCACAGACATAACAAAAACGTATTCTGCTGAACTGAATATTAAGTGTACTGCTGCCATCCTGTGGTAACTGCTTTTGACAAAACTTCTATTATCAAATAGTCTTTGAAGAAAGCTGTATACTACAGGTTTTATACTACACTATCTTATTTTCAGTACTGCTTTCTATTGCAGTCCCCTTCAGGATGTGTCTTTCATAGCAACAAGTTTGCTTACTTTACTGTTTTTTTTTCCCTTCAAAAAGTGTATTGCCACAGTACCTCATATTAATTTTACTCTTTATTTTATTGGCATACCTCTATTTATATTCTGCACTTTCATTCCCAGCCCCACCACAGCCCAACCACAGCACAACCACAGGAAATTGCCTACTAACATTATTCATTGCACTACAACTTTTCATTATTCTAGGTCCCAGACTATGGAATGATTCACATATCCTTCAGAACTTTTTTTCAGGCTCACAGTCATTATCCTTGAATTATAAAGTGTTTTACTCATATCTTACATATGTCCTTCCTTAAATGTACTTCTTTCTTTTACTGGTACCTAGGCTTCCTTCCCAAATACCACTCAAATTGCGTAACTCAGAGCAATGACTAACATAATGCTTATGTCTGTTTTGCACTTCAACCTAATTATGTTTACTCTTGTCTCGCACTAATTCACTGTGTCATTTTTGCTTCTGCACATTTCTCTGACTATTTGCATTGCTCTTTCCCCAAATACCACTGTAATATGCAACTGCTGTTATACAGTCTGTTTTGCTTTGTTTCTCTATGTAGGACTTATGTGAGAATTCATATTATATTAATATTCCTTCATATATCTAGTATTGATTTACTTGTTTGTCCACATTTTGTTCATGTGTTTATTATCCCTGAGTTTCATAATGGCTTAATGTATTTTTTTCAATGATTTATGAAAGGTAAAATTCAGACTTCTGTAGCTCTTCAGTGGTGGGAAGGACCTGGTCTGTAGCATGGACTGCAGTCTCCCTGGCAAAGCTGCATGCAAATATGTCAGTCCAGGGGCTCATCTAACATAAATTAGCCATGTGCTCTCCCTTGGAAATATCACAGGCATCTGAACATTGCAGTAGAGAAATTCAGAGTACAGCTCTACTACGCAATATGCAAAATGTATACGCATGCTTTTGATGAAATATACCAATTCACTTTATTGGTAGGACCAGAGCTGTTAGCTCAACTGCTCATATGTATTGCAAAGCCATCTATTTAAGCATCTGGGTGTGCATGTGTGTGTGTGCATTTGTGTGTACAGTAGACACCCTATTATCCAATCTCGCTGGGACCAGACCTTAGGCTTGATGAACGAATGGCTGGTTAATCAGAAAAACATACAAAATAGCATTTTTACCTTACAAATCAGCCAGAATAACAGGATTTGTGTTACTATATATTTTTCTAAAGAATATGAAGTCGGACACTTAAATGTCTGCCATTATTTAGCCTAGAGGAGGCATAACTGCTGTTCTTCTCTTCTATGGCAGAAACTTGGAGGTCGGTTAAAGAGAGGCCAGATAAGAGGGAGCCTACTGTGTATGTGTGCATGAGCACGCATGGGTTGGAAGGTACCTGTGCAACCTCGCTGCATAGGCAAGTAGACAGAACACTAGGGCTGTGGAGTCTAACAGCACAATGTTCAATTCAGTTACATGCTAGTGAGGCACTAATGAGTTGTTGCACAGAGTGACTGTATCATATCTCTGTAATATAGAATATTACCATCGCACTGTTAGGGTTGCCAAATTAATAGTGGTGGTGATGTCTTACCGAATCTCAGGGTATTGGTCTCGCCTAACAATGCAACATTACTGTAAATGTAATGTAAATTAATAAATAACCAAATACAAATTAATAAATACATGGTGACATTTATTAATACACTTGCAGCATTGTGGGATTTATTTGGCTTTACAACTCAACAAATTAACTCAAATTAACTCTAAAACCTATTTATGTAAGTATAGTACATTCAGAGCTATTCTATCAAGTTAAATTATATAATATCATGCTGTAAAGTTATTTTTTCTTATTCCTATAGTTCTAGACCTAGCGAAGAAGTTATATGAATATGACCAGTACCTCTGTCTACCCAAGTCATATGCAGCAGTGTGGTATAGTGCTATTTCATGAGGGGGGTGCTCACTGTCAAAATCAGACTGTTATCACACATTACAGAAATTCTGCTTTGGCATCAAGAAAATGGGCTGGGAAGACTCTTATCCATAGCAGATCATTTGTGTGATGTTCCTATCAAGCCACTGTAGCTAGATAGCACATGCATATAAGTACTAAGCAAGTGTGAGAACAGTGTGCCATTTTGTACAGTCAGCCAGAGTGAATGCAGGCATGAATGGAGATACACATGCAAGTGTGTCTGAAGTAATGTGTGAATCAGTTAACTTGAATGTACATATTCTAGTTATAGTTCCTGACAGTGTTTATGTACAATAAATATCTTAAACCTGTACACCGTTCATCGTTTCATCATTTTTTTTGAATGCATGAGACAAGCAACATGGTGTCAGAAGAGGCATCTCTAAAATGTCATGGAGTCAGAAGTTGCATGTCTAAAATGACATAGTGCCAGAATGGGATTTGAAACTGAAGCTACACACAAGCTATGAGGCACACTGTTAGAAATACAGGAATATACCAGAGTGAACTCGCAAACAGGTCAGTGGCTATTTAAAGGCATTTAAATTCATTTAAATAATTTTTCATTCACCACTTATTTGGCAAAACATTCCAAACACTCAAAATAATTACCAAGATAAATGAAATGTCCGAAATTGTAACATACTGATAAAAGTACTCAAAATAAATATAAAAAGTGTTTAAAATAACTTCCAAAATATTTAAGATATATGAAAGGGCTAAAATGACTACATTATTACACAATACACTACTTTTTCATATTAATTAAAGTTATTTGAAGTGTCCGAATCTTCTGGAATGGTTGCAGTGTTCATAGTGTCAAAGTGTCAAAGTGAAGCCTTTTCAAAGTGACTGTTATGCATTTGAGCATAATTTACAAGTACCTGGTCTATGCTTATGTTTAAACAACCAAAAGACCAGTAACTCAGTAGAACACAGTATTTATTCACTCTCTTCACTCTCTGACGTCGGCTGGAATGCCTTCAAAGGAGAAAACACACCCCAAAAAAACACTCCATATAAACAGCACAATCAATTATTCAATAAAAATTCAATTAAAGAAAATCACAAGCATAATTAAAGAAGAACTCTCCAATTAAGTTCAGTATTCATACCATTAGGTATAAGAGTATCAAATTTAAGAATATAGATGGCTTCTTTATATAAACGTTTATCCTTAAAATAAGTGTCAGTAAATTCACAATTATTACCATCCACATTTTCTAAAATGGTGCCTTGTAAACTCACAGATGAACCCTGATGTGCTTGGTGAAAATGAACTGCTACAGAACTGGTTTCTTTAACATTTTCTATATCTCTTATATGCTCAAGAAGTCTTACTTTGAATGTTTTCTGAGACTGACCAATATAAAAATTGTTACATGGGCATTTAAGGGCACAGATTATATCAGTGGTATCACATTTGAAAAAACTTTTCACTGCAAATCTACGTCCTCCAATATTCCCAAAACTATTCATAATATGTTTACAAGCCTTACATCTATTACATACATAGGCGCCAAAGTTAAATCTCAAATTATATACATTCACATTAGGAATAATAAATTTACCTTTCACTAGAAAGTTTTTTAAACTTTTCCCCACTCTAAATGAGAATTTAAGTTTCTCAGTATAACTGAGAATCTCCATTACATTGCATGTACTGCCAATAATATTTCACCAAACCTGTTAGAATGTCACTAAAGCAACTGTAAGTAGATACAAAATAAATGTCAGTCTGACTTCCATCATATGTATTACCAACATTTTGTAACTGTCTCTCTCCCTCTTTTTTATTTTGGTAACTGCTCTATCAATAATCCAGCTACTATAGCCCCTAGATTCAAACATTAGGTTTGTTCTCAACATCTCCTCCTGAAGTTCTGAAGTGTCATTACATAACCTACTAATCCGCACCATTTCCCCATAGGGGAGGGCTTCAATGGTATATGGGGGGTGACAACTGGAAGCTTTTAGATATTGATTAATTCCATCAAATTTTCTATGTACTTTAGTATGTAATTCCCCATTAAATTAATGGATGGATGGTGCTGACATTGCATGTTTTTGTTTGCCCAAAATACACAAAAGTTTGTTGAACCCACCTGGACATCCCATAGTATCGGGGACTAAATTCTTTGCTCATAATATTGGATGTTTGTTACATCAGCTGTTATTACCTAAGGTGATGTTGTTACCTGCATATATTAAAGATGTCTTTGATTTTTTGAAGAAAATTAATAATGTGGAAATTAATAGGAACATGTACTTTGTCACTATGGATGTGCAAAGTTTATATACAAATATTGCTCACACTTTTGGTATTGAAGTTGTTAGGTTTTTTTATGGGTGAATCTCCTGCCACAGAGTATATTTTGAAATTGTTAACTTTCTGCTTAGAAAAAAAATGTTTTGAATTTAATGGGGAAATTTATCAACAGAAACAAGGCATGACTATGGGGGTGGCATTTGCCCCTGTATATGCCAACCTGAGTATGGGGTTATTTGAACTAGAGTGTATATACAGATCATCATTTTATATACAGCACATTAAATTCTATGCTCGGTTTATTGATGGTCTAAGTTTTCTATGTGATGGGGGAGAAGAGAATGTGGATGAATTTATTAAGCATATACAGTCCAATAGATTCAATGTGTCTTTTGATGGCATACAGATGGGCAAAAAAGTGTCCATTCTGGATTCCGAATTGGATATTTTTTGGCCCAGAGGGTTACATACTAAAGTACATAGAAAATTTGATGGAATTAATCAATATCTAAAAGCTTCCAGTTGTCACCCCCCACATACTATTGAAGCCCTCCCCTATGGGGAAATGATGCGGTTTACTAGGTTATGTAATGACTCTTTAGAACTTCAGGAGGAAATGTTGAGAACAAGCCTAATGTTTCAATCTAGGAGCTATAGTAGCTCAATAATTGATAGAGCAGTTACCAAAATAAAAAGAGGGAGATAGACAGTTACCCCAGGTGCAAAAAAGTTGGTAATACATATGATGGAAGTCAGACTGACATTTATTTTGTATCTACTTACAGTTGCTTTAGTGACATTCTAACAGGTTTGCTGAAATATTATTGGCAGTACATGCAATGTAATGGAGATTCTCAGTTATGGTTAACTGAGAAACTTAAATTCTCATTTAGGGTGGGGAAAAGTTTAAAAAACTTTCTAGTGAAAGGTAAATTTATTATTCCTAATGTGAATGTATATAATTTGAGATTTAACTTTAGCACTTATGTATGTAATAGATGTAAGGCTTGTAAACATATTGTGAATAGTTTTGGGAATATTGGTTTACATAGATTTGCAGTGAAAAGTTTTTTCAAATGTGATAACAATGGTATAATCTATGCCCTTAAATGCCCATGTAACAAATTTTATATTGGTCAGTCTCAGAGAGCGTTCAAAGTAAGACTTCTTGAGCATATAAGAGCTATAGAAATTTTTAAAGAAACTAGTTCTGTGGCAGTTCATTTTCACCAAGCACATCAGGGTTCATCTGTGGGTTTACAAGGCACCATTTTGTGGATGGTAATATCTGTGAATTTACTGACACTTATTTTAAGGATAAACGTTTATATAAAGAATACATCTATATTCTTAAATTTGATACTCTTATACCTAATGGTATGAATTCTGAACTTAATTGGAGAGTTCTTCTTTAATTATGCTTGTGATTTTCTTTAATTGAATTTTTATTGAATAATTGATTGTGCAATTTATATGGAGTTTTTTGGGTGTGTTTTCCCCTTTGAAGGCATTCCAGCCAAGATGCCAGAGAGTGAAGAGAGTGAATAAATACTTCTGGATTCTACTGGGTTACTGGTCTTTTTGTTGTTTCTTTATCTTATTTTATTTTGTTTTAGTTGTGTATTACTATGCTTATGTTTTAAACAGATTTTGTTGTTATGTCAGAGGGATTTCACAGATGTAAACCGCTGGTGTTTGATAATAATATTGCTGAGTATTGGAGAATGTCTGTGTACGAGTATATTTTCATACAAGCTGCTTTTTCTGATAAAGACATAAATAGAAAGGCATTCATACTTCTTAATTTAGCAGGCTTGGAAGCCATTGAGAGGGATTTGTGTATGTACCTGCCATGTATGCAGGGGAGAGTAGAACCGCCATATTGTGATACAGGCTGAAATGCAGGAAAACGTTGAGTGCTTAAAATGTAAATTTAGAGAAATGTGTAACCCTGAAATGAATATTACAATGGTAAGGCACATATTTTACACAAGAAATCAAAAGTCTTGTGAAACTATAGCAGCATATATCTCCGACTTGAGAAATTAAGCAAAAACGTGCAGATTTGGTGACTTGCGAGATGAGTTGAGAAAGAACAAACTTGTGTGTAGTGTTAATAAGGATGCAGTAAGAGATTTTGCTTTGAGACAGTGATCATTGAGCAAAGTCACAGAGATTTGTCAAATGTATGAGCTTACAAAAAAGCACACAAATATGCTTACGAATGAGAAAAGCTTGCATACAGTGTCTACTAGTGAGAATGTTGATAGTGAAAGACACAAAGCTAAGATGAATAATTGATATAAGATGAAGAATGTAGCAGTACCCCGTTTTAACCATAAACTGAATGGGACAGATACAAGTAATCTTACTAACTGTTGTAATTGTGGAGGCAACCATGAGCCTAAATGAGAAAAGTGCTTAGCTTTCAGTCAACAGTGTCACAACTGTGAAAAGTGGAATCATTTCAAAAGGCTTTGTAAGTCTAAAGTGGCACATTCTTCAAGTAAAAGAGAGCATCCAAAGAAGTAAGTAGATCAGTTAGAAAGCTGTGAGCAAACTTTATGTTGATGGTGTATCTGTGCTTGGTGAAACAGTTAATTCAGTAAACTAGCAGCTAACTGGTAATCTGGAAGCAAAGGGCGACATATTTTGTACTGATCGGATTAATGGAAAACCTATAGAGCTTAAAGTAGATACTGGATCCAAGTGCAATGTTATATCAGCACAAATGTTTTCCAAAGTGAAAGCTAGTGAGAGACTTGATTCAGCAAAATGTGCAAAACTTGTCGCTTATGGTGATGAAGAGATTCAAATTGATGGTGCATTAGTTCTCTCATGCCATTCTGCTGGAAACAGCTATGACTTGCAGTTTTACGTAATCAAAAAATATGTGCAGTTACTGTTAGGTCTCAAAGAAAGTTTGAGAATGTTACTAATATCATTTTATAAAGAGGTTCACCGTATAAGTCTGAACAACCATGATGGTTTTACACAGAATATTTTTCCTAGGGTTACCATATTTGTTTATATGTAAAAGAGGACAAAAAAAATATGTGCTGCTACCAGCACATATCATTTCATCCTGTTAGGGCTGAAGAGCAAAAAAAAAAGAAAAGGTCCATGTTTGGGGATTTTTGATTGGCCCGTATGCCGATATACGAGCCAATCAAAACGTCACACACACAGCGGACCCTCTTCTGTTCAATGCGGAACATCAAGTAGTTCCGCATTGAACAGAGCTCTGCTTTTTGATTGGCTTGTATACCGGTATATGAGCCAATCAAAACCTCGCACAGCGGACCCTCTTCTGTTCAGTGTGGAACATCAAGCAGTTCTGCATTGAACAGAGCTCCGCTTTTTGATTGGCTCATATACTGGTATATGAGCCAATCAAAAACGCACACAGCGGACCCTCTTCTGTTCAATACAGAACATCAAGCTGTTCCGCATTAAACAGAGCTCCACTTTTTGATTGGCTCATACACTGGTATACGAGCCAATCAAAAATGCACACAGCGGACTCTCTTCTGTTCAATACAGAACATCAACCAGTTCCACATTGAACAGAGCTCCATTTTTTGATTGGCTTGTATACCGATATATGAGCCAATCAAAAAAAAATAAAACAAAGCAGAGAAAAGACTACAAAATAGGGATGTCTGTTTTTTAAAAATTGGACAAATTGCAGAATTTTCAAAAACTGCCCGGACAGGAGCCCAAAAAAGAGGACATGTCCGGGGAAACCCGGACGTATGGTAACCTTAATTTTTCTTGAATATGCTGATATTTTCAAAGATGAGTTTGGCAAGCTACCAGTCACATATTCCATGAGGTTAAACCATAAAGTAAGCCCAGTTGTCTGACCCACAAGGATGTTTCCAGTAGCAATGCAGAGTAAAGTTAAACAGCACTAGACAAAATGGTGAATTCAGATGTGATAACTCCAGTAAAAGAACTGACTGAATGGGTATAATCCATGGTTGCAGCACATAAGAAAAGCTCAGATGATATTCAAATATGTATTCCTCTCACAGATTTAAACAAAGTGCTTAAACACCCTCATCATCCAATGTGCACAGTAGAAGTCACAGCTCTTATGCCAAATACCACTATTTATTCAGCCTTAGATGCAAAAAATTTGTTTTGGCAGATTTCACTTCATTACAAATCTTCATTGTGAACTACTTTCAGTACACCATTTGGAAGGTACAGATATTTCAGAATGCCATTTGGGCTAAATTCTGTACAGATTTTTGAGAATGCCATTTGGGATAAATTCTGCCAGTGAAGTCTTTCAGCGTGCACTAGAACAAATTATTTCAGGTTATCCATGTACTATCATAGTAGATGACATTCTTGTAGGTGGCAATGGTGAAGACAAACATGATAGAAACCTTAAGAAAGTTCTAGACTGTGACAGTGAAGTCAATCTTAAACTGAATCCTCAGAAATTTAAATTCAAGCTGAGAGAAGTTAATGTGAGTCATTAGTTTACTAGTTCTGACTTACAACCAGATCCATCTAAGCAAGCTGAAATTACTGAGATGCCAGTTCCAGACAATGTCACATCTTTGCAATGTTTTCTTGATATGGTCAACTATTTAGAAAAGTTCATCCCAGACCCGAGTGAACTTTCAGCACTGTTATGTAAGCTGATATGCAAAAATGTAAACTGGTCCTGGTTAGAACAGCAGTATTGGGCATTTGAACTTCTTAAAGAGAAAATTGCCAGTCCACCCACATTGAGATATTATGATGTTCACAAACCTGTAATTCTTTCATGTGATGCTTCAAAGTATGGTCTTGGTGCAGCATGTCTTCAAGAAGGCATACCAAGTAGCCTATGCATCCAGAACTTTAACACAAACTGAGATGCAGTATGCGCAAATTGAAAAAGAGCTTTTAGCAGTAGTGTATGCATGTTTGAAGTGCAGTGTTTATATTTATGGCAAACTTGTTCAAATAGAGACTGGTCACCAACCTCCAGTAACAATTAAAAAAAAGCCAATACATTCAGCCCCCAGCACATCTGCAATGCATGATTTTAAAATTGCAAAAGTACAATTTCAATAGTGTCTACACAAAAGGCAAATATTTATACCTTGCCAATACTTTGTCAAGAGCACCAAGACAAACAACAGAACAGCATGACAATGAGAAACCAGACTTAGAAGTCATGGAATTGGAACCTTTTTCCTGATCATGTCTTGATGAACTCAGGTGACACACAGCTTCTGACCCAGTTCTGCAGAAGCTGACACATGCTATCAATCAAGGATGGCGAGTGAGACAAACCAGCCTACCACTTGATGTCCAGAAGTATTTTCCTTACTGAGATGAGCTCATGATGGAAGATGGTATCATCATGAAAGGTCCTAAAGTGGTTATTCCTTCAGCATTACAACAGAAATATATCAAGATCTTACATCGTGGACACCCAGGTACCAATTCTACCAATAGAAGGGCAAGAGGCGTAGTATTTTGGCCTTTTATGTCTAAAGATATAGAGGAGGAAACTGTAGCACATTCTATTTGTAATAGTACTAAACTGCACCAATAAAAAGAACAACTTCAGCTAAACCAGATTCCTGAACTACCATTGTTGACAGTTACTACTGATATTTTCAAATGGAATGGTCAACATTACTTATTGTTAGTAGACTGTCACTTGAATTGGTTTGAAATTGACCATCTTCCTAATCTAACATCAAGCACTGTCATTACAAAATTGAAGGCCATTTCCTAGCTCTTTCTAACCCCCTGCTATAAAGCCCACTTTAGCGCACTTTTTCGCTTGTAATTGACTCAGCATAGCTCCTCGTGGTGTTCTGCAGAGTTCTACAAGCAGCAGCACGTGGAAGAGTGACTTTCCATTGATTTATAAGTATTTTTTGGCTTCTTATTTCCGACTGCTTTTTCTCACCAAAAAGTGAGTTTCTATAACTAAATAAGCTCTGCAAAGTTGATTTACTGCATTACTGTTTGTTTTCCTGAACTTTTTTGCACTTTAAAAGTTTGTTTTTGCTTAAATTAACTGGTAGGCTACACACTCAAGTGTGCTAGCCAATTTAAAGCATTTACTGTTGTTACTGCATCTATTTTCTGCTACTTTGTAAGAAAAAAACAAAAAAAACAAAAAATATCCTTGTTTCCCACCTTTACTGAACTAGAATAGTCCAGTCTTCAGGTATTGCTGATCTCTGGGCTGTGTCATAGTTCCTGTGTTGCCCATATCCCTGTTTGGATAGGAGATAGCTTCTTTGTTCACCAGTGGGAGTGGGGAGCTCTGAGCAGCCTATCTGTCCCTAAAGGAGTGGCTCCAGCCCAGTAACTTGTAGCTTATTGGCCGTTTTGGGCCATTTCCTAGCTCTTTCTAACCCCCTGCTATAAAGCCCGCTTTAGCACGCTTTTGCATGAATTTGTGCATAGCGCAGCATCGGGCAGTGCCGCTTAATCAGGTTTAGACTATTCCCGGCTCCACAAAGTCTGCTCTTCATTTTTTCCCTTAGAACTGCTCTAACTCTCAATCTAAACATTCTATTCTCAATCTAAAAATCCTGCACTTGCTCCTATAGGCATTTTGTATAAGTTAAGCACTTTTTAACTAAAAAAGCACTACATCCTCCTAAAATCCCCTTGAGTACCCTATCCCCTACAGGTCCTTTCTGATTCAGTTACATAGCAGTTCCTTATACTATTCTGGCATGTCGAAGGGACAGTTGCTGGCTTCCTCTCCAGTTCAGCTGGTGAATCTGGGAATCTTGAAGCAATGTTACAACTGCCTCATGTACACAGACAACCGTCTCCTCCTCCCAACAAATACAAATATATGTGAGAGATGCAACCATATAGCCAAACTGGAGGCTGAGCTCTCTCGACTCAGTACTGGCATAACCAGTCAGGAGGAGAAGGTAACCACACACACCACAAATCCAGTCTCACATAGACCTACCACAACCGCAAACCAAACACATAAACACACAAAAACATACTCGGAGGCTCTTAATAAAAATCTGCCAAAGCAACAGAGACCTCCAAAGCAGACATCCAAGCAACCACTACCTCAAAACAAAACACATGCAACACATAGTTCACAAAGTCAGTGTGCCAAACAGTCACAGCCCTTAAGGCTAAACAACATACCTGACACACTTGTAATAGGTGACTCTATAGTCAGACACACTGACGTCCCGCTCACCAGGATGAACAAGGAAAAGGTCACAGTAAGCTGCCTGTCGGGCGCTAGAATCCACCACATAACACAAGCACTCAGGTCACTCCAAAGCAGATACAAATATGACTCAGTCATTGTCCATGCTGGTGTGAATGACTTGAGACGTACCTCCCTGGACTACATGAAAAGAGACATAGAGGATCTCTCTGATTATGTAGCCCAGGCCGGTATGACCCTGACCTTAAGCAGCATTTTACCCTCCCCAAGAATGATGCCACAGTACAAAGACAAAATGATAAATTTTAACAATTGGCTTAAATATTGGTGTCATTCTAAGGGGATCCAATGTCTGTCTGCTTGGGATGACATGCTCGACAAGCCACGCTGCTTTGCAAGGGATGGCTTGCACCTATCACCCCTGGGCTTTCGGATATTGGCAAAGGCTCTTGCCAGCCCCATAGTGCCTTTTTTAGGCAAGGCTCAAAAGACAAACCCACCTCCCTAAAAAACACAAGTAGAAAGAAACTAAGGGTAATGCTGCTCAACGCCAGAAGTCTAAACCTCAAGATGCATGCTCTCAAAGCCCTCCTCAGTATGGAGAACATCGATGTCTGTGCAGTGATGGAAACCTGGTTCAAAGCTCCCGAGAGCACCCCAGCACTACCAGGTTATACCTCATATCATGCTTTTCAGCACCAGAACTTGGACCGAACCACAAAAGGAGGGGGAGTATCCATATTCATCAAGGATACCCACACCTCCAGGTTAGTGGCAATGCACGAAGCATCGGAGACCATCCATGTGCAACTAACAGTGGGCAAAACCGCCCTCCAGTTTGTAGCATGCTACAGACCACCCTCTCAAACTCAGGAACCCCACTCAGCCTTCCTAAAGATACTGGAGAATATGAAGGTCTCTCCAAACACCATCATATTGGGGGACTTCAACTACCCAAACATAGACTGGGAGCATTACTCAAGCCCCAATACCCTAGCCCAAAGGTTCCTAGAATTCATAAACTCAAATGCTATGGAACAACTAGTCACCTCTCCCACAAGAGGGGAAAACATATTAGACCTGATCATCACAAACATGGGGACACAATGCTCCATACCAGAAGTATACCCCTCATTGGTAAGATCGGACCATAAATTAATCTCCCTGGAAATCCACATCCCTTCCCCACCCCCAGCACAGAAGACCACAGTGAAGAACTTCTCAAAAGCTGACTTCACACTTCTTAAGACCGAAGTGGAATCCTTCAAGGCCCCCGGGCCAGTGGAAACCACAGCCCACTCTGCTGAATCCTTTATAAACGCATTCTATGGACACCTACAGGAATGCATGGATCATGCAATCCCAAATAAAACCAAGACCAATTCCCCCAAAGGCAGGCGTCCTATCTGTTGGACCCCAGCCATTAATAAGCTATACAACAGAAGGAGGAAGCTACTACATGATAGAGCAGAATCCCTAAAAGGGAAGGCATCTCTGATCAGTACTAGCAAAAAACTGCGAACACTCATAAAATCATCCAAGGCCAACTTTGAGAGAAAAATTGTACAAGACACTAAAGATAATCACAAGACTTTCTTTAGTTATGTTAGAAACCTGTGTGGAAACTCCCAGATATGCTCAGAGTTAGTCCAAAATGACAAAAAATACACTGAACCCACAGACATTGCCAACATACTAGCAGACAGGTTCAGTGCAAATCCCCCCCCCCCAAAAGGACAAATATCTACCCCAGCAGAGTGTTGCCTCCCTGACATCTCAGATGCCCAGGTGAGAGCCGCCCTCTCCAAAGCTAAAAACACAGCATCAATGGGACCAGACGGTGTCCCGGCTTGCGTGCTATATGAACTCCAAGAAGAGCTAAACCCACACATAAGGCAGCTGTTTAATCTCAGCCTTACTATAGGATATGTACCCAAAGAATGGCGTACAGCAACAGTGGTCGCACTCCACAAAGGAGGTGCTTCTACGGACCCTGGAAACTACCACCCCATAAGCTTGACGAGCCTGGTCTGCAAAGCTATGGAGAGGATCATTATGGAACTCATAAACAAAGACATTGGGGACCTACAGACACTGGATCCTACCCAATTCGGCTTTGTTAAGGGCAGATCCTGCCTCTTGAACCTGGTCGACTTCTTTGAAACAGTCACCAAGGCCATTGATGAGGGTAAGGTAGTTCACACAGCCTACCTTGACCTTGCAAAAGCCTTCGACACAATACCCCACTCAGACATCATAGACAAGCTCTCCAGCTTAAATATAAACCCCTGTGTCATAAGATAGGTTGCAAACTGGCTCAAGGACAGAACCCACAAGGTCAGAACTGCTGGAGCCATGTCAGACTCTAAACCAGTCACAAGTGGTGTCCCACAGGCCTCGGTCCTGGGACCTCTCTTGTTCGGTATTTATTTTTCTGAGGTACAGGCTAACATGGGAGGATTGTGGCTGACCAAGTTCACAGATGAAGGCAAACTGGGCGCCATAATTGATTCTCCAGCGGACACAAGCATCCTTCAAAAGGGTCTCATAGAAATGGAAAACTGGTGCCAGAGCCATGGCCTTAAACTAAACGCCAAAAAGTGTATAGTCATACCCTTTGGGAAAAACAAAGTGCCCACAAATTACCACATAGGTGGTATTCCATTAAGTACAGAAGAAGTAATTAGGGACCTAGGGACCCAAGTTGACAGTAACCTCTCGTTTGACACTCACATTGCCAAAGTGGTTAGAAAGACCTTCTATATTGCCCACCTTATCATGAAGGGATTCACATCTAGATCGGGAGAGGTCATTGTGCCCCTTTACTCTTCCCTCATCAGGCCCATAATTGAGTAAAATGCCCCATTTGGGATGTACCTTACCCGACACCTGCAGCAATTGGAAAGACCCCAAAAGTACCTCACCAAGAGGATCAAGGGACTCAAACATATGCCATATGCTGCACGGCTAAAGAAACTCCAGCTCTACTCAGTAGCATACCGCCTACTCAGAGGCGATCTATGCCTGATGTACAAGGTCATATCCAACCTGGAATTAATGGACATGCTCTACCTCAGAAAATCCAAATCCACCAGAGCTACGCGAGCAAGAGATTTGAACCTCAGCACAGAAATAAATAGGACATGCTGGAGGGACAAATTCATAACCCAGAGGCTCCCTTCACTCTAAAATCCCAGTCCATGTTAGGCAGAGTCCCTCACTGACTCTCTTCAAGAGAAATCTTGACGAATGGATGGGAGATCATAGGTTTACCCCGGGGGTCACTTCTGTGTCACTGCTAGACAGAGGTACAGTAAACTAAACCTTAAAATGGGCACAGCATATTCATTCCAAGGGGTGGCGAAAGCCAAACACACTCTGGCTAGGCTTATAAATGCCCTAGGGCAGATAGCCTAGTATGAACCTATGAACCTATAAGAGACATTTTTCTGTGCATGGTAGTCCACACAAAGTTGTATCTGACAATAGTACTCAGTTTACCAGTCAGCAGTTCAAGAAATTTGCTGAGTCTTGGGACTTTGTCCATGTTACTAGTAGTCCTGACTACCCACAGTCCAATAAATTAGCTGAGCGTGCAGTCCATAGTCTGAGATATTTGTTAGAGAAATCTAAGAGAGATGGTACTGAAGTTTTCCTTAACCTTCTCAGTCTCAGAAACATTCCCCAAGATAACTTGCTTAGTTCACCTGCTCAGAGATTAATGCCTACACAGATGAGAACAACCTTATCAATCAGTAAATAAGTGTTGATTCCAAATGCAAAGAACAACAAAGTGATCAAAACCCAACTATTGAATAAATGTCAGTCACAAAAGTTGTACTTCGACAAGTGTAGCAAACCTCTTAGACCACTAAGACAAGGAGAAATCTTAAGGATGCAAATAACCAAAGGACACAACCGAGTGGGTGTTGTTCATCTTATGTAGCTAGTTAAGATGAAGAGTCTCAGCTGTTCGTTTATATACTTTATTACATACAAGCACATTAGGACTGATAGCAGTAAGACTGATTATTACATATACATGTACTTCTGCAGCTCACTACAAAATGGCAATCTTGTTTAGATGTGCTCAGTATTTATATACATGTGCTAGCTCACTGGAAAGTTTCTTAAAAGTACATACACACTATGATCTGCATCCTCCCTCTTTATTGAGCTGACTTGCAATGATAAAGACATTTGAATAGGCACACAAATTATGCAGACAATAATGAATGAACAATTTGACTAAATTAACCATTTGGGCACAGAAGAATAATATGCTGATAAATACATAAAAAAATAAGCATATGAGATTTGGGAGGCAAACTGAAAGGTGAATATTTAATACAGCACACAGTGATTGAAACTGTAGACTTGTTTAAGGACCTGGGTATATGCGTAGATTCAGCTATGAGTTTTTCTAATCATATCAACCAATTGGTTAATGATAGTTATAGAACTATAGGTTGTATAAAAAGATTTATAAAGTCTAAGAAATCAAAATTGATGAAGCCATTGTTTGTTAGTTACATTAGACCCAAACGTGAGTATGGAATAACAATATAGAAACCCTATAAGAAGACAAGCATGAGTAAATTGGAATGAGTACAGCAGAAATATACCAAGGACATCCATAGATGTGAAAATCTAAGTTATTATGAAAGACTGAAATAGCTGAACTTGTACAGTGTCTCTTATAGATATCTAAGAGGAGATTTTATTCAGGTATATAGGACATTTAGGGACAACTACCTCTGTGAATGTTTGGGGTTATCAGAAAGTACTAGAGAATCATCAGATAACCTATGTAGAAGATTCTACAGGAATGAGAAGAGCACTAATTGGTTCTCTGACAGAGGAGCTGATGCATAGAAAGACTACCAAATTACATTAAAGCAAGCACTAGTTTAGATACTTTTAAGAACAGCCTGGACAGTTATTATGGGAACAAGTGTTTTGGTATATTGGTAAACTAGAAGGGCATTTGTGCCCATGCTTGAAACATTTGTATATAAGTATGTATGTATGTAATCATGTCCAATTTGCCGTGTATCTGGAACAAGGTCTGGAAATGCGACAATCTTGTAATGTAGCAGTTAGGACTGGGTTTAGCAACAGGGACAGTCATTGTTGAATGATCTGCTTTAGGACTCTTTGAGATATTCTCATGCTCATGCTGTTCAGTGTTTTTTTTCTGGGCAATCTGGATAAGGTATTAGCAAGATAAAGAAATTATACTTTTGCAAGTTCAACATCATGCTTTACAATCTAGCAGGAGCTGTGTGCATAGGCTTTCTCAAAATAGTGGCTGGAGGTTAGTGGTCAGTCTCAATTTGAATAGTTCAGCCATAAACATAATCATAGAACTTCAAACATGCAAACACAATTGCCAAGAGTTCTTTCTCTATCTGAGCATACCACATCTCAGTTTGGGTAAGAGTTCTAAATGCATAGGCTACTGGTCTTCTGTCTTGAAGAATGACTGCACCAAGACCAAACTTCAAGGCATCACAAGAAAGAGTCCCTGGTTTGTGAACATCATACTATCTTAAAGTAGGCGGACTGGTAATTCTCTGTTTCATGACATTAAATGCTCTTGGTGTTGTTCTGACCAAGACCAGGTTACATCTTTGCATGTCAATTCTCTTCAAGGTGCTGAAAGTTGGCTCAAATCTGGAATAAACTTGCCTAGATAGCTAATCATGCCAAGAAAACATTGCAGGGCTTGAACACTGTCTGGTGCTGGCATCTCAAGAATTGCTGATTGCATGGAAGGATCTAGTCATAAGCCTGAACTAGTAAACAAATGACCAACATAAGTAACTCCTCATAGCCCGAATTTGCACTTCAGAGGATTCAGCTTAAGATTCACTTCACAAGCTCATTCTTGAACTTTCTTCAGGTTTCTATCATGTTCGACTTCACCATTGCCTCCTACAAGAATATCATCGACAATAATAGCATGGATACCCAAAAAATGTGTTCCATTGCATACTGAAGGACTTCACTGGCAGAATTTATCCCAAATGGCATTTACAAAAATCTGTACCTGCCAAAAGTTATACTGAAAGTGGTTAGCAATGAAGATTTTCAGTCAAGCAAAATCTGTCAAAATGAACTTTTTGCATCTAAGACAGAAAAAACAGTGGCATTTGGCATAAGAGCAGCAACTTCTTTGACTGTACACATTGGATGATGATTTGTTTTAAGTATTTTGTTCAAATCTCATAGATCAATATATATTCTAATATCATCTGAGCTTTTCTGATGAGCTACTACCATGGAGGATACCCATTCAGCTGGTTCTTCTACTGAACAAATCACTCCTTGCTGCACCATTATGTCCAGCTCAGCTTTAACTCTACCCTGCATAGCTACTGGAACTTCCCTTGTTGGTCTGATGACTGGGCAGACTTCAGGGTCTAACTTCATGGAGTACACAACAGGGAGTTTGCCTAGTTTGTCTTAGGAAAGATCAGCATACGTAGAAAAAATAGTCTGGGCGAAATTAGAACAGTTGTCTTTCAAGCTTACATGGTGGACTTTCTTATTAAATGAAAGCAGTCCCATTTTTAAACTGTCTCTGAGGCCTAATATTGACTGTACATGTCTTTTGACTAAAATTGCAAGTCATAGCTGTTACCAGCAGAGTAACATGAAAGCACTACTGACCCTTCAGTTTGAATTTCTTCACTACCATAAGCAACAAGCTTTGCACACTTAGTCAAATCAAGCTTCTCATCAGCTTTTACTCTAGCAAATGTTTCTGCTGACATAACATTGCACTTTGAACCAGTATAAACTTTGAGCTGTCTGGGTTTCCCGTTAAGCCGAACAGTACAAAATACTTCATTTTTTGCCCACAAATCTACTGCATTCACTGTTTTACGAAGCACAGACATACCATCAACATAAAAAATAGGGTCACAGCTTTCTAATTGATCAACTTGTCTCTTGGAATGTTCTCTTTTAATAAAAGAATGGACCTATTTTGATTTATAAAACCTTTGAAAATGATTCTGCTTTTTACATCTGTGGCACTGCTGACCAAAAGCTAAACCCTTTTCTCTTTTAGACTCATGATTACTACCACAATTATGACAGTTGACTATGAGGCTTGGTGAGGGCACATGCTTTGAGTTTGCTGTCTCACTGTTGTGATTCACTGAGCATGTCCGTTTTACAGACCATGCTTTGGAATTTGCTGGAATGGTTCTGGGTTTGACTGAGGTTGCCTACCCTTGGGCCTGTATCTTTTAACCATGTGCTGCATACTATCAACATTAGCTTTGGAAGGTGCTGGAAGCAGCATTTCTCATTTGTAAACAGGATTGTGAGCTTTTCTGTGAGCTTGTATATTTGGCAAATCTTTATGGCCTTATTCAAAGTTAAATCACTGTCTCAAAGCAAAAGTTTTCTCACTGCATCATCTTTAATACCACACACAAGCCTGTCTTTTATCAACTCATCCCTTAATTTACCAAATCTGCACATTTTAGCCTTATTTTTCAAGCCAGTTATATATGCTGCAAAAGTTTCACCAGGCTTTTGATCTCTTATGTAAAATAAGTGCCTTTCCATTGTAATATTCATTCGGGGGTTACACATTTCTCTAAATTTACGTTTTAAGCACTCTGGGTCTTCCCTTGTTTCAGCCAGTACCACTATATGGCAGTTTCCCCTCTCCTACATAAGCAGCAGATGCATACATAAATGAACATTCTCTTTCAATGGCTTCTGAACCTGCTAAATTATGCAGAATAAATGCCTTTGTAAGTGCATATTTGTCAGAAAATGCAGCCTGTATGAAAATATCATACTCTTGCTCAAATCCTTCTGCCATGCCAACAAATTATACTTAAACACAATGTAAAATATGGCCATTTTAATTAAGTATGAACATGCACACACAAACACCAGGTACTTGTACAGCATTAAAATACACAATAAACTCTTTGAAAGACTGTACTTTGTGAAATATTCTTTGAAATGGCTGTGTTTTGTGAAATAACTGTACTATAATACTGCACAAACTTGTGATCATTTTGTACACTTTGAATATTTTGAATAGCTTTAGTTAATACAAAAAAGTAGCACATAGTGAAAAAAGATGGTTGTTTTCCTTATTTTATACATTTTATGCGATTCAGATATTGTTTCAATCACTTTTGTAACAATTTTGAATATTCTTATCAATATGTCACAGTTTCAGACATTTTATTTAACTAGAAATTCATTTTGAGTCTTCTGAGTGCTTTGCTTTATATTTGTTGTGTAAAAAATCAGTTAAGGAAGTTTTAGTACCTGGAATTTATTTCTGACCTGTTTTGCAAATCGTTTGAGCAGCAGGGATGATCCACTCCTGTATATTCCTCCAACTTTAACTGAGTGCCTCATGGTCTTCACTTTGGATCCCACTTCTGACACCATGTTGCTCATCTTATGTAGCTAGTTAAGATTGAGTGTTTGTTTATATTCTTTATTACATACAAACTCATCAGGATTGATAGCAGCAATATGAAATATAAACAAACTAACTAAATGACTGACTACTACACATACATATATGCTTACACCTCTGCAGCTCACTACAAAATGGCAGTCTTGCTTGCATGTGCATGTGCTCAGTATGTATATCCATGTGTTAGCTCACTGGAAAGCTTCTTAAAGGTACATGCACACTCTGATCTACAGTAGGTATTATCAAAAATGTTTGTGAGGACCCAAGATCTTATATTGTTCAATTGGAGGGAATGGAATTTAGAAGAAACCAAAGACAGACACTTCCAGCTTCTGAAATAATCTTGATGTTTTCTCTGAAGTTACAATTGAAAAGAATTCCCCAGAGACTGTCCTTGTTGCCAAAACCAGTCAAATCTTTTATGTAATCATATCAGGTAGAATTTCAAGACCTAATCCAAAATATACAGTGACTTGGACTTGCATTTGATTGTTAATTTACTGCAACGTCATCTAGTATATGTATATATATATATATATATATATATATATATATATATATATATATATAGATATATATTTATCATTTGTTTACCGGGAAAGTCCGACTTGGAATGAAGCCAATTTCCAATGGAGGCCCAGGAAGAGACACTCCAGATGCATGTCTTTGTGATGTGGGAGAAAACTGGAGTACATGCAGAAAACCCACACGAACAGAGAGAGGACATGCAGACTCCGCACAGAGGGCACTCCAGCCAAGAATTGAACCAAAAATCATCTTGCTGTGAGGCGACAATGCTATGACTGCACCACTGCGCCGTCCAATGTATTAATATAATAATATATACTGTCTTGTTCTCCTATTGCATGTTGAACAAATCAAAAAGGGAAGATGTAGATCATTATGTGTAATGTTCCTGTTTGACCACTGTAGCTGGATAACATGTGCATATAAGTACTGAGCACATGCAAGAACAGTGCCATTTTGTACAGTCAGCCAGAGTGAGTGCAGGCATGAATGGAGATGCACATGCGAGTGTGTATGAAGTAATATTTGAATCAGCTGACTTGAATGTACATGTTCTTGTTACAGTTCCTGACAATGTTTATGTACAATAAATATTTTGAACCTGTACACTGCCTCATCTCTTTTGAAGGCATGAGCCAAGTGATATCCGTGAATCTGTATTTCATTTCCAAATGAGAGTGTTTTTTCCCCTAATTCATAGCCAAAGAAGATGGAATCATTGAACTAGTTTCATTGAATCTCATGTTTCCTTGAAAAGACCTGTTTAACAGAATGAGATCACAGAACAGCAGAGGTAAAGAAATTTCTCCTCTCCCCAGAGGTTGTATAATCTCTGGTTTAGTGTATTTAGAGATACAGTCACCAATTGTTTTGTTTTGGTGGAACTAGCTCCAACAAATATTAATGTTTCGGTAATATATTCAGTGTGTGTCAAACATGAATAGCATAAAGATTAGTTATCTGCTGGTCCTAAGCAATCACTTTTTTCCACTGTAATCTGATGAGTCTGGTTTAATAAACTCGAGTTCAGTAAAAGATTTTATAATTTACCCTGAGGTTTTGGGATGATTGATTTAGTTATAAGGAAGCAATAGATGTGGGTGGTTGTTTTGATGCCCAGTCCCATCCTCCAGTCTGGCTCCTGCTCATCAACTTGTGGAGCAAAAATTTCATTTTAAACTGCTTCAAACTGCTTGCTGCATTTATAACAAGCATTTGCTACAGTTTATGTCACAGAGAGCTGAAGTGCTACAGTTTGGACCTCAAATGCAATGAATGCCAGTAATGCACTGAAGACTGATTGTTGTCTGCCAGTTGCACCTCCTAACACTTTGCATCTTGGGTGACTGCATCCTTCACTCCACCCTAGCTTATGCATCTGAAGGCAGGGATTGGAGAGGCAAATCCCAACTGTATGCAATATGTGTATTCTGCATTCCCCTTGCAGAAATCCTTTTCAATGGTTTGCTTTCATTTACTGGAGTTCATCCTATGATAGCTTATTAGAAGAAAATCAGATGATTTGTTCCAGAAAATAAGCTGATGAGGCAGACGAAATGTTATATTTCTGCACCTTAGTCATTTTAATAAAAAAAAGTGGAGTCCCAACTAAATGACTGTGACTGCTTGGGAAACTTCATCTAGTTAAGTGCCTAAAGCAGGCAAGAAAATTGGTTTGTGTACCTCAACTGGAACTCCACTGATGTTTGATATTATAAAATTGTTACATTTAGTATACCTCAGCTAGGGAAGCACACATTTTAAGAAGATAGAAAATATTGCTTAACCTACCAGTATTGCTTGCTTCTCTGTTCAGTGCTTAAACTTCCACTCCCAGACAGCCAACAAAATACTTTCTACTTCTCTTTCTCTTACCCTCCTACTATCAGTATAATATGTAGAGCCCACATTTTTATTGATTTTGTACCTACTAGCCTAGCAAGATGGGTGTGCAGTATCCACCCATTTCTCTATGATGAAGAAAGAGCACTTATTTACTTCACACTGAAAATTACCTGCCTTCAGATTCTTAATCTTCTTCTTTCAGTGCCTTTTCTTCTTCAGAATTCATCAGAGAGCTGTTGCTTTCTTGGGCTTTGATCAATTTTTTTCAGTTACTGGAACATTCTGTATAGTTCACACCCCCTCCCTGTTTTCCTTTCTGATATGGTTTGTTTAAAAAAACTTATACCATTTTATAAACTGAGCCCTCATGTATATGTTATTTTGTAAATGCATTTACACAACATACTCTACCACAATTTGAATGAATCAATTATAAATGCACAGGAATAGCTGTTTTACTTCTGTTACTAGTACCTCTATATACATATTCAAATATGCACCTTTTGTTACTTATTGCCATCAAATATCACTGTCATATTAGGTTAGCATAAATAATGCGCCTTTTGGCATAATATATACCAGCTGGTATAATGGTTAAGGTCTTCGTCTGCCATATACAAGGAAAGAGTTTGAATCTCCCAGCCAGTGCCTGCATGGAGTTTACATAGGTTCATAGGTAGGTACTGGGCTATCTGCCCGAAGGTATATATTAGCCCAGCCATGTTGTGCGGTATTCACCGCCCCTTTGGTTAGATCCCTAGGCCCTTGATATAGCAGCTAGTACCCTTGGCCCCTATCTAGTAGAGCTGTTGGTATGATCCCTGATGTGAACTTTCTGTTACCCATCCAATCGTCAAGGTTCCTCTTGAAGAGTGATAGTGAGGGGATCTCTCTTATGTAGATTGGGACCTTGTTCCATAGCATGTTCAACAGTTCTGGGTTGGATAGTATTCCTCCTGCCTTACAAAAACATGATGTGTGTTTTCAACTCAAAGCACTCACCCAAGAATGGAGTTGTGGACAGCAGTATATGGACCCTAATGGCAGGGGAGGGGGAGTTGTATAGACAGCTGTGGTGGACAGTATCCACCACATAGGACAACACAGATTATAGACTGTATGCTGTATCAGGGCTAGCCACTCAACTGTGTAAAAATTGGCTCTAGGTGATTTGATCATGTTGCCAAATGTCACCAAAGATGGGCATGGATATTTCACAGCAATAAGTGAGTCGAGGACCTGGCCTACTCCAACGTATGCCAAGGACCCAAAATAATAGTGGTAGGGGTGTATGTGACACTATTGGCCAGGGTGTGCCCTCCATAAAGCTCAGCAACCCTGAGCCAGTAAGCTAATGGCTGGCCAGTGCCCAGTTGCCCAGTTTGGGTTACCTGGAATAGCTCTGTTGAGTAAAAGCTGGATGTAAAACCAATCAACCTTCTAAACATGAACTAAGAATTGTTACACTTTATGTTGGTTCACTGACAGGATGGAGCTTGGAAGTGAATGACATGATGATAGATAGGAGACTGGATATCCTATGCATCCAGGAGACAAGATGGAAGGGCAGTGCGGCAAAGTCACTTGGCTTAGGGTCCAGAGTCTACTACACAAGAGGAGGACAAGCTAGAAATGGTGTGCGAATTGTGGTGAGGCAGAAGTTTCAGAAGGCAGTGAGGACTGTCATCAGAATCAGTGACAGAATCATGAGAGTCAGACTACAGTGTAAAAAACTGAGAGGGTTCATAATCTCAGCCTATGCCCCATGTCAGGGTTTTGATAGTGAGGAAAAGAGTGCATTCAGACAGCAGATGCATGACCTACTAGATAAAGCCAGACACCATGAATTGGCACTGATAGTGGGTGACCAGAAGTCACATAACGAGACAGACAGAATAAGATACACGAGGTGTGCTGGGTCCACATGAGTGTGGCAAAAGTAATAAAGAACAGGCCATTCTAGACTTCTCTCTGGCTATTGTCTTGACAGGGGCCAACACATAGTTCAGCAAGAGAGGCAGATACAAGACCACAGACAAGAGTGGCCACCATGTACAAGAGTGGCACCATTTAACTCAAATAGACTTCCTCCTAGTTAGGAAAGGGCATTGTAGTGGAATCAGTGAGTGCAAAGCCATTCCCAGTGAAACAGCTGACCTACAGCATAAACCACTGGTTGCCACAATCCACTGCAATCAATGGTTAAAAAATGCTCTAAGGTCAATAGAAACTGGGCTGAAAACCTGGAAGTTGACTGGATTGAAAGCATAAGATTTCAAGGAATTAGTCAGATCTCTATCATCTCATGGAGAAGAGGAAATAGGTGGAATTGAAGAAGAATGGTATCCTCATGCAAATAAAGCTCTCCAACAAGCTCAGTAGTTTTAAATCACTGCTTAAACAACATCTTAACCAATCCTGGTCCCGTACATGCTCATCACAGGGTTAAAACTTTCACTGTACAATACTATCCAAATATTCTCAAAGGTGCACATGTGCTTTCTGTTTAGTACCTTCCACCTCTGTAAAATCTTAGAATGTACATGTATAAATATAACTACTCTTTGTCTATAAATGTAAATAGAAATGTAACTACTCTGTGCTTGACTGGAAATTAGTACAATGCAATGTAAGCAAATGGAGCTTTTCTCCCCAGACCTCCTCTGAAAATGGGTATTACCCAGTCAGACTTTCCTGGCAAACAAAGACAAATAAACAAACAAACAAACAAATAAATAAATAATCATAGTGATTCAAACCGTCATGTGTGAGTACTATAGAACATATATGTGGCCAAGTCAGGAAAGAAAGCAAGATACATAAGGAAAGATGGTGGGGTGATGAAATCCAGGAAGTCATCAAAAGAAAGACACAGTGTAGGGAAAAGTGGGAGATAAAAAGATGGATCTGGCTGAGAAAGAATACTGCCTGACTAACAGAGGCTAAGCGAGGTGCTGCAATAGCAAAGAATAACACATCAGTGGCAGTATTCTAGCTTCTGGAAAATGACTCAGGAGATCAGGTTATAAGGCAAAGACAGAAAGATAAAGAAGATAGTAAGATACCCTTCATAAAGAATGCTAGCAACAACCTGCTCATCAGTCCACATGGTATCAAAGGCAGATGGAAGGAGCAGTTCCAGCAATTTCTCAATGAAAAAAAAAGCACAGAAGCTGTACTGCCCAGGCACAGCCTGCAATGAAAGATGAGGTGAAGCCCACCCTAGTAGAACACCACTAAGAAAAATGAAGTCAGGGAAAGCAGCAGGCTCAGATGAGGTCACAGCAGGTATGATCAAGAGTTGGGGTGAGATAAAGGAGAATTGGTTCCTGAGGGTACTCATAGCAGTATGGAGAGCAAGGCATATTTCATATGATTGGAGAATAAACATACTAGTTGCAGTGTACAAGAACAAAGGGAATGTTCACAACTGTGGGCAGTATAGAGATATCAAACTTCTGTCAACATTACATGAAAGTTCTGGAGAGGGTGCAGAGTAGGAGAAAGTAAGAAGGGAGATGAGCCGTTCTGCTTCAGATTAGTATGCAGCACAATTGGCTCAATGTTTGCAATGAGACAGATAATTAAAATGAAGTTAAAGATGAGGTAAGACTCCAACTGGCATTCCTAGAGTTGGTGAAAGTATATGACAAGGTCTCAAGAAAGCTGATTTAGAAAGTCCTGTGGTGGTTTGAAGTCCAAGAAACATTGATAGAGTTAGTGTGGGCTATGTACACAGACCCAATTACTCAAGTTCAGTATTCAGTCTCAGAGTGGTTCCCAGCGAGAGTGGGTATGAATCAGAAACCTGGACAATAAAGAAAGAGCAGCTGAAGAAGCTAGAGTTGATGGAGATGAAGTACCTGAAATAAGCAGTAGGACACATATTGTAGAAGAGATGGAGAATGAGGACATCAGAGGAGAAGCTGAAGTGGCTTTGATTCCGGAGAAGGTCAAAGAGAACAGATTATGGTTGTTTGGGAACATTCACAGAAAAGCAAAATACAATCTGGTGAAAACAATTTAGGACAGGTATAAAAAGGTAAGAGGAAAGAAGGGCATCCAGCAAAGAAATGGATGGCTATTGAAGAAGGTAGTAGAGTGACACTGAATCTAAAGAGAAGGCAACAGCTGACACTTCACCCAGACCCCATGTAGAAAATTGAGAAAAAGCAGCTTGATGATGATGAAATAATGTACAAATATTTTCCTGTTTTTGATTAGTTTACAGTCAACTTCTTGTTCTTTTTGGGACATCCCTGTTCCTTCAAGCTGTTGTTTTCCAGGAGCAGTATTCTGTACTGCTTTGTTATGAATGTACACCACAAGTCTTTTAATCATTCCACTAAGTTTACAAGGTCCATTTTCTTCCACACACCTTGTCTAATCACCCATTTGTATATCTTTTAATCATCCACAAAAGTGTGATCTTCCTGCAAACTCTCCATAATGTGAGATGATGTCTTTTTGAATCATGTTTTGCTCTTCTGCATGACCTGCCTGATGGTTCTATGGTTCCACTCCCCTTTAACTCAACTGACCCATCCATTATTGGACAGATAGAGAGAGACCTGCATTCCCCAGCTTGGTGACAGCCCCTTGACCTATTTGCTCTTGTCTGATGTGCCTAACAAGTCCATGCATTCCTCTTATGGAAAATTATGGAAACATTTAGTTGTGAGTGGGACAGTTTTCAGGACTAGTGTAGATGCTTACCTTACTATTGAATCCCCTCCTGCCTGCAGCAGTCCTTCATGCTCCACTAAATGTTGCCTGCTGTGGGAAGCATGTCTCTGCATGTTACCTTCCCCACACAGTGCTCTGAGGCTATAGCACCCAGTGCTCCGTCATAGTGCCACCCAAATAAGACAGGTCCACCTAGCTCCTTCAACTATGAGTGAGATGAGAGTGGCTTCTCAGTCCCATCCTCCTCACCAAGGCTTTTGTAGCACCTGAGCTGCTAACCAAACTTGTGACTTTTGGATCATTGTTAGGGCTTCATCTCTCTATATGTTCATATGTGTATACTAGTCTAACAACCACTAGGGCATTCATAAACCTAGCCATGCAACCCAAAGTTACTCCACAAGTTTTTGTGCCTTAGAGGTTATTCTAAAGGATACATGTTGGTTAGGATATAATTTAATGGCAACGTCTGTCCATCAGAGACATAAGTGCCAGACCTGGGGTAATTTTTAATATCCCATTACCTGATGCAGGTTACACTTGAATAGTTTAGGGAAGGGCTCTGCTTCACATGGATGGGAAGTTTACTACAGAGAATGTGAATGTGAATTTTTTGAGATACAAGCCTGTCTTTCCTACATGTCTAGACCAGCTAGCTCCCTACATACTTACCTGCAATACTAGATCTGCCCACTAAGTGGCACCCTCATCCCAACCCTTATCTCCTGCTTATCCCCCTCTATTGTCCTCTGTAATTACACTAAACCCCTTAGGTCCTAGACCTGCTCTTATTTTCTCACTTACCCTTTATTTCAACTGTATACTCTCACCTGTTTTTTTTTTTATCTCACAGACGTCTGATATATCTCTGATCTTTCCCACTCCTGACTCACCTACTTACCTACAGCTACCAGCATTGCTGATAGTTTCTTCTCTAGATTCTCATTCACTTGTCTCTGACTATTTCCCTTAAGCCCATAACGTCCCCTCTACCTGTCATCTCCTATCTCTAGGTTCTTATCTGCTTCATTTTCTCTGCCATTCCTACTTCACTTACCTTCAGTACCTTCTGCACCTCCTGTCTGAATGACCAATAGCCTCACTAGGTGTGGCTTGTCTCTTGCCCCTCCTGACTCTACCTGTTGCATACCTCTTCCCCTCCCCTCTCAGCCTCTTATCCACTGGGATACTATTTATGCCCATAGTCCTGTGAGGCACCAACTTTAATTATTTTAGAAATCCCTGGCTGCTGTCTGCTCCTGCCCAAGCACCTTTTTGCCTCTGTTAAGTGGTTTTATTTTGGTTCTTTATTAGCCTTGTCTAATACTGAGGTGCATCTGTGAATTGAATGCTTTAATACATCTAACATCCTGCTGCTGTATTTGTGATTGTGTACCGAAATGATTTTTCTTTTTTGTGCTCTGCTGTTGTCTGTGATACTGTCTTCCTTAAATTCAGCAACTGTGAATGCAATGCTTTAATTCATATAGCATCCTGCTCCTGTTTATGTGACTGTGTACTTGAATGATTTACATTTGCTCTGCTGATGTCTACGTTACTGTTTTTTTCTTAAATTGTTTCCAAGCCTGCAACAGCTATTGCAAACATGCCACCCACGTGGACCCTGTATTTGTTTGCCATTGCTCAGCCACATGCCTACAAGCCTGAATCGGCTGCCTTAGAGTGCTGCTGCTTGTATTATCCTTGATAGGACCAAAATGGTCGCTGTTACTGATATATTTTTACTGGCATGCTTGCAACTGCTAAGTAGCATTATTCCACCCACGTGGAGCTACTTTCAGTGCACTACATACCCATTTAGTCCGTTCTAGCCTAGTGCGGCTATTTGAAATTGCTCCACCCATGTGGAGCTGATCTGAGCACACTGAAGATTGTTACAGTCTGTTCTCTGCCTGGAACGCCTATATGCAACTGCACCACCCACATGGAGCTAGTTTCAATGTGCTTAGGTTAGTTTTTGCCAGTATTCAGACGGGAATGGCTATTTGTGAGTGTGCCACCCACGTGGAGCCAGTCTGAGCATGCTAAAGGTATTATTTCCCCTCCAGCAGTCCACTATATGTGAATAAGAGAACCAAGTCTATTTTAGCTTCTCAGCTTTCATACTGTGCTATTTACCTGTCTCTTTATGCTGTAATGATACTAGTTAAAAGCAATTAAAGGCTGGCCTTTGACTGCCTTAGTGTACGGAAGTACAAATCTGCTTCTATGTTTTAATTAGTAAATTAGCAATTTAAAGAGTTAAGTAATCATTGTTAAGCCTTCCAGAGCAGCTCTCGCCAATAACTACATAGGTAATATACTCTGCTCCCTACTTTAACTGATAGGTCTTATTGACCAGAAATATGACAATGCTGTGGTAAACAGTAGTATCTAAAAGGTGCTATCCTGAATAACATTAAGATATCACTGCCCATATGTATAGCATACATACCTAGTGAGTGCATATTTTTTTTATTAAATGCAAAGCCTTAATTATTGTGGTATTAGTGGAATGGTGTACTCTATGTGAGAAGATGAATATATTGTTTCCCTTCTGGTCCATTGTTTAAGGTGTACTTTATGTTAGAATAAGAATGTGATGTTCACCTTCTGGTCCATTGTTTAATGGTGGGTTCTGAGCCTGCCTTCTAATTTGCCCCAACCCAAACCTGGGATTACAGTCTAGACTCCTGTTTTAATCCATGCATTGTTTTGATACATGACACTCCATCTATTCTACTGCATTATATGTATGTATTATAACTTAGAGTCATCATATGGTCTGCTGTCCTACTGCACCTATTAACAGTGCCTTTGCTACTTTATAATTGTTACAGTACTACTAGCTTACAATTGATTCCAATAGTCTCTCTCAGAAATAAGGGCATGTATATAAGCTATTTTAACAATTGTGTCTTCATAAAAGCTATTTGTTTGTTAATTGCCATTACTGCTTGATATGTGCTAACTCTTTTTCTCTTCTCTATGTTTATCTTCACTTTCTCCCCAAAGTACATGGCTTTCCATTGAGCTGTTCCTGATATAGTCTGTAAGAACCTACCTACCTGGTGACAAAGGACCCTATCCAATTATCTGCGGGCTCATCAAATAGCCTTATTGTGCCCTGCACCCTCTCTCAAGGAAGCAAGAAAGTATGTGGTTGACTAAGTCCTGTTTGTAAAACTGACTGCCATCTACTACTTGCTTCAGGGGTTATAAAGCAAGCCACGAGCCTGAACAGCCAGCAACCTTTACTCCCCCCATCCTATCTACCCTGCATCCAACTAATCTCCTCTACTTCATAATAACTCCCCTTTAATAGCTATCACTCCTTCCCTGGTTCTAAACCAGCTAGCTCCCTACATACTTACCTGCAATACTAGATCTGCCCACTAGGTGCCACCCTCATCCCAACCCTTATCTCCTGCTTATCCCCCTGTATTTTCCTCTGTAATTACACTTAACCCCTTAGGTCCTAGACCTGCTCTTATTTTCTCACTTAACCTTTACTTCAACTGTATGCTCTCACCTGGTTTTTTTTTATCTCATAGACTCCTGATATATCTCTGATCTTTCCCACTCTTGACTCACTTACTTACCTTCAGCTACTAGCATTGCTGATAGTTTCTTCTCTATATTCTCCTTCACTTGTCTCTACCCGCTCCATTCACCCTGCAGGCTCACTCCGCTCTCCTACCCTACCCCCAATTCCCACACACCCCAGGGGTCCTACTCTTATACCATCTAACCACACCCCTTCCCTCTTCCACCAATCACAGCCCTTCCCCATTATTAATTAACTCCAATTCCTTCATTTCACTTACCTCTCTCAATTTCTCTCACCACACCCTACACCCATTTCCTTCCTCACTTAGCATACCTCCAAGCCTATAACAAGAACCTAACAACTTACTCTTCCAGATGTACAAGCTACCCCCTCAGCCCTCTTACAGAAGTTATTCATACTTACACTTCTACCATCCCTAACTTTAGCTTACCTGCTAACCTCCTATGAACGCCCAATTTATCCATACCTTCTCTACCACAATACACTATCTACCTCTCCTTCTCTACCTATTCTCACTAACCATGTTAACATAACATCTACAGCCAACTATCTACTAGCAAAATTCCATAGGATAACCCACATTAGATATGACTCTCCCAATCCCAGAAAGTTGCTAACTCTACATAGTAAGTTCCCAAATAATAGATTTCAAACACTATGTCTCTCTTTAAAAGATGGTGATGTTCACCCAAACCCAGGCCCAATAACTGCTACTACCACTCAACTCTACAACCCCAACCCGCATCCTATCCATTCCTTTACTAAACCACCTAACTCACTTTTATTAGCTCACCTCAACATACATAGCCTTAATAACAAAGTTGCACAACTCCATGCTCTCATGGACATTTTTTGTTTAACAGAAACTTGGTTAAAACCTGCAACTAAAGACAATGAAGTCATCCCACCCAGTTATAATATTTTGCGACTTGACCATACAGCCAAAAAAGGGTGGTGGTGTAGCTATCCTTTTTAAATCTGGGCTACAGATTACTACCTCCGACTATAAAGCACCTCAAGACTCCAATGCCGAAATTCTTATTACCAAGCTTCAACTTAACAAATTCAAATCCATTTATATTATCTGTACCTATCTTCCTCCTGGTAATAACATTGGCACAGTAGAGAATATCCTCTGTTGGCTATCCCAAAATTTACCTCAAGAAACCATAATCCTAGGTGATTTTAACATTGATTGGAAGTATTGTAGCAGTACCCACCCTACAAACCATATTAACCTTTTTGGTTTTTCACAAACCATTACCTCCCCTACCAGGATAAACAAGACTAATAAGAAAGAAAGTACCTTAGATTAGATTCTCATAAATAATCATTTCCAGACATATGAATCTGGAACCCTCCCTGATGATGTAAGTGACCACTCACTAACCTACATCATCAGGCTTAAAACCAATCTACCTAACCCAACCATATCTAGGTCAATTAGAACCAAGAAAAACTTCAACCCCGATCTCTTCCAAAGGGAACTAAGAGCATGTAACTGGTCTCCCTTAAAATACCTCCCACTGGAGGAAGCTGTTAATTACTTTAATTCTAAATTCCTAGCCATACTAGGCCACCATGTACCAACACGCTCTATAAGAATGAGAACTAAATCTGCCCTATGGCTTTCAAAAGAAACCAGGCAAAAAATCAAACTCAGAAATAAATACTGGAATAAATCTCGCTTAACTAAAAACCGAGTAGATCAACAAAACTTCAGGCAACTAAGAAACAAAACTAAAAAATCTGGTACTCTTGGACAAAAGAAACTACTACCTACAATTTCAGCAGATCCACCATAATCAACCACAACATTTCTGGGCAAGTATTAATCAATTATTACACCCAGGTCCATCACACCAAACCCACAAGGCACAGACCAAGAGAATTCTAAGCAGACTACTAATGCCATTAATACCTTTTTCACTGAGGCCATTCAAACCCTTGCCAGTCAGTTATCCACTCAGGACTTACCTATATCCAACTCTATGACTAACCCACCCCCTCCATTTCTCTTCAAACCAGTCAAAACTACATATATTCTTGCCCTTATCCAAAAACTGAAACCATGCACTCCTTCAGTATACCAACTACCCGCTGAATACCTACAAAAGGCAGCCAGATCTATTGCCTACCCCATTTCCATTCTTATCAATAGAACCATCAGTGAAGGACACATCCCTAGAATATGGAAGGTCTCCCATATTACCCCCTTCATAAGGGAGGAAACTCCACTGAACTCTCCAATTACCGTCCCATTGCCCTACTGACTCCCCTAGCAATGATCATGGAAAAAAGCATCCATAAACAATTGCTAGACCACTTAATCCAAAATAACTTATTCTCCAACTCTCAACATGGTTTCAGACCTTCCCACAGCACTACTACTGCCCTCCTTTCCTTCACTGACTGTATCAACAAAAAACGCAACCTCAATATGCTTTCCTCTGCACTGTTTATAGATCTGTCTAAGGCGTTCAATATGGTAAATCACCAGATACTTATAAATATTCTCAAATCTCTGTCACTAGATGCATTAGCTATAAAAAGGTTCCAATCCTATCTGGACAACAGGCTGTGCTTTGGCATAGCATTCTATCTACCCATCTGCCCATCAACATAGCGGTCCCTCAAGGGTCCATATTAGGACCTGTCCTATTTTCTATATTTATCAACAACCTTCACCTAGCAATCCCCCAGGCTACATGCATACAATATACAGATGATTTGACACTCATATCCTCAGCCACATCAATATCTGAACTTCACTCCCTTACCCAAAAGGTCTTTAACACAGTTGAACAATGGTTTACTCAACACTGTCTCCTTCTAAACCCCAAAAAAACAAAACTCCTCCTTTTCACTCCTACTTGTAAGTCCCCCCCAAAAGACTTCACAGAAACATCCAGTAACAGTATTCCCATATCCCCAGACACAACTACCAAACTACTAGGTATCACCATAGATAACAACCTTAACTTTGACACCCATATTAACAATACTCTAAAATCTGTTAATAGAAAACTAGGCTCTCTCTACAGGATCAAACCCTTCCTCTCTCCTGCAGCTAGAATAACTATTGCTCACACCCATCTAATTTCTACTCTCCTCTATGCGTCACCCATATATACTAATCTCTCTAAAAACAACCTTAATAAAATGGAAAGTGCCTACAATAGCATAGCCAGACTTGCTACAGGTAACCCTTTCAGAACCTACCACTGTTTTAATCTAAAGCAGCTAGGATGGCTTGAATTACAAAATCAGCTTAAATTCCACCAACCTACCATTGCCCACAAAACCCTTTACCATCCTACCAATACCCCTATACTATCTAGCCTCATTATTAACTACAGCAATCTAAAGACCTTACGTTCATCACATAGACTTCTTGTAAATAATTGTAAATCAAACAACAGGGCTGGAGACTCTCTTTTCTCTAATACTGTTGGAAAATCCTGGAACCTTCTTCATAGCGAACTTTCCTCTGTTCTCTCTATATCACTGTTTAAAAACAAACTGAAACTTTTCCTCAGAACACACTGGTTGTGCCCCTGTACTAAACCTGACTGATCTACTACCTCTCTTACTTGGATCTACCTACTCTCCTCTTCTCAGTATTCGTGTTCCTTTTCTTAGAAACAATTGACCTAGACCTTTCTAGATACTTTTACTCACATCCTCATAATTTCATTAAGGAGACTAGTTTTACTCTTATACTGAATATTACAGCTCCTACTTTTTTTTTCTTTATATCAACTTGTTTACTAATATATTGTCCAACTCAGCTGCTATCTTTTTACATGCCATATTGCAACTACATTTGTATTGTACTAATTGTATCTGTATATTTAGCACTATGCTATGAACAGCCTCTGTGATTATTCCCTATTCTGTACCTGCTATGTTCAACATACAAACTAATCTTTTGTGTAAGTGATTGTATATTGCTTCCGCAGAGCATATCTCCCCGGGCCTCTGCTGAAAATGGACATATATCCAGTTAGACTAGCCCGGTCAACAAGTGTAAAATAAATAAATATATGTCCTATTTATGTTGTAAGCAAAGTGTAGGTCCTTAGATCTCATAGTACTGATGCTGTTTGTACTGAGAATATGCAAAAGGTCCATCAGAGTGGAATCTGCCAGGCATAGATCACCTCTCAGCAGTCTGTAGGACACAGAGCACAGGGATAAGGCTTTGAACTCATCTGTCAAGGACATTGCATTTATGCCTTGTATTCTTTTTGTGAGGAACCTCTGTGGAAGCTCCAGTTGTTGCATGTGCCTGATCAGCGGCATGCTAAGAGGGGGCATTCTAATCAATGACAGGTCTGATGAGGGCTGAATACAGTGGCTTAATGACCTCCATGTACCTAGATGCCATGCCCTCACTTATAAGTTGAGCAATATAGGCACATGTCGGTTGAAAGCCATTCCTTTTATGACCACTCGTAGTTTGCAGTCTTCTGCAAACTTTGTCAGTCAGAGACCCTTTGAAGTTGGCCTTGACTTTCAAGAAGTAGATTCCAAAGAGGAGTTCACCCAGCACAGAGCCCTGGAGGACTCTTCTAGTGACTGGTCTCTTTGTGGAGGTGGTTTCAACAATTTTATCTTCATGGGTTCAATCTGTGAGTCAGATGGCTATCCAGCATGTTTTGTACGTGTTTATGCCTAATTCTGTGAGTTTGTTTGCAATACTTTGAGTGGGGTATTGTGTCACAGGTTCATAGGTAGGTACTAGGCTATCGGCCCAAGGGTCTGCGTAAGGCTAGCCAACAAGGTTCCCTGGCTTACACCATCCAAGAAAGTTTTTTTCCTGTGCCCCTGTCGAGCAGAGCCAAAGAAGTGATCCCCAGGGTGCATTTCCTATTTTCCATCCACTCATCAAGATTTTTCTTGAAGAGTGCTAATGAGGATCTTTGCTTGACATAGATGGGTAGCTTGTTCCAGAGTATGGGAGGTCTCTGGGACAGGAATCTATCCCTCCAGCATGTCCTGTTTATTGTGGTGACAAGGTTTAGGTCCCTAGAGTGTGTAGGTTCATAGGTTCATAGGTTCATAGGTTCATACTAGGCTATCTGCCCTAGGGCATTTAAAAGCCTAGCCAGAGTGTGTGTGGCTTTCACCACCCCTTAGGATGAGAATACTATACCCATTAGTTTGCTGTGCCTCTGTCCAGCAGTGATACAGAGATGATTCCCGGGGTAAACCTACGATCTCCCATCCACTCGTCAAGATTTCTCTTGAACAGAGTCAGTGAGGGGCTCTGCCTCACATGGACTGGGATTCTGTTCCATAGTTTAGGGAGTCTCTGAGTGATGAATCTGTCCCTCCAGCACGTCCTATTTATATCCGTGTTGAAGTTTAAGTCTCTTGCTCTCGTGGCTCTGGTGGATTTGGATTTTTTGAGGTGGAGCATGTCCATTAATTCCGGGTTGGACATGGCCTTGTATGTCAGGCACAGATCACCTCTGAGCAGACGGTATGCGACTGAATAGAGCTGGAGTTTCTTCAGTCGGGCATCGTATGACATATGGTTGAGCCCCTTTATCCTTTTGGTGAGGAACTTTTGGGGTCTTTCCAACTGCTGCAGGTGTCGGGTAAGGTACATTCCAAATGGGGCGTTGTACTCAATCATTGGTCTGATAAGTGAAGAGTACAGGGTACAATGACCTCTCCTGATCTGGATGTGAATCCCTTCATGATCAGGTGGGCAATGTAGAAGGTCTTCCTAACCACTTTGGCAATGTGAGTGTCAAAAGAGAGGTTACTGTCAACTTGGGTCCCCAGGTCCCTGATAACTTCTTCCGTGTTTAATGGATTACCACCTATGTGGTAATTAGGGGTTACCTTGTTTTTCCCAAAGGGTATGACTATACATTTTTTGGCATTTAGCTTAAGGCCATGGCTCTGGCACCAGTTATCCATTTCTATGAGACCTTTCTGGAGGATGTCTGTGTCTGATGGAGTGTCAATTATGGTGCCCAGTTTGCAGTCATCTGCAAATTTTGTCAGCCACAATCCCCCTATGTTTGCCTGCTCTTCAGAAAAATAAATGCTGAACAAGAGGGGGCCCAGGACTGAGCCCTGTGGGACACCGCTCGTGACCGGCTTAGAGTCTGACATGGCACCAGCAACTCTAACCCTGTGTGTTCTGTCCTTGAGCCAGTTTGCAACCCATCTTGTGACATATGGGGTTACATATAAGCTGGTGAGCTTTTCTATGATGCCCGAGTGGGGTATTGTGTCGAACACTTTTGCTAGGTCAAGGTAGGCTGTGTGAACTGCCTTACCCTCATCAATGGCCTTAGTGACTGTTTTGAAAAAGTCAACCAAGTTCAAGAGGCAGGATCTGCCCTTGACAAAGCCAAATTGGGTAGGATCCAGTGTCTGTAGGTCCCCAATGTCTTTATTTATGAATTCCATTATGAACCTCTCCATAGCTTTGCAGACAAGGTTCGTCAAGCTTATGGGGCGGTAATTTCCAGGGTCCGTAGAAGCACCGCCTTTGTGGAGTGGGACCACAGTTGCCGTACGCCATTCTTTGGGCATGTATCCTGTAGTAAGGCTAAGATTAAACAGCAGCCTTATGTGTTGGTTTAGTTCCTCATTGAGTTCGTGTAGCACACAGCCGGGGACACCGTCCGGTCCCATTGATGCTGTGTTTTTTGCTTTAGAGAGAGCAGCTCTCACCTGGGCATCTGAGATGTTTGGGAGGCTAGACTCTGGTGGGATAGATATTTCTCCTTTTGGGGGGGAGGGAGGGTAGAAATTTGCACTGAACCTGTCTGCCAGTATGTTGGCAATGTCTGTGGGTTCAGTGATTTTTTTATCATTTTGGACTAATTCTGAGCATATCTGGGAGTTTCCACCCAGGTTTCTAGCATAGCTAAAGAAGGCTTTATGATTGTCTTTTGTGTCATTAGCGATTTTTCTCTCAAAGTTGGCCTTGGATGATTTTATGAGTGATCGTAGTTTTTGCTAGTATTGATCAGAGATGCCTTCCCATTTAGGGATTTTGCTCTGTCATGTAGTAGCTTTCTCCTCTTGTTGTAGAGTTTGTTTATGGCTGGAGTCCACCAGACCGGCCTGCCTTTGGTGGAAAGGGTCTTGATTTTATTAGGGATTGCTTGATCCATACATTCCTGGAGGTGCTCGTAGAAGGCATTTGTAAGGGTTTCAGCAGCGTGGGTTGTGGTTTCCACTGGCTCGGGGGCCTTAAAGGATACCACTCCAGTCTTAAGAAGTGTGAAGTTTGCTTTTGAGAAGTTCTTCACTGTGGTCTTTTTTGCTGGGGGTGGGGGCGGGATGTGGATCTCCAGTGAGATTAATTTATGCTCTGATCTCACCAATGAGGGATATACTTCTGGTGTGGAGCATTTTGTCCCCAAGTTTGTGATGATCAGGTCTAGTATATTTTCTCCTCTTGTGGGAATGGTGACTAGTTGTTCCATAGCATTTGAGTTTATGAACTCAAGGAACCTTTGGGCTAGGGTGTTGGGGCTTGAGTAATGATCCCAGTCTATGTTTGGGTAGTTGAAGTCACCCAATATGATGGTGTTTGGAGAGACATTCATACTCTCCAGTGTCTTCAGGAAGGCTGTGTGGGTTTCCTGAGTTTGAGAAGGTGGTCTGTAGCATGTTACAAACTGTAGGGCAGTTTTACCTATGGTTAATTGCACCTGGATGGTCTCCGATGCTTTGTGCGTTGCCACCAACCTGGAGGTGTGGGTATCCTTTATGAATATGGATACTCCCCCTCCTTTTGTGGTTCGGTCCGGATTTTGGGGCCGGAACGCATGATATGAGGTATAATCTGATAGTGCTGGGGTGCTCTCAGGAGCCTTGAACCAGGTTTCAGTCACAGCACAGACATCGATGTTCTCCATACTGAGGAGGGCTTCGAGGGCGTGCATCTTGAGGTTTAGACTTCTGGCATTGAGCAGTATTACCCTTAGTTTTTCTCCATTTTTGTTTTCTAGGGCAGTAGGTTTATCATTTGAGCCTCGCCTAAAAAAGGCACTATGGGGGTGGCAAGAGCCTTTGCCAATATCCGGAAGCCCATGGGTGACAGGTGCAAGCCGTCCCTTGTGAAGCAGCGTGGCCTGTCAAGCATGTCATCCCAGGCAGACAGACATTGGATCCCCTTAGAATGACACCAGTAATTAAGCCAATTATTAAAGCTGATCATTTTGTCTCTGTATTGTGGCATCATTCTTGGTGAGGGTAGGATACTGCTCAGGGTCAGGGTCATACCGGCCTGGGCTACATAATCTGAGAGCTCCTCTATGTCTCTTTTCATGTAGTCCAGGGAGGTACGTCTCAGGTCGTTCACACCGGCATGGACAATGACTGAGTCATACTTGTACTTGCTGTGGAGTGACCTGAGTGCTTGTGTTATGTGGCGGATTCTAGCACCTGACAGGCAGCTTACTGTGATCTTTTCCTTGTTCAGTCTGGTGAGTGAGACGTTAGTGTGTCTGACTATGGAGTCAACTATAACAAGTGTGTCTGGCATTGTGTTTGGCCTTAAGGGCTGTGACTGTTTAGCACACTGACTTTGAGAACTATGTGTTGCATGTCTTATGTCTTGAGGTGGCAGTTGCTTGGGTGTCTGCTTTGGAGGCCTCTGTAGTTTTGGTAGATTTTTGATCAGTGCCTCCGAGTATGTCTTTGTGTGTTTATGTGTTTGTTTTGCAGTTGTGATAGTTCTATGTGAAACTGGGTTTGTGGTGTGCGTGGTTTCCTTCTCCTCCTGTCTGGTCTTGCCAGTCCTGAGTTGAGAGAGCTCAGCCTCCAGTTTGGCTATATAGTTGCATCTCTCACATGTATTTGTGTTTTGTGGGAGAAGGAGTGGGTTGTCTGTGTACATGAGGCAATTGTCACATTGCCTCAAGATGCCCAGATTCACCAGCTGAACAGGAGAGGACGCTAGCAACTGACCCTTCGACATGCTAGAAAAAGTGAAAAAGTTTGCTGTGTAACTGAGTCAGAAGGGACCTATAGGGAAATGGGTACTCATGGGGATTCTAGGCTAATGTAGTACTTTGTTTAGTATACAAGTACTTTACCTTTATAAAAATGCTTTAGGAGCAAGTGCTGAGCTTTTGAGATAGAGAATAGACTGTTTAGATTGCAAGTAGAGAAGTTCTAAGGGAAAAATTGAAGAGCAGACTTTACGGAGCCAGAAATAGTTTAACCTTGTTTAACCAGCGCTGCCCGATGGTGCTCTATGGGCAACTCCGCGCTAAATCACGCAAAAGCTAAAGCGGGCTTTATAGCAGGGGGTTGAAAAGAGCTAGGAATTGACCCAAAATGGCCAATAGACTACAAGTTTCTGGCTGGAACCACTGCTCTAGGGACAAATAGGCTGCTCAGTGCTCCCCACTCCCACTGGTGAACAAAGAAGTTTCCCTTTATCCAAATAAGAATATGGAATAGCACAGGAACCAAGCCAAAGCCCAGAGATCAGCAAACTCTGAAGACTGGACTATTCTAGTTCAGTAAGGCGTGAAAAGAAGATTTCTTTTTTTTTTTTTTTTTTTTTTGCAGAAAACAGAGGAAAAACAGAAGTAAATGCTATAAATGCTTTTAAACGGCTAGCGCACTTGAGTGTGTTAGCCTACAGGTAAAATTAAGCAACAAATAGCTCGGAAGGATTGGGATTTCTTTAGGTGTAGCATGTCCAACAACTCTGGGTTTGACATAGCTTTATATGTTAGGCAGAGATCACCTCGGGTAGGCGATATGCTACGGAGTAAAGCTGGAGTTTTTTGAGACAGTCAATGTAGAGCATCTGTTTGAGGCTAATAATTCTCTTTGTGAGGTACTTCTGTGGCATGTCCAGCTGCTGCAGAGGTCTTGCGTGGTACATTCCAAAAGGGGCATTGTATTCTATAATGGGTCTAATGAGTGTCAAGTAGAGGGGAACAATGACCTCTTTTTTCCTGGATGAGAACCCTTTTCTGACGAGGTGTGCCACGTAGAAGGATTTCTTGACTACTGTGGCGATGTGATCAAAGGAGAAACTACTGTCCACCTGGGTCCCAAGGTCTCTTATCACACGCCTATGTGATAGTTCATGGGTAGAGAGTTTTTACCAAAAGGTATGACAGTGCACTTTTTGACAGTGAGCTTGAGGCCATGGTTCTGACACCAGGCATCTGTCTCAGTGAGGCCCTTCTTTAGGATGTCCACATCATTTGGGAACTCGACTATGGCTCCTAGTTTGCAGTCATCTGTGAACTTTGGAGTTCTGTGTTAGCCTGTATTTCAGAGAAGTAGACACCAAACAGGAGAGGTCCCAGGACTGAACCCTGTGGTACTCCACTTGTCAAAGGTTTAAAATCAGATTTGGAGTCTGCAACTTTTACAGTGTGGGTTCAGTCAGTGAGCTAGTTGGCAACCCATCTTGTTACATAGGGATTTATACCTAGTTTGGTGAGTTTTGCTATAATTCCAGAATGGGGGATGGTATCGAAAGCCTTGGCAAGGTCAAGATAGTCTGTGCAAACCACCTTACCCTCATCTAAGGCTTTGTTGATTGCCTCAAAGGAGTCGATCAAGTTCAATAGGCATGAGCTGCCTTTCACAAACCAGGACTGGGTGGGGTCCAGAGTTTGGAGTTTAGCAATGTCTTTGTTTATAAGTTCCATGATGATACGTTCTATGGCCATACAGACCAAGCTCATCAGGCTAACAGGGCAATAGTTCCTGGGATCAGTGCTATTTCCCCCTTTGTGGAGTGGAATAACTGTTCTTGTGCACCATTCAGTGGGCACAAAGCCTGATGTGAGGCTATGACTGAACATGGTGCTTAGGTGGGGAGCCAATTCTTTCTGAAGTTCATGTAAAACGCAGTCTGGGATGTTGTCCCATCCCATGGATGCTGTGTTTTTGGCTTTAGAGAGTGCAGCTTTTACCTGCGTAGTTGTGATTACAGGGACTCTGTATTCTTCCTGTATAGATGTGGGCCCTTTAGGGTTGTGGGAGGGGGGTAAAGATAGCACTGAATCTATCTGCCAGAATGTTGGCAATATCAGTTGGTTCTGTAATTTTTGTGCCATTATGCTATAACTCAGAGCAGATCTGGGTGTTGCCATTGAGATTCGTGACATAGCTGTAGAATGCTTTGTGATTGTCCCTAGAATCAGTGGTGATTTTGTTTTCATAGCTAGCTTTGCAGGATCCTATAAGGGATCTCAGCTTCTTATTGAGGCTGACCAGGGAGCTCCTCCACTCATGGGATTTTACTCTCATTTGCAACAGTTTCTTCCTTCAGTTGTAGAATTTGCTTATGGCAGGGGACCACCAGATTGGCTTCCTTTTTTTGGAGGATAGCATCTTGGTTCTGTTTAAAATAGCATGATAGCAGTGTGCCACTGTCGAGCAGAGCCACAGAAGTGATCCTCAGGGTGAATTTCCTATTTCCCATCCAATCATCAAGATTTTTCTTGAAGAGTGCTAATGAGGAGCTTTGTTTGATATAGATAGGTAGTTTATTCCAGAGTATGGGAAGTCTCTGGAACAGGAATCTATCCCTCCGGCATGTTCTGTTTATTGTGGTGTCAAGGTTTAGGTCCCTAAAGAGTGTAACTTGGAGGGATTGGGATTTCTTTAAGTGGAGCATGTCCAACAGCTCTGGGTTTGACATAGTTTTTTATGTTAGGCAGAGATCACCTCTGAGTAGGCAATATTGGATGGAGTAAAGCTGGAGTTTTTTGAGACGGTCTGCGTAAGGCATCTGTTTGAGGCTGGTAATCCTCTTTGTGAGGTATTTCTGTGGCCTTTCCAGTTGTTGTAGATGTCTTGTGAGGTACATACCAAAAGGGGCATTGTACTCTATAATGGGTCTAATGAGTGATGAGTAGAGGGGAACAATGACCTCTTTTTTTCTGGATGAGAAACCTTTTGTCATGAGGTATGCCACATAGAAGGATTTCCTGACTACTGTGGCGATGTGAATATCAAAGGAGAGACTACTGTCCACCTGTGTCCCAAGGTCTCTTATCACACTTTCGGTGTTAAGTATACTACCGCCTATGTTGTAGTTCATGGGTAGAGAGTGTTTACCAAAGGGGATAAAAATTAACCTTTTGGCATTGAGCTTGAGGTCATGGCTTTGACACCAGGCATCTGTCTCAGTGAGGCCCTTTTGTAGGATGTCCACATCATTAGGAGTTTTGAGTATGGCTCCTAGTTTGCAGTCACCTGCAAACTTCATTAGCAAAAGACCTTCTGTGTTAGCCTGTACTTCAGAGAAGTAGATGCTAAACAGGAGAGGACCCAGGACTGAACCCTGTGGTACTCCACTTGTCACTGGTCTGAAGTTGGATTTGGAGTCTGCTACTTTCAAAGTCTGGGTTCTGTCAGTGAGCCGTTTGGCAACCCATCTTGTGACATAGGGATTTATACCTAGTTTAGTGAGTTTATCTATAATTCCAGAGTGGGGGATGGTGTTGAAAGCCTTGGCAAGACCTAGATAGGCTGTGTGAACCACCTTACCCTTGTCTACAGCTTTGGTGACTGCTTCAAAGAAGTCTATCAGGTTTAGGAGACATGATTTGCCTTTTAGAATCCTGAACTGGGTGGGATCCAGAGTTTGGAGATTACCAGTGTCTTTGTTTATAAGTTCCATGATGATATGTTCCATGGCCTTGCAGACCAGGCTTGTCAGGCTAATGGGGTGGTAGTTCCTGGGGTCTGTGGTGGCTCTCCCCTTGTGGAGTGGGATAACTGTTGCTGTGCGCCATTCAGCAGGCACAAAGCCTGAGGTGAGGCTATGATTGAGCATGGCACTTAGGTGGGGTGCCAGTTCGTTCTGTAGTGCATGTAGAATGCAGCCTGGGATGTTGTCTGGTCCCATGGATGCTGTGTTCTTGGCCTTGGAGAGAGTATTTTTTACCTGTGCAGCCGTGATTACAGGAACTTTGCATTCTTCCGGTATAGAGATGGGCTCTTTAGGGGGTGAGAGGGGGGTAAAGTTAGCACTGAACCTATCTGCCAGGATGTTGGCAATATCAGTTGGGTCTGTATATGTAGTGCCATTGTGCTGTAACTCAGAGCAGATCTGAGTGCTGCCATTGAGATTCTTGAGATAGCTATAGAATTCTTTGTGGTTGTCTTTAGAATCAATAGCGATTTTGTTTTCGTAACTAGCTTTGGAGGATTTTATCAGGGATCGCAGCTTCTTACTGAGACTGGCCAGGGAGCTCCTCCACTCGTGGGATTTTACTCTCTTTTGCAAGAGTTTCTTCCTTCTGTTATACAGTTTGTTTATGGCAGGGGACCACCAGATTAGCTTCCTTTTTTGGAGGATAGCGTCTTGGTTCTGTTTGGGATAGCACGATCCATGCACTCATGTAAGTGCTTATAAAGTGCAATTGTGTAGGATTCAGTAGTCGTAACTGTATTGTCCATCTGCATGGGTGTCATGAAGTTCCCCCCTTCTGTCTTAAGAAGCATGAAGTTGGCTTTGGAGAAATTTTTTACCATGGTTTCCTTAATGGGGGGGTGGAGGCAGGATGTGGATATCTAGGGTAATTAGTTTATGGTTGGATCGGACCAATGAGACGTTGACTTCAGGTGTGGAACACCAGTCATTCATATTGGTAATGACTAGATCTAGGATATTGTTGCCCTTTTTGGGGGTGTGGATAAGTTGATCCAGGGGGTTGGAGTTTATGAATTCCAGAAAGCGTTGAGTGAAGGAGTTGGTACATGAATAGTTTTCCCAGTTAATGGCGGGGTAGTTGAACCCGCCCATTATTAGGGTGTTTGGTTGAACCCTAATATTTTCCAGTACATCAAGAAAAGAGGAGTGGGAATCCTGGGGCATGGTGGGTGATCTGTAGCAAGCTACAATTTGGATTGCAGTTTTGCCCAGAGTTAGTTGCATTTGGATAACCTCGGCTGCATTATGCTGAGCAACTAGCCTAGAGGTGTGGATATCCTTAATGAATATGGACACACCTCTACCTTTGGTGTTCCGGTCCAGGTTACTTGGCCAAAAAGTGTGGTATGATTTATAGCCTGGTAGTGCAGGGTGCTCTCTGGAGCCTTGAACCAGGTCTCAGTCACTGCACAGATATCGATGTTCTCCATTTTAAGGAGTGCCTCGAGTGAGGGCATTTTGAGATTTAGACTTCTAGCATTGAGTAGCATCACCCTCAGTTTTTGCTTGCCTGTTCCTGTTACGGCGGTGAATTTGTCATTTGAGCCTTGCCTAACAAAGGCACTATAGGGGCGGCAAGAACCTTAGCCAGTATCCAGAATCCCAGGGGTGACAGGTGCAGGCCATCTCTGGCAAAGCATCGTTTTCTGTTGACCATGTCATCCCAGGCAGACAGATACTGGATCCCTTTGGAATGGCACCAGAAGCTTAGCCAATTGTTGAAGTCAATCATTTTGTCGTTGTACTGCGGCATCATTCTGGGTGATGGCAGAATGCTACTCAGGGCTAGGGTCATACCTGCCTGGGCTACAAGATCGGAGAGCTCTTCCATGTCTCTTTTCAAGTAATCCAAGGAGGTACGTCACAGGTCGGTCACACCAACATGGACAATGACAGAGTCATATTTGTACTTGTTGTGGAGTAGCTTGAGTACGTGGGTTATGTGGCGGATCCTGGCACCCGACAGGCAGCTGACAGTAATCTTCTCGTTGTTTAGCCTGGTGAGTGGGACATCAGTGTGCCTGACTATAGAGTCGCCTATGACTAGTGTGTTGGGTATGTTATTTTGCCTTATTGGCTGTGGTTGAGTGGCACACTGAGTCTGCGGGCTATGTGTCATTTGGGTTGTGTTGGGGGGTTGGAGGTTGCTTGCATTTCTGCTTTGGAGGTCTCTGTTGCTTGAGCAGATTATTATTGAGAGCCTCTGCCAATGTTTTTGTTTCTATGTGTGGATTTTGGTGGTGTAGATTTAGTGAGACTATGTGATGAGTGCGGTGTGGTGCAAGTGTTTACCTTCTCCTCTTGACTGTCAAGTTCAGTCTTGATTGGAGAGAGCTTTACCTCCAGTTTGGCTAGATCAGTGCATCTCTCACAGGTTGTAGTGTTGAGTGGTAGGAGGAGAGGGTTGTCTGTGTACATGAGGCAATTTCTACATTGCCCCATGTTGCCCAGATTCATCAGATAGACAGGAGAGAACACTGGGAGCTGACCCTTGGACATGCCTGAATAAAAAAAATATTTTCCTCTAGATAAGTGAGGAAAGTGAGTACAAGAGCTGTTTTTCTCTAAGTAAGTGAGGAAAGTAAGTACCAAAACTGTTTTCCTCTAGGTAATGAGGAAGGTTGAGTGTTGTAGTAATTAGTAGGTTATTTAGTACTTACAAGTTCTGAACAAGTGCTGATCACGAATAAGCAAATTCAAGTGCTAAAAGTAAGAATCTGTATCTGGACTACACTAATTACAGGAAAGGGGGGAAACAAGTGCAAATGTGTTTTTTTTTTCATTATACCATACAGTAATCTCAAAAATTTACGCTCCTGTAACAAAATGCGTATGCATATTACTAAATCTAAAAACTTAGCAGGTAATCCTTGTTCTCTAACTCTGTCAGAAAAGTATGGAATCAATTACCACCCGACCTTACATCTCTGTCCTCTCTCCCACTTTTTAAAAGAAATCTAAAGCTATATTTCAATAATCATTGGTTATGCCCATGTTCTAACCCTGACTAACATTCTCTTGACTCTAATCTTTTACCTTTCTCCTATTACAACCTTCTTAGATTACCGGCCAAATTCAGGAAGCCTCCGTGTAAGAGTTATAACTCTTACACGGAGGCTGCAGTGAAACTGTGTGATGTCAGCATGTCATGCATATGCATGAGGTGCATGAGGCATGCTGAATCACACTAGCAACTCTTACACGGTCCGTGTAAGAGAGTAGGGGGCGTGTCTGTAGGCTAAGCCCTGTAAGCGGACACGCCCCCGGAAGACTAGAATGGCTGAAAGTAAACAGCCATGGAAATGTGAATAAACACACTACACAACACATGCCCCGATAGACCATCACTGTATAAAGTGAAGAGATGTTATAAAATCAAATTAAAACCTTTTTTTTTTTTTTTAAACCCCGTAAATGTTTGCTACTGTGTGCGCCCATGTGCGCGGGTGTGCTACTAGCGCAATCACAGTTAGCAGTCAGTGGAAAAGGATATAAGAACTAAATATGCAAAGTAAGCCAAGAAGTAATAGATTAGCGGTAGAGTTGCCGGCCTATTTTTTTTTTTGTAAATAAGCACTAAAAAGCCCCCTGACAGTATTGTACAAATGTAAATGTATTCCCTTTTGTAAAATGGAATGAAATGGAGCATATATTCCGAAGTAACACAATACTAAAAATAGTCAGAAATGTACTGATAGCTAAGCTGCTGTGAGACGGAGTGCCCGTAGCTGAGTAGTGTTTAAAAAGCTGCAAACTGCGTGCCCATTGCTAAGCACCGGTTTAATAGGCTGAAACCATTTGCAACTAGCTGTGCTTAGCTGAACATGTGTGTCACTAGCCAATTAAGGTTTATCCCAGCGCACACCGTTTGCGCACCGCTCCCACAAGCTAACTGCCAGTGCGCATGCGTTACCTCCGTGCAAACGAGCGCAGACCTGGTTTTAAGTGCTTAAAAGTGCTTTTGGCATGTTTGATTGACAGGTCCTCAACTCATATCTTTCAGGAAAATCAAAAATCAGTTGTCAGATTTTGAACCCAGGATACCATGCACTAGAGTCAAGGTACTAAACCACTAAGCCTTGACAGCAATACCTAGAAAGGCAGAAATAGCATATATATGGGATAAAATCCAGAATGGAGCATGATAAAGCATTTCCAGTGAAGTAGATACAATTCCAAAACGGCCAATCAGAGAAATGTGCGGGAAAAGCGGCATATATAAGCCCCATAGGCGGGAATACACAGCAGAAATGATTGTAGAACAGACCTGCAGTTAGAATGAGTGGAGTAGGTGAGGGACGTTGCTTTCGAGCACAGCGTTGGGGCGTTGAGGAGTCCAGATACATGGTCTGGCTCCTTGTCCATCATCACGAGGCCCAACTCATGCAGGGCCAGGTCTCATGGGGAGCGATAGGGCAGAGGCATGGGACCAGTTGGCTCGTGATCTGACCAGTGCTACTGGCATTCCACGCACTGGTGAGCAGGTCCGTCACCACCATGCGGACCTGAAGCGCAAGGAAGACCAGTTGACCGAATGGATCCAGGAGGCCTGGGATATGCCCAACGCCCCACTACTGAGTAAGTTACATTTTGCTTATGTATGTAAGGATTTCAACTGGCCGATACCATGGAGATGTGTAGTCCAATATTACTTCTTTCGTATTACAGCTGCAGGTGTCCACTCTGTGAATCGCGAGATGTATGGTCAGGCTGGTGCGGCTGCCACCATGCAGGTTAGTAACCTCACCCATTACTTGTAAATAAATATTGTACTGTAGCATGTATCAGAACACTGCAGTGTATTGATTAAAAGTAATATAATGTGCAAGCAGGAATTGTAAGTCTGCAGGTATGGCTGCAACAAGTTCATCAGTATGCAAGTGTAACTGGAAATATAATTGATAGAATTAAACAGTGCTGTAATACAGATGTCCCACCATGAATTAAATATAGTGTAACCTGCAGTAGTCCCAAGAGTACAGCTTTAGAATCTGAGGTAGTCATATGTGAGATATATCCCCTGTTGAAATGCTGAACCATGACAGAAGTGAGGCTGTTGGAAAGTGTTTGAATCACCACCAGTCTAACATGTGAACAAAGCCTAGAAGTACCAACCTGAACTGTGAAGTTGCAGGATGTGTGAGAGTGACAGAAAGCGTCATGTATGAATAAATAAAGTAGTAATAACCCCTGAATATAGTAGCCCCAGTGTGTTTCTACAGAACTAAATGCATGTGGGAAGTACAACTTAATATCCCAAACTGATTTCAGTGTGTCAGAATCTGGAATGTCTAGGCCAAATGCTGTATATGGTGATCACAGTAAACAATTTGCAGATAGAATGAATGATTATCTGACAGACTAAACAGCCATAGTTGTCCCCTGTCCTGTCATCAAAGTGTAGCAGGATGATGTATCTGATCAAATTCAAAAGAAGTAGGATAGTGATGTATTTGTAACAGGTGTAGCTTGACAGTCAAATAAAATTTATTTTGAAACATCAGCCTCAACTTAATTGTGTACCTATTACGAATGTAAATCAATGTGTAACATATGAATGTGTCATCACTTTCTATCTCCGCCCAACCCTATAATTCCATATAACAACACCCACTAAATAATGGTATGTGAACATTTCATTAATCATGGACATTTGTCCGTTTCAAAAATATATGCATGTCTGTTCGTGCATACCTGCAAATCTGATGGCCTGTTGCCATTAATCAACCCTGCATGTTGTTTGACTGTGTATTTCTGTTCAAATAATGCATGTGATATTGATATGCCCCTTGTTCAATGGTGTTAATATCTGGGTGTTTGTTTGATGGGAATACCAATGCATGCTGTTACAACTAATCTGAATGGAATAAAATGCCACTAACCCAAACTAACATAACAACTCACAAACCTAGAACGCTTGGGAAGGCGGGTCCCAGCGGACCCACCTCTCCCACCGCAGCTGGCACCTGCACCTGGCACTAGTGCCCAGGCCGGACCCCCCTCCAGTGGCCCTGTGCCACCTTTGGGTGGAAGCGCTGCAGGGGATGGGGCCGGTCCCCCCTCTGTAAGTGTGGCCGGAGGGGTTCGTCCACTCACCCTCCAAGGTGTCCGGTCTGTGATGCGAAGGGAGATCCAAGACTCTGTTCTTGGGCCCCTACGCCAGGTTGAGGCTCGTGTGGCACAGCTAACGGCCCCGGCCATTGCCCCGCCTACACAGCCCCCAGCACAGCCCCATCCTGGGCTGTGAAGGAACAGTGGCAACTGCCTATGGGTGGGGATATCAGTTCCACTGTTGCCATCTGTGGGCTCATGCATCTTGGAAATCCCAACCTCCGTCCCCGTCAATTGTGTAACCCCCCCACGTGTGTCATACACCGCCCCTGTATGCGTCTTGTCTGTTAACCTACCCAACCTACCTCCCCAGCTATACCGACTTCCTTCACCTGACATACCACTCTCACCTGAAAAAAAAAAAAAAAAAGGGCACTCTGTACCCACAAAAAAATTACGCCCCATACATAGCTGTCCATGTCGCACACATGTCTGCTTGACATTGAAACAGTTAATTACAATTGGCTCTACAACAAATATTAATGTTGTCCTGACACCTCTCTCAGGGGTGAAAGGTTTCCAATGTCTCACCAAAATACATGGAAATGCACAGCTGTTGCTGCCAAAGACATGGGCATCTATGGGCCTTACCTACATCCCTCCTGCAAATCCCACGCTTGTTTCCCTACTGTCTTACCCTCTTTGTGACCCCTTTTCACCACTTTCCTGTCACCCCTTTTTCTTTTCTTTCAAAGAAATTAGCGCGGGTGTGCGCTTGTGTTAGTGGAGCTCACCGCCAGTGCGCATGTGTGAGCTCCGCGCAAAGGAGCGCAGACCTGGTTTTAAGTGCTTAAAAGTGCCTTTATGGCACTTTGATTGACAGGTCCTGTACTCATTTTGAAAGTCTGGAAAGAAAAATAAATACCCACTGTAAGTCTCGGACCCAGGACCTTGGTAACCTTAGTCTGTATGTCCTACCACTACGCCATGCCTGCTTTACAAGAACACAGTGCTAAAATAAATATAACATGTAATAGTAGGAATCAGTATAAAGGCAATATAGGAGATGTACTATCCAAAGCATGTCAGGTAGAGTTTTAATGGCCAAATTACTGGATTCCCATACTAGTTCAGTGTGAACAGAAACAGCCCTGCTACCTGTTAGCTTGTACATAATAACGTAAGGTAATGTACATATGTGAAGGTATGTATATCTACACATACATATATATAAATATATATTAATACATATGAAATATAGTCGTAGGTCTCAGTAGCCATACACACTCACTACAGGAAACAGTGAACATAATTGCAGCAACCTGAATCTGCAACACAGCCTGACCCCTGTGTGACCTACTTACCCTTCTAACTGCTTAAAGGTGGCCTCAGCACTTTGATTGACAGGTCCTGTACTCAGTTTGAAAGTTTGCAAAGTAAAAAATTCCCACTGTCAGTCTCGAACCCAGGACCTTGGTAACATTAGTCTGTATGACCTACCACTAAGCCATGCCTGCTTCACAAGAACACAGTGCTAAAATAAATATAACATGTAATAGTAGGAATCAGTATAAAGGCAATATAGGAGATGTACTATCCAAAGCATGTCAGGTAGAGTTTTAATGGCCAAATTACTGGATTCCCATACTAGTTCAGTGTGAACAGAAACAGCCCTGCTACCTGTTAGCTTGTACATAGTAACGTAAGGTAATGTACATATGTGAAGGTATGTATATCTACACATACATATATATAAATATATATTAATACATATGAAATATAGTTGTAGGTCTCAGTAGCCATACACACTCACTACAGGAAACAGTGAAGATATATGCAGCAACCAGAATCTGCAACACAGCCTGGCTCCTGTGAGACCTACTAACCCCTTTAACTGCTTAAAGGTGCCTCTAGCACTTTGATTGATAGGCCCTATACTCAACTCAAAAGCAGAATATGAGCATACTAGTAGGCCCTACCACAAGACCATTGTAACACTAGTCTGTATGACCTACCACTAAGCCATGACTCTCATACAGGAATATAGTGCTAAATAAGTGGAACATGTAATAGTAGGAATGAAGATAAAGGCAATATAGTATGTCTACTACCCAAAGCATGTCATGCAGACTTTTATAGTCCCAATTACTGGATTCCCATACTAGTGTAGTGTTAACAGAAACAGCCCTGCTAATTGTTAGCTTGTACCCAATAATGTCAGCTAATGTACATATATGAAAGTATGTATATGTACACAGATATATATATATATTTATATAGCAATACATATGACATATAGTTGTAGGTGTCAGTATGCATACACACTCACTACAGGGAACAGGCAAGATAAATGCAGCAACCTGAATCTACAACACAGCATGAAGCATGGGAGATGTACTAACCTTCACACTCACAAAACACTGTCAACAGCATACCAGCATGGTCCACGCCCTACAATCTGAAAGGGCAACGCCTATCTCACATACCCTTTTATAGCAGTGTCCTGAAATCACAGTGAGACATGCAATCAGTACACACCCAGCTGCATGCAATTAGCAAATGCTGCCTTACAATTGGTGCAGAGGCCATCACATGGACCTATGCAGATACCTACAAAAGCATTGAGTACCCACACTACACTCACGCAATACATTCATTGCACAAACACTACGGATAAAGAGAGAGAGAGAGAGAGACAGAGAAAACAACCAAACAACCAAATAACCAAACAAATATTAGGACTGCCAGCAGCAAAAGCAGCAAGCAGCAAGCAGCAAGGAGCAAGCAGCAAGCAGCACCACTGGCACAGCAACAGCTGCCACAAACACAGGTAATGCAAAGTAGCAGGTTAATCCTGTGTATACTGTGACATCTCCAAATGTATCATAGTTCACTATCTATAGGTATGTCCATGAGATAGGTTGTGTGTACATAGTCATGAAATATAAACATATGTAATATTGTTGTACATGTGGGCCATAACTAACACTTCCATAGCTTAGAATACAAGGCCAGTTGTGCATATGATGCAGTAGTTCCCAGGGTCAGTAGAGGTTCCTCCTCATTGGTGTGGGACCACTGTGTATGTATGGCACTGTTCAGGTACATATCCTGTAGTATGGCCAGGGATTAATATCAGTCTGTCATGTGGTGCTATGTCCTCCAGGGGTGAATGTAGCACACATCCAGGGATACCATTTCGTAACAGTGATGATATGTGTTCTGCAATGATGAGGGTGGCTCTCACCTGGACATGTGAGAGGATAGGGAGGTTACAGTCATCTGGGATAACTAATAACACGTGTGTAGGACAATGGGGGTACCTGCACCTAAACTGTCTGCAACAATGTTGCCAATATCTGTGCATTTGGTGAATGTGAAGCATCTTAACACTGCAGACAACAGATGCCTTCCCGTCATGTGAATCTGCCCTGTGCTGCAGTAGCCTCCTACTATTGTTATACAATATGCCTGTATCTGTAGCCCACTGGACAGGATTAATAAGTGGTGTGAAGTTGTTCTGGGTTAGATAACTGTGTGCACAGTACATGCAGTATGTGGGATGTCTGTGGTAAGCATATGCAAAGGTGCTGGTGGTGTGTGTTGTGGCTTCCACTGGCCCAGTGGGCTGCATGGATAGCATCACTGTCATAACTACTGAATAACTGTGTAATAACATGCATACATAGCAAGGTAGTGTACTGTGCTTGTGGTGTTGTTCGGATATGTATATCCAGGCTGAGTAATGTGTGTCCACATCACAGGGTTGGATGGCAGCACACATCCAGTATGTATGGATGAACACCCAGAATGTGTCAGACGTGTCACCTGTGCAGAAGTATCTGGCCATTACCTGTGCATCCCTCACAACACACACACATGCAACATATGGCAGAAGTACTATAGCAGTACACACATGTTCATAGGTTCATACTAGGCTATCTGCCCGAGGGCATTTACAAGCCTAGCCCATCGTTTTGTGGCTTACGCCACCCCTTTAGTATGGGGAACTATACCCATTATTTTGCTGTGCCTCTGTCGAGCAGTGACACTGAGGTAATCCCTGGGGTATATCTGCGATCTCCCATCCATTGGTCAAGATTTCTCTTGAACAAGGCCAGCGAGGTGCTCTGCCTCACATATACCGTGATTTTGTTCCACAGCATAGGGAGTCTTTGGGTGATGAATCTATCCCTCCAGCACGTCCTATTAATAGCCGTGTCTAGGTTTAAGTCTCCCGCCCTTGTGGCTCTGATGGATCTAGATTTTTTGAGGTGAAGCATATTCATCAAATCTGTGTTTGACATGGCCTTGTATGTTAGGCAAAGGTCACCTCTGAGCAAGCGGTAAGCGACTGAATAGAACATACATGGACATGCTGGAGGGGCATATTCCTAACTGAGAGGCTCCCTTCACTCTGTAATGAGCTCGAACAGTTGAGAATGAACAGTTCATAGGTTCATACTAGGCTATTTGCCCTAGGGCATTGGTAAGCCTAGTAGAATGTGTTTGTCTTTTGCCACCCAATCATAAGTTATGCTGCTATGCCCTTGTCTGACTTTAGTATACTGTGCCTCTGTCTAACAGTGACATAGAAGTGATACCTGGGGTACAATTATGATCTCCATCCACTCATCCAGATTCCTATGGAAGAGAGTCAATGAGGGACTCTGCCTAACCAGTAGTGTGAGCTCATTACAGAGTGAAGGGAGCCTCTTGGTTAGGAATATGCCCCTCCAGCATGTCCATGTATGTCAGTGCTGAGGTCCAGCTCTCCTGAGCATGTGGCTGTATGGGACTCTGATTGCCTGAGGTGCATCACGTTCATTACTGCTAGGTAGGACATGGCTGTATATGGCACGCACAAATTGCCTCTGAACAGGCAGTATGCCACTGAGTCCAGCTGGATTCACTTTACCTGGGCAGCATATGACATCTGTGTGAGCCATTGCATCCCCTTGATGATGTACTGTTGTCCTGTACCAGTTGCTGTAGGTGTCTGGTTAGGTACATCCCAAAAGGTGCATTGTACGCAATTATAGGCCTGATGATGGATGAGTAAAGAGGCACAATGACCTCCCCTGCCATACATGTGAATCAGTCATGATTAGCTGGGCTATATAACATGTCTGTCAATCCACGTTGGCCATGTGGTAGACAAATGACAGACCGCTACCATGTTTCTTCCCAGGTCCCCAACTACGCCTTCTGTACTCAATGGCCTAACACCTATGTTGTACTGTGCCACCAATGTGGAGGCGTGGGAATCTGCATTGAATACTGATACTCCCCTCCCTTGTTCAAGTGTTGGGGCCGACAAGAATGGTAACAGCTATAACGTGGTAGTACTGGTGTGCTCCTGTGAAACCTGAAACAGGTTCATGTTACTGCACAGATATCGATGTCCAGAATGCTAGGTAGGGTTTTGAGTGCGTGCATCCTTGGGTCTAGACGTCCAGTGTTGAGTAGCATCACTCTTACTTCCTCATCCTTTGTGATACAAATGGATGTGGGTTTGCCTTATGAGCCTTGCCTAATACAGGCACTATGGGTGTAGCAGGAGGCTCCGCCAAATGTCAATAGGACTGTGGTGACAGGTGCAAGCTGTCCCTAGCAAAGCATACCACCCCAAGATGGCAGGCATTGGCACACCTGTGAATGACACCAGTATGTCAGTCAATTGTTGGAAGGGATCATCGTGCCTTGATATTGTGGCATCGTTCTAGGTGAGGGTAGGATGCTACTCAAGGTCAGGGTCAAACTGTCTCGGCCACGTGCTCAGAGAGCTCTGTAATGTCTCATGTCATGTAGTCCAGGGAGGAATGTGTCAGGCCATTCACAGCAGCATGGACATTGACTGAGTCATACCTGTACCTGCCTTGGGGTTACCTGAGTGTTTGTGTTATGTGGCAGGTCATAGTGCCTGACAGGCTGCACACCGTGACTCTCACCTCGTTAAGCCTGGTGAACGTGATGTGAGTGTGCCTGATGATAGAGGCACCTAGTACAGGTATATGAGGTGTGTTGTTAACTGTTAATGGCTGTGAGTGTTCAGCACATTGGCTTTGTGTGATATGTGTTGCACATGTTCATTTATGTGGTAGTGGTTGCCTGGATGTCTGCTTAGGAAGTCTCTGCTGCATAGGCAGAGCTGTGGTCTGAGCCTACAAGTATGATCATGTGTGATCATGTGTTAGGTCCGCTGTTGTGGTAGGTCTACGTGAGACTGGAAGTGTAGTGAGTGATCCCTTTGCCACCTGACTGGTTATGGCGGTATTGAGTAGACAGAGCCTAGCCTCCAGTCTGGTATATGGTTGCATCACTCACATGAGTTTGAATTTGTTGTTAGGAGGGGTTGTCTGTGTACATGCATCTGTTCTAACATTGTCTCTGGAGTACCACACTCACCAGCTGGACTGGGAGGGAACTGACAACTGACCTCTGGACATGCTAGAATACTATTGTGAACTCTGTAATCACTAATGATTGAAAACAAGGTCCAGTGGGGAGTGAGGGTGTACTGACATTACCTACAACTGCTGACTGATATAAAAGTGTCAGTGAGCAAATGCCAGGTAACCTAAGTGCAATGTGTCACAATTAAGTAAATGCAACAATGACAAGCAGTCACTTGCTGTCATGTGTAACATGGAAGTACGTACAGTAAGCAATGCAGATAACAGTAGTGAGTCACAGATGTGTTGAGAAGATGTGTACTATGTGGAAGTAGCATACCAGTGAAATAACAAGCTATCAGATAACAAGCATATAAACAAAGGTAGATCCAGGAGGCCTGGATGTAGTGTTTGCTACAACAAACAAGGTGTAGCAATGTCAGTAAGATACAGCTCAGATATGCAGGCACTATAAACCTGAAACCAGATGTCCCCAGCTATGAATGGCAGAGTACAGCCTATTGTCACACATGAGTGCAGACCACAAACCTCGTTAATGTTAAATAACTGGCCTGAAGGCCAACTGCCCATACCAGAAGTAATACACTTGTACACTGGGCCCACAATCAGCAGTTCCCAACTTCAATGGATGAAAGATATGTGTCCTGCCACCACAGTGCTTGCCACCAACCTCCCTAATGTAAAACAACTGGTCTGAAGGCCAAGTACTTAGTACAAATGACATAGAATGATAGCTACACTGTAATCAGGTTTTAACCAATCAATAATAAGTAGAAGTTAACACTCCCTGTATAGAATGCGTACCATGTATTGTTGAGATACTATGCTGATAACCTGTTTGTGTACCTTTCCAGATAGACATGGCACCAAAAAGGAATCCTGCCTACTCTGCTGCAGAGGATGACGTGATCCACCAGAGCCTGGTGCGTGACTATGCCATCCTGTTCTCACGCACCACCCAGAATCAGCAGGAGAGGTCTGCACTGTGGCAAAACCTCGTTAGCAGGATAAATGATGTTGGCATGCATGATAGGACATATGAGCAGGTGAGACATCACTGCAGTGATTTGATAAGAAATGTCCGCCAGCGTGCTGCAGATATCCGCAGGCAACAGGTTGCCACAGGTGGGGGGGGTGGCCACACATCCCGCCCTCACCAGACAGGAGGGGCTACTGCTAAGTGTTGTGGATCCAGCCCCAGAACAACAGCAACAATCATGCATCCTGATGGAGGTTGGATCCACACAGCAGCAAGACAGCGAGCGTGCAGGTAAGATGCCATATTCATTTATTGTTATTACTTTTACATTTGTTGACCCAGATAGTCTAGCTGGATATAAGTTCATTTTCAGTAGAGGCCTGTGGAGAAAAGCTCCACACATAACGTAATAAAGGCAGACAGACAAGTTGTCAATACAGACAGCCAACATAATAGAATTGTACACCAGCCTGTTAATTAAATCAACATACATGTAAGGAAGTCAAACAGTTTAGAGTCATACACAATGTACCGTTGGTTTCAAAGCAATCCTACCTAAAGCATAATGGTTATGCAATAAGGCAAAAGCCATATACATAATAGTTAGGGCTCAGAAGGGTAGAGAAGTAGAAGGAGTATGACAGATACAATGATATGGAAGAGGCAGGAGTCAAGAAGGGAAGTGAGGAAAAGAAGGAAGACAGTCAAGAGGAGGTGGGAGGGATGGGAGAAGTAGGTCAGAGCATAGAAGGACATCAAGGTGAAAGAAACAGGGTAGAAGCTAGTTTCTATGCACAATGAGGGGTTAAAGGTGAATAGAGGGTAGGGAGAGGGACGTTAGCCTGGACTCCAAGAAGAACAAAGCCAGTGGTTTTGGAAGTACAGTTTGAGTTGACGTTTGAAGAGAGGTAAGGGTGGGATTAGAGTTAACTCCTGGTATGTACATATGACTGTTCTGTACGCTGTTACTTCATGCACGCATAAGGTGTGCATGTGGTATGCATCTGTCATCATGATATATATACAGACATGATGTGCAGCTGATGTGTATAAGGGAACTAGTGTACTACTGTACTGTATCATGTGCAAAACGAATGGCACACATGTGCCCACTGATATTACTCTCTTCACACTTCCAGGTCCCTCCCATCTAGCAATGAGGCAGGCCATACATGCTGGTGAGTCTTTAACATTATCTGTAAAACAATTTATAAAACTAGGAAGAGTAGTGTAACTCTGTAGTAGACATGCTGGTGACTGTGTTCACAATAACTGTAATTGACAGGTAGTAAATTGAGTAGTGTAACACGGTACTGATGTGTGTGTTTACTGTGGGGTGTGCAAGTGTGCCTGTGCCCAAGTGTGCATGTGTGTTAGTGTCCATGAGTGCATGTGTCCATTTCTGAATGTGTGCATTAGTATTGAAGTGCATCTCTTTCAAATATGTATTGAGACTGTAATCTGTGTTCCATGTTTTCCTCCCATAGGTTCTGGTGCTGCTCTGGTGACCTGCAGCAGGGAACCTGAATCTTGTGCCCCAGGTACTGATGATGATGAAATGTCTGTAATGGTGCAGGAAGGTGTGTCTGGGTCCGCCATTGGTCAGCCAATTGACAGTACACAGCTTTCAACCCCGTCAATGCGCACAGTCATCCTGCCGTTACATCCTTTGTCACCATTGTCCCTAGGTGATGGACAGTCAGCAGTGGGCATAGATCAGGGTAATGTGGTACCTGTGGTACATGCATCCCCACAAGGCAGCCATGAGCAGAGACCTCCAATGGTACCACGCAGACAGTCGCCCATGGGTTCTCGTGGGGGCATCCGTGGCCGTACTGCCTCTGGCCGATGTGCCCAAGGAGGTATGTCAACCTCCACTATGTTTAGAACTGTCATGCAGGCACAGGCACGTATGGAAAGGTACACCAGACAGGGTCTGAGGGAGCTGAGAGCATGTCGCATAGCCATGACAGACGGCATGCGTGATGTTGCGAATGCTATCCGTAACTTCACAGATGTCGTTGACAGACGTTGTGGGGGCATAGAACAGCTGCTCCACAACCAGATGTCCATGGGCCAGGGCGATGGTGTGCGTTTGCGGCGTCGGCGTGGCGTATGCCAGCAAGAGCACCAGCTGGCAGTGGCCGCGGACGACAACAGGCCCACTCGCACGCCTCAAGTGCCAGCACCAGCCCCAGCAATGCTGGGTCTGTGCTGTCATCCAGATGCCCCAGGAGACCACGTGCACGTGGCTCTGGACAGTCCCAACAGGGAACTGTGTCCAGTCAACACACCCCTGCTTCCGATGACAGTACCCAGTCTGGGTTAGTACTGGATACGGCCCGTAGCACCCCTGCCAGGCACAGGTACCGTGTCCGTGCCCACAGACACTGATCTGGATGACCTGACAGGTGCAGTCTGTGGCTGTCCACAAAACCCTGTACATGGCAGCCATTATGTGGGACTGTGTGCGTGCTTACACACATGCAGAAACCTAACACCTAGGGCAAACACATACACACACACACTGCACCAACAACGGTCCACCCTGTACTGCTGCCCCTCACAAACACACATACACACACATGTCAATTGGTGTTACCAGTGGCCAGCTTGGGCATACCTAACACACACCCTGTGCATATGATGACACTGTGCCACCTCCTGCATACTACAACATCGGTGCAGGTAAAGGTAAACACGTTGCTGATGCACAGGGTGACTACATAGATGTGTATAAGTAGTAACATGTTGGTAACTGTTGACTGTTGCAGTATAAATGTGTGTATATCCCAGCAGTCCTGCTGCAGTAACTGTATGAATGTCCTCAATTGTTATCTGCACCCATACTACTTAACAAAGTGTACCAGCTGCACACCATCACATGCTAACATTGACTATGGCAATGCATCTTGTGCTGTTATGTAGATTCAGCTACATGTATCTGTTCTGTCACACATGCATTTATACACACCCTGCTACCCACACACATGCACACGCTCACCTGCCATTCCCATTATTTATCACCCTACATGAGTAGCTGTTGATACATGATAGGTACACATTTCAGAAGTGCACTATGTTGTTTACTACTGGCATCCCCTTCTCTACCTGTACTCACAGGGTGCAGGCAACCTCATCAGTTGGAAGATGTAATGTGCATCAGGTACTGTAGTACCCTGATTGCCACATCAAACATGTTTCCCATAGGAAATGCACATACAGACACATCCCACATCCACACACTTGCCACATTCAGGCTTCAGAACACTATCTAGGTATAGTCCGCTACATGTGCGTGTTACAGTAGCATGTAACACTATACTGAGTACTGGCAGTTAGTTGTCTGTTGTCATGTTGTCTGTATAGAATAAAAGAATTGTTTGATTATCCTACTCCGTTTTGTGGACATTACTTGAAGAAGTGTTACCTTACATGTGTTATCAGTACCACCACCTTCTGTTTTGTAGTTTTGTTTGTATAGGGTGCTATCAACATCACTGCTTGTTAAGGGTAATGACCACCCTGCAGTGCATAGCCCCATGTGGCAAAAGCCACATCCCACCCCATCATTGTGCACACACACTAACCCCACCAACAGTAAAACACATACTTTCCATTTGCAAGATTCAAACCCATACCTAACTGTGCAATGACAGCAGAAACAGACACATTAGCAGAGTGTGCTATTTGCAGTAGTTGGAGAAATCTTTACTAATGCTGTACTTAGAGGGTGCTGACATCATCTGTGTGTAGGAGGAGGGATGTGCACCCTGTAGTGTGTTCTCCCAGTTGGCAAAAGGCAGTTAACCCTCCCAGCATAGTGCACACACATAAACCACACTCATACATTCCCTTTGCAGGATTCAAACCCCTACCTAACGACACTGAAGAAAGACGCATTAGCAGAGCGCGCTATGCAAATTACTGGAGGACTTTACTACAGGTGATATAGTTATACAGTCCTGACATCATCAGTGTTTCAAAAGGGGGATCTGCATCCTGTACGATACTGTCACGGTTGCTAATAGGGACATTTCCCACACACACACATCGATGTGTTGGAGGTTTGCATATGTGGGGGATCCAGAACTCCAGTGTGATTAGTATATGGTTTGATTGCAACAATGAGGGATATACTCCCAGTGGTGAGCAGTTTGTACTCATGTTTGTAAAGATCAGCTCTAGTATATCTGCCCCTCTTGTGGGAAGTTTGGTTACCTGTTCCATAGACAAAGAATGTCTGATCAATGGGAACCTTAGAGCTTGGGTATTGTGGCTTGTGTAATGTTCACAGTCTATGTTTGGGTAGCTGGCATCACCCAGTATGATGGTGTTTGCAGAGTAATCTAAACTCTCCTGTGTCAGCATGAAGGCTGTGTGGGAGTCCTGAGTTTGAGAGGGTGCTGTAAGAGCTCCTCTGTGTCTCTTTCCATGTGGTCCAGGGAGGTACGTCTCAGGTTGTTTGCACCAGCATGGACAATGTCTGCCTCATAGCTGTACTTGCTGTGGAGTGACCTGTGTGCCTGTGTTATGTGGCACATTCTATCACCCAACAGGTAGCTGACTGTGACCCTCACCTTGCTCTGTCTGGAGGGCGGCACGTCTGTCAACAGCTCATGTCAAGCAAGTGCACACCCCTCATAAATGATGTGGAAACCTTCAAAGGCCCAAGGCCTGTTGAAAATATGGACCAGACTGCAGATACCTGTATAGAGGCATTCTGTGGACACATTCAGGAATGCATGGATCATGAAGCCACATATGAAAGCATGACCCAATTCTCCAAAGGCAGATGTCCTGGGCGGACACCAGCCATAAACACACTATACAATAGAAGGATGACGCCACTACATGATACAACAACCTCCCAAAATGTGAAGGCACCACTGATGAGTATTGGAAGACAACTACAGGCACCCATATGATTGTCTAAGGCCATCTTTGAGAGAGGATTCCACAAGCCACTGAGGATAATCACAAGGCTGCCTGTAGTTATGTTAGTAACCTGGGTGGTACTACCCAGATATGCTCAGAGGTAATCCAATATGTCACACAAAATATAAAACACACAGACATTGCCATCATCCTAGTGGACAGGTTCAATGCTGCCTTCTCTCCCCACCACACCAAAAGGGAAAATATGTCTCGCAGCACAGTGCTTCCCCCCCTGACATCACAGATGCTCAGGTAAGAGATGCCCTTCCCAAAGCAATAAACACTGCATCAATGGGACCAGACAGTGTCACAGGCTGTGTCCTACATGAACCACAAGAAGAGCTACACCCAGACATAACACCACTGTTCAATCCCAGCCTTAATACACGATATGTGGCCAGAGAGTGGCATACAGCAACAGTGGTCCCTCAACATGCAGGTGGTGCCGTCACGGATCCTGGACACTACTCGCCCCATATGTCTGACTAGCTTTGTCTGCAAAGCTATGGCAAGGATCATCATGAACCTCACATATCTAGATATTGTGGACCTACAGACATGTCACCATACACAGTTTGGCTTTGTCAGTGGCAAATCCTGCCTATCAAACCTGTTTGATTTCTTTGAAACAGTCACCAAGGCCACTGTCAAGGGGAAGGAGGTCCACACAGCCTACCTGGACCTTGCATAAGCCTTGGATACAATACCCCACTTGTGCATTCTAGGGAAGCTCACCAGTGTACATATTAACCCCTATGTCACTATGGGTATAGCACAGTGGCTCAAGGGCAGAACACACATGGTAGAATTGCTGTAGCCATGTCAGCCTCCAACCTGGTACAAGTGGTGTCCCACAAGGCACAGCCCCAGGAGCTGTCATGTTCATTATATATTTGTCATAGGTACAGGCCAACATGGAAGTACTGTGGCTCAGCAAGTCGCAGGTGACTGCAGACCGAACGCCATAATCAACTCACCAGCTAACACACGCATCCTCCAAAAGGGACTCTTGCAAACACACGATTTGTGCCACAGCCATGGCCTAAACCTGAATGACAGAAAGAGTATAGTCATCCCCTTTGTCAAACACTAAGTGACCACAACGTACCACATATGTGTTAATCCAGTAAGTGCAGACCAAGGAATTATGGACCTTGGGGTACGCAGTTTGATAGAATTCTACCATTTGACAACAACATGGACAAAGTGGTTAGGTAAGCATGTTATATGGGCCACATCATCATGGGATCCACATGTAGGCCAGGGGAGGACATTGTGCCCCTTTACTCATCCCTCATCATGCCCATAATTGACTATGATGAACCTGTCGGCATGCACCTTACCAGACACCTGCAGCAACTGGAGCTACCACATATGTACCTCGACAAGGGGATCAAAGTGCTCAAACAGATGCCACATACTGACTGGTTAAAGTAGCAGCAGCTCTACTCAGTGACATACTGCCTCTTCATAGGCAATCTGTGCCTGACATAGAAGGCCAGGTCATACCCTCACGTAATGGCCATGCTGCATCTCAGAATATCCAGATCCCACCAGGATACACGCTGGAAATACTTGAACCTCAGGAGTGATATACACAGGACATGGTGGAGGGGCACATTCACAACTCAGAGGCTCCCTTCATTCCTGATTATTATCCCAATAGAGGTTAGGCAGACTGACTCAGTGACTATCTTCAAGAGTGATATTAATGACTGGATGTGACATTGTAGGGTTACCCTGGGTATCACTTATGTGTCACTGTGAGAAAGAGGCACAGTATACTAACCTTGGAAAAGGGCATAGCAAGACAGATTCGCAATGCATGTTGAAAGGCACACACATTCTGGCTAGGTGGATACATGCCCTGGGCAGATATCCCTGTACGAACCTATGGACCTATGTCTCTTTTTCACCATTGGCCCTATGTGCTGTCAATCACCAATGTAATCTCAATACTCCGGTAGCATGTGCAAAGGTCAGTTGTCAGTCACCTCTATGGTACAGTTGTGGAATATGTGTGTCATGTAGTAATGTCACAGCTGCCACATGTACACAGTCAACCCTATCCCTACCCATTGATGTACATCACATGTATGAGATGGAAACACATGGCCAAACTGTAACAACAACATACAAGTCAGTCAGATGCATGGACACATATGACTCAGTCATTGTCCATGCCACCACAGCTGATGTGGGATGTCGCTCACTGGGATACATGATAGGGAACATGGAAGGGATCACTGAGCAAGTGACACAGGCTGGTAGACCCCTGACCTTGGTTGGCATCAGACCCTCACCAGGGATTCCGACAAATTACTGAATGCTAATGAATAAGTGTAGCTACAACACCCTAGCTGAATGGTTCTTAGCATGCAGTCACTGCATTGCTATGGAATACTGTCTTACCACTCCCACAACAGGTGAGAACATGCAGCTCCTGTACATCAACAACATGTAGACTTTATGCCCCAGACCAGGTGTGCATCCCTCACTACTAGGCTGATAGCATCTACATCTCACACTGTATATACACATCCCACATGCAGCATCTGCACAGAAGACCACGGTCATAATGTTACCCTGTGCAAATACCATGTATTCACATGTGGCAGGCATCACACATGGTAACTATTGAAAGTCACAAGTACATATGTGTATTTGGCACACACATACATCATGTGTTCATTGCCATAACCGGTGTAATCAATGTCATGCATTATTGTGAGGGACAACCCACACACATGGGCATTCTGTGTGTGCACAACACACATGGCATCTGTAATCAAAAGCCATACATAATTGTGATATCGTTTAGAAAGGGGTATGTGCATCCTGTAGTGTGTTTTCCCAGTTGCCAAAAGGGATATATCAATCATACACACTTACCCCCCTTCACACACACTTGCTGGATTCAAACCACTACCTATGTTAAGACGCTAGAGACGGACGCATTAGCACAGCGCACTATTCGCATTACTGGGGGAGTTCCTTTCCCCTGATATACTTATAGGGTGCTGACATCATCAGAGTTTAGAAAGTGGAATGATCATCCTGTGGTGTGTTTTCCCAGTTGCCAAAAGGGATGTTTTTTTCATACACACTTACCCCCCTTCACACACACTTGCCACCTGCTGGATTCAAACCCCTATCTAACTATGTTAAGATACTAGAGACGGACGCATTAGCGCAGCACGCTATTCGCATTACTGGGGATTTCCTTTTCCCTGATATACTTATAGGGTGCTGACATCATCAGAGTCTAGAAAGTGGAATGATCATCCTCTGGTGTGTTTTCCCAGTTGCCAAAAGGGATGTTTCTTTCATACACACACACTTATCCCCCTTCACACACACTTGCCACATGCTGGATTCAAACCCCTACCTAACTATGTTATGACACTACAGACGGACACATTAGCACGGCGCGCTGTTCAGATCACTGAGAGAATCCTTTTCTCCAATATACTTATAGGGTGCTTACATGATCAGTGTCTAGAAAGGGGGATGAGCATCATCTGGTGTGTTTTCACATTTGCTAGGGGTAACATTTGGACCAAGTGTGTGAGCATGCCCAGTTCAGCCTTCCCATGGCATGTTGTGTGAAAGATGTCTCATTTATCTAAGTGTGTGAGCATGCCCAGTGTGGGCTTTACATATGTTGAACTCTGCAGCCCATCACATTTGTGGATGAGTGTGACCTTCAACAAATACCTCCAGTTTATGGTTGTGTGTTCTGTGCCATGTTGTGTAGTTACTGTCCGAATGCTTTGTGTGAACAAAACAGGGAGTATACTGTGCCTGCAGGTTTTGCATGGGATACTTTGCACACAATTGTCAACATCCGTTCATACTGACATAACACTGTAGCACTGTCTAGTGTAGTGTTTCAGTACTTTCACTGTGGTGGTCAGTATCCCGGGCTTTAGTCCTATCACTGCTTTACATTTCCATAGTGTGCACAACAGCCTGGTTAGGGTCCAGTTGTGCACATCTGCACAAAGGCAGTGCCTCTACAGACCCTGTTAATTGCTGCCCCATAAGCTTAACAAGTGTAGTCTGCAAATCTATGGAGAGGATCATAATTGAGCTCATAAACAAAGATATAGGGGACATGCAGACATTGTACCCATCCCATTTTGGCTTGGTCAGGGGCAGATCATGCCTTTTGTACTGGGTTGACATCTTCAAATTGGTCACTTAGGCCATTGTTGGGGAAAGGCAGTCCATACAGCCTACCTTGGCCTTGCAAACACTTTCAACACAATACCCCACTCAGGTATTGTGGAAAACCCTAACAACTGAAATGTAAACCCATATGTCACAAGATGGGTTGCAAACTGGCTTAAGGACGAGACCCACAGGGTTAGAGTTGCTGGCACTATGTTAGACTCCAGGCTGGTCACAGGTGGTGTCACACAGGGCTCAGTCCTTGGCCCCTTTGTTTGTCATGTACTTCCCAGAAGTACAGGCCAACATGGGAGGACTTTGGATGACAATGTTAGCAGATGACTGCACACTGGGCACCATAGTGGACAGTGCATCACACACAGATATCCTTCAGAAGGGACTCACAGTAACTGATAGCTGGTGCCAGGGCCATGGCCTGAAGTCAAAGTGCACAACATGTGTAGACATACCCTTCAGGAAAAGCAAGGTGACCCCAAGCTACCATATAGGTGGCAATCCTCTAAGCACAGAGGAGGTTATCATGGACCTGGGGACCCAGGTTGACAGTCACCATTCTTCTGAGACTCACATTGCTAAAGTGGCTAGGAAGACCTTCTACATTGCCCACCTGATCAGGATGGGTTTCACATCCAGATCTAGTGGGTCATTGTTCCCCTGTACTCTTCACTTATCAGACCGGTGATCGAGTCGAATGCCCTATTCTGGCTGTATCTCACTCAACATCTGCAGCAATTGGAGACACCCTGACTGTCCCCCACCTAAAGGATCAAGGAACCCCAACAGCTGTCATATGCTGCCAGATTGAAGACACTCACACTCTATTCACTCACATACCGTCTGCTTAGAGGTGACATGTGCCTGACATGCGAGGCCATGTCCAAACAGAGATTAATGGACATGCTCCACCTCAGACTCAGAAGATCCACCTGAACCACTAGTGCAGGTGACTTACACCTTAGCAGGGATGTATGTTGGACATGTTGGAGGGATGGAGTTATCACTCGGAGACTCCCTATGCTGTGGAATACAATCCTGGTCCATTTGAGGCAGAGCACCTTGCTGGCTGTGTTCAAGAGGTATCTTGACCTAATGCTAGTCGGAGAATGTGTTTGTCCATCAACACATTGTAAGCGTAGTTTGCCATGTCATATGTCTTGTTTAGTATACTGTGCCTCTGTCTACCTGTGACATAACATTAATACCCAGGGTAAACCTCCCATCTCCCATCCACTCATTAGGATTCCTGTTGAGGGGACTCAACCAGTGTCTCTATGGACAACCTGTACTGGTAGTTTACCCATGTGTGGGGGTGGCTTCTGTGTTTTGGATAATGCAGTACAGCCTGTCCTATTTATGTCAGTGCTGGGGTTCAGGTCCCTCATGTGCATAGCTCCCTGCCATTCAGATTGTACAAGGTGCAGCATGTGCATTGATTCCAGCTTGGACATGGCTTTCTACATCAGGCACAGCTTGCATCTGGGTGGACAGCATGGCAGTGTGTGGAGCTGCACTCTGTTTAATCAGACTACACATTACATGTGTTCCAGCTCTGTCATACTCCTGGTGAGGTACTGTTGTGGACTTTACAGGTGCTGGATGTGTGTGCATGAGGTACACCCACAGGGGCTGTTGTGGTCATTTCTAATGCTGATGAAAGATAACTGCAGAACCAGAATGACCTCCCCTTAGCTAGATGTCAGACAGCATGGACCATACAATCACAACAGAAAACAGGACCCTCTCCACAAAGGGAAAGTGTCCTGTCTGGTGGACCCCAGCCATAAACTAACTGTATGACAGATGAGGGTTACTAATGCAAGACAGAGCTACATCTCCAAAAGGGAAGACAGCTGTGATCAGCACTAGTAGAAAGCTACATTATCTCATAAAGACATGCAAGGTCAACTTGGGGACATAAATCACCAAAGACAATGAAGGTAACCACACTGCTTTCTTCAGTTATGTCAGACACCTGGTTGTGAACCCTCAGATATGCTCAGAGTTGGTACACAACAACATATATTCCAGTGACCTGACAGATATTGGCAACATTCCGGACAGCTTCAGTGCGATTTACCCCTCCCTCACCCCCAAAACAAGATAGTTATCACTGCTGTATGTAACCTCACTGTCATCTTGGATGTCCATGTGAGAGCCACACTCAGCAAAGACAAGTACACAGCATCCATGGGACCAGCTGGTATCTCCAGTTGCATGCTATGTGAACTCCAGAAGGGGCTGGACCCATATATACAACTGCTATTTAACCTTAGTCTTGCTACAGGATATGTACCTGGACACTGGCATACGGCAACAGTGGTCCCACTCCACAAAGGAGATGCCTCCACAGACCATGGCAACTACCACCACACAGGCTTAACCAGCCTTGTCTGCAAAGATATGGGAGGAGTCATGGAGCTCTTACACAGACACATTACTGACCTACGGACCCTTGTTCCCACCTAGTTCAGCTTTGTACAGGGCAGATCCTGCCTTTTGCACCTTTGCACCGGAAAAGTACCGACCATGAAGATCAGGGTTCTTCAACACATGTCATATGCTTCCAGAATAGAGGAAGTCCAGCTTTGTTCAGTGTCATACCGCATACTTACAGGTGACCTATGCCTGACATACAAGACCATGTCCAATCAGGATTTGGTGGACATGCTCCACTGCAAGCAATCCAAATCCACCAGAGCCATGAGAGCTGAGTATTTGAACCTCAGCACATACATGTATAGGACATGCTGGAGGGACAGAGTCATAACTCAGAGGCATCTCACACTCTAGCAGAGTATCCCAGTTCATGTTTGACAGAGTCCCTCACTGACTCTCTTCAGGAGACATCTGGACAACTGCATATGAGACGGAGGCACAGACTAGACAGAGACACAGTCATGTTATTCAATTACGTAAGGGGTCATAATGTGTCACTACTAAGTCAGAGGCACAATATTCAGAATCTATTCTGTACACTTATTACCACTATAAGGGGTGGCAATAGCCACATCACTATGGCTAGGCTTATACATGCACTAGGGCAGATAGCCTAGTAGTAGACTATGACACTATGAAACACCGGTGTATGTGTAGCTATTGTCAATCAAACAGTATGATGTGGCTTGGGGGCTTGATATCTCCCTGTATTCCAACATTGTTTTGTCTATTCCTTCTAGCATGTCTAGGGATCAGTTGCTAGTGTCCTCTCCTGCTCAGCTGGTGAACCTGGGAATATTGAGGCACTGTTACAGTTGCCTCATGTACACTGACAACCCTCTCCTTCTGCCATAAAACACACATACATGTGAGAGATGCAACTATATAGCCAAAGTGGAGGCTGAGCTCTCTCAACATAGGACTAGCAAGACCAGAGAGAGGGTGAAGGTAACCACACACACATCTTTAATCCAGTCTCACATGGCACTGTCACAACTTAAGATCATACACATAGACCCACAGAGACACTCTCGGAGGCTCTGATCAGAAGTCTACCAGAATGGCAGTGGCCACCACAGCAGACACTCACACAACTGCCTCCACAGGGCACAGCACATGCAACACATTGACCACAGAGTCGGTGTGCCAAACAGTCACAGCCCTTAAGGCCAAACACAATGCCAGACACACTTGTCATAGGTGACTCCATAGTCAGACACACTGATGTCCCACTCACCAGATCAGGTACAGAGGAGGTCACAGTAAGCTGCCTATCGGGCACTGGAATCCACCACATAATGCAAGCACTCAGGTCACTAAACTGCAAGTACAGGTCTGACCCAGTCATAATCCATGCTGGTGTGAACGACCTGAGATGTACCTCCCTGGACTACATGGAAAGAGACATAGAGGATCCCTCTGATTATGTAGGCCAGGCAGGTATGACCCTGACCTTGGCAGTATCCTACCTTCACCAAGTATGATGCCACATAAACAGAGACAAGATGATCAGCTGTAGTATTTTGCTTAGACTATGGTGTCATTCTAAGGGGTCTAATGTCTGTCTGCCTGGGATGACATGCTGGACAGGCCACGGTGATTTGCAAGGGACGGCTTGCACCTGTCACCCTGGGCTTCCGGATTTCAGATGATGCTCTTGCCACCCCATTGTGCCTTTTTATGCAAGATTCAGATTCTACACCTACCACCCTAGAACACAGTAAAGGAAAGACACTAAGGCTAATGCTGCTCAATGCCCAAGGTCTCAACCTCAAGCTGCACACACTCTATGCCCTTCTCAGTATGTAGCACATTGATGTCTGTGCTGTGCCTGAAACCTGGTTCACAGCTTCTGACAGCACCCGGCACTATCGGGTGTTACCTCATATCATGCATTCCGGCACCAGCATCCCGACAACACCAAGAAGGATGGTGGGTGTCCATATTCATCAAGGACACCCTCAGCTCATGGTTGGTGGCAACACACGATGCATCGGAGACCATCCAGGTGCCAGTGACCGTAGGCAAGACTGCTCTGCAGTTTGTAGCATGTTACATGCCACCCGCTCAAACTCAGGTACCTCACACAGCTATCCTGCAAACACTGAAGGGGATAAATGTATCTCCAAACACCATCCTACTGGGTGATTCCAACTATCCACATATAGACTGGGATCACTAATCATGCCACAACACTCTAACACAAAGGTTCCAAGAGTTCATACACTGAAATGCCATGGAACAACTGGTCCCAATCCCCTCAAGTGGAGGCAACATACTAGAACACATCATCACGGACATGGGGTCACACTGTTCAACACCAGATGTATACCCATCATTGGTGAGATCAGATCATGGACTACTCTCAGTGGGAGTCCACATCCCACCCACACCCCAGATGGGAAAAGAAACGGTGAAGACCTTCTCAAATGCCTACTTCACATTTCTGAGGACTGGTGTGGTCTCTTTCAAGGCCCCCAGGCCAGCGGACACCATTACCCAAGCCACTGTATCACTTAGAAATGCCTTCTACCAGCACCTCCAGGACTGCATGGTTCAGGCAATCCCAAAAAATAATGACTCTTTGTACCACAGGCAAGCATCCAGTCTGGTGGACCCTAGCCATAAACAAGCTGTACAACACAAGGAAGGAGCTACTACGAGATAGAGCGTAATCCGTGGGGAAGACACCCCTGCTCATTGTGAGTAAAACACTGGGTTCCCCCATACAATCATCCGAGGCATGTTTTGAGAGTAAACCCACTCAGGACTCCAGGGACAATCATGAGGCCTTTTTTACCTATGTTTGAAACCTGGGAGGGAACTCCCAGATATGCTCAGACTTAGTTCAGAATGATGTTGATATCACTGCACCTCCAGACATTGGCAACATACTGGCTGACAGGTTCAGTGCATGTTTCTCCCCCCCCCAACTGGGGGGGTATGTACACCAGAGGATTGTAGCCCCCCAAACATCTCCACTGCTGGGGTGGGAACTGCTCAATCCAAGGCAGAAAACACTTTATCCATGGGACCAGATGGTGTCCCCAGTTGTGTGCTCCATGAACTCAATGAGTAATTACACCCGCAGTTAGGGCAGCTGTTTAATCTTAGCCTCATCTCAGGATATGTTCCCAAGGAGTGGCATACAGCAATGGTGGACCCACTTCACAAAGGAGGTGCCTCCACCAACCCCAGAAACTACCATCCCATCAGCTTGACAAGCCTGTTCTGCTAAGCTATGGAGAGGATCATAATGGGAATTCTAAATGAAGACATAGGGGACTTGCAGACATTGGATCCAATCCAGTTTGGCTTTGTCAAGGGCAGATCATGCCTTTTAAACTTGGTTGACTTTTTCAAAACACTCACCCAGGCCATTGACGTGGGCAAGGCAGTCCACACAGCCTACCTTGACCTGGCAAAGGCTTTCGACACAATACCCCACTCAGGTATCATTGAAAACATCACCAGCTTAATTGTGAACCCATACATCACAGCATGGGTTGCAAACTGGCTAAGTGACGGAACACACAGGGTCAAAGTTGCTGGTGCCAGTTCACACTCCAGAGCTGTCACAAGTAGTGTCCCACAGGGCTCAGTCCTGGGCCCACATTTGTTCAGTATCTACTTTTCAGAAGTACGAGCAAACACAGGAGGATTATGGCTGACAAAGTTTGAAGATGACTGCAAACTGGGAAGCATAGTTGGAAACCCATCTGACACAGACATCTTTCAGAAGGGTCTCATAGACACAGATAACTGGTGCCACAGCCATGGCCTTATATTAAACACTAAACAATGCATAGCCATACCCTTCAGGAAGAACAAGGTTACCACTACTTCCCATCTAGGTGGCAATCCTCTAAGCACAACGTAGGTTATCAGGGACCTGGGCACCCAGGTTGACAGTGACCTTTTGTTTGACACTCACATTGCCAGGGTAGTTTGGAAGGCCTTCTACATTGGCCAACTCATCATGCAGTGATTCACATCTAGATCAAGGGAGGTCATTGTTCCCCTGTACTCATCACTCATCAGACCAATGATTGCATACAATGCCCCATTCAGATTGGATGGGCCCACAAATTCCTCGACAGGAGGTGAAAGGGTCTCAAACATATTTCTTATGCTGCCCGACTGAAGGAATTCCAGCTGTATTCAGTCGCTTACTGTCTGCTCAGAGGTGACCTGTGCCTGACATACAAGGCTATGTCCAACCCAGAATTAATGAACATGCTTCACCTCAAGACCTCTACATCCATCAGAACTACAAGGGCAGGAGACCTAAACCTCAACACAGATATTAATAGGATGTGCTGGATGGACAGATTCATCACCCAGAGAGTCCATATGCTGTGGAACAACATCCTGGTACATGTGAGGCTGAGCACCTCACTGGCTTTGTTCAAGTGAGATCTTGACCAATGGATGGGAGATTGCAGGTATACCCCAGGGATAACCTCAGTATCACTGCTTGACAGAGGCACAGCAAAATAATGGACATATTATCCATCAACTTGCAGGGGTGGCAGAAGCCACAAAACTCTGGGCTAGGCTTATTAATGCCCTAGGGCAGATAGCCTAGTATGAACCTATGAACCTATGGACATAGGCCTGGGGCAGTTCCTGCTATTAGGACAGTGGTCTGCAGCAGGCTATATAGTAGTAGTGGGTTTTAGCCATTGGTTTTTGACCATGGCTATTCCATGTTGCTTCTTGTTGTGGTACAAACATGGGTGTGTGGTTATCCATGCTATTTATTGCTAGTCACCCTCATTTTGTATCTTGTTCCATGTTTTTGCACATGTACATCACTGTATGACGTGCAGCTGTTTCCATGGGTCATATGCATGGATATGGATGTTAGTTGGGGTCCTCAGGTGTGCATATTGTACATGATATTACATTACTTAACACATGGCATTCATGCCTCAGGTGGTGCTGCAGGGCCACCTCTGTCGGATACACATACTACACTCCCTGTACGTTTGGAAGCAGGTTGTGTCATGTTAGGCATCCCTGTTACTGTATGAGTGAGTCAGAGCGGTATCAGTCCCAGTGTTCCTACTGACCAAGCGTATGTGCTATCGTTGCCTCTTTGCCAAGGCCAGGGCATACTGGGCACGCCTCCTTCTGCCTACTGGGACAAGGTCAGGTTGTTCCTCCTCCGAGTCACCCCATGCCTGTGGTGGCCTTGGCAATGGTGGGGATGTTTGGCCCAGCCCTGTGCTGGTCCTGCTGCAGCTGTTTCCAGGATCATATTATGTAGCATAGCACATATCATGATCATTTGGGTACATGTAGTTGGTGTGTGCTGCAAAGCTCCACCAGATGTGTCCAGACACCGGAACCGTGACTTGAGCAGCCCAAACACACGCTCTATGATATTACGTGTTTGTGCGTGTGCCTCATTATGGCATTCCTGTTCAGGTGTGTGTGCATTTCTGATGGGTGTCATCAGCCACGGCTCAAGTGCATAACCTGCATCCCCCACTAGGTGTCCGTGTGGGAAGTCCCCATTGGCAAATGATTGGTACAGCTGCATCAGATGCCAGATGTGGGAATCGTGGTAGCTCCCAGGGCAGCCAGCACACACATTCATTATTATGCCCTGGGCATCACACACGACCTGGCAGTTGATGGAGGGGTATCCCTTGCAGTTAATGTAGGCTCTACCCTGCTCACCGGCTGGTGCTTTGATGCGTATGTGCGTGCAGTCTATTGCACCCAGCACCTCAGGGTATCCCGCTATTTGCTGGAAGAGACGCATATTGCTGGCCACAACCTCACGGTCATTAGGGACATATATATTATCACTGACATGTGGTGACATGGCATCCAGGAACTGGTGCAGTACCCTGGAGGCTGATGCCTGTGATATCCCCATCATATCGCCAGTTGGTCTCTGGAAGGTAACTGTTGCTAGTATTCTTAGGCCAACACATACCTTGGTTTCCACTGGGATGGGTTCCCCTCTGTTGGTTCTGTGTGTGAGGCGTGGCCTGCACAGCTCAACAATCTGCTGCAGGAGCTCTCTGTCCACTCTATAGCGCTCTACTATCTTCAGCTCATGTAACCCATGGTAGGTGACCCTGGGCCTGTATACTCTTCTCCTTCTCCTCACTCTGGATTGTCTGTCAGCATCTGCATTGTCACCACCCTCAGCAATTCGCCTATGCCTGACTATAATAGCTATGGCAGCCCCTAGCATTTCTGCTCTGAGTTCAGCTTTTTTCAGTTTTCAATTCTGATAGCTTAGTTTCTGGCAGTATCTGTTGTGAGAAACAGCCTGCACTGCTCCTTGCAGTGTTTTAAGTGCTGGGTTGGGCTTCTAGTCTGCCTGTGTAATTGCCTGCTTCTAATTGTTTCCACCAATTAACTCCAGTAGTATCCTCTGGCAGTTTACCTGGATTTTAGTTGTTTCCTGTTTCCTCTCTGTTTCCTGAGGGGAGCAATGTGCACACCAGCTTAAACACGCTCACAGTCACTTAAACGCATGCACACATCCTTACACGGTGTTACACGCGCGCACACATCCTTACACGGTGTTAGCTAGGCTGATTCATGCTAAAACGCGCACACACTGCCTTACACACGTGCACGCCCGCGCAAACCGTTGTAAACAGTTTGCAACACGCTCCCACATGTTGAACCTGCCTTACACGCGCGCACACGCGCGCATGCACGTATATCAAGAAACTTTGAGTGTAGGGATAGCGTACACCCTCAATTTCTTGACTTTCCTAGTGTTCTGTTGGGACACACCTCCCTCCCTGATGTCTGTCTGTCATCTCTTACCTTACATTGCCCTCCAATCTGGTACATTTATTACTATCCTTCCCCCCCGTGATGTCACCTACCTCTTACTCTGTTCCTCCCCCTTCTCTAACTCTTACACTACTCAGAAAGTGCTCATTACCTATGTGGCAGTGTGATTCAGTATTGTAACCCTCATTTACATAGGATTGCCTAGTAATGATTAGTTACATGTCTTACACGGAGCTTCCCCCCCTTGACAACCACTGAACGGAGGCCATATTGTTTTTGGTCTGCAAGTCCCTCCATTGACATTCAATGTAATACATATATCCCACAATTGTGGGCTTATAAGCTTCGGTTTTCAGTTTTAGGTAGCGCACCCCGTTTGCGCGGGTGTGCGCTGCAGTTAAACACAAAAATCCCGTGGGAAAAAAAAAGTTATATAACTTATTTTTGCAACACTTTTTCATGCCAATGGCCACATATTTGGCCATTGGCATGCTTAATGAAACATATGCACCCTTTATTTGGAGCTGACATAGCTCCATTTTTAATTTTGCAGAAATGTACTCAGTTGTCAGCTGAGTACATTTCTGCAGCTAACACGTCCGTTACATGGACTGGTTTTGGCTTCCTGGATCGCTCAAATACCTCATTTGCATATCTTGGAGCTGCAAATGAGGTATTGAGCATTTCCACGCCCAGTCCGTGTAAGAGACGTGTTAGCTGTCTCTTACACGGAGATTAGGGCTGTTCCTGAATCAGGAGGCTTACACGGAGGCTTACACAACTCTTGAACTCCGTGTAAGCCTTCCTGAATCTGGCCCTACTTCTATATCCTTTTCTCTCACATAGAAATAAGTGTTACTAGTACACCCTTCTAAGACTTGCTTCCAGTATTTACACACTACTATTTTTTATATTCTTTTACAATTTCTTTAGCTTACATGTTTAGGCTAAATTTGTTGCAGTATACATCTGCCTTAATCATATAATTATTGCTGTATAAAACTGCTTTTATACTATTCTCTATTAATTGTTTGTATAAATATTGCTGTATAAAAATGTTATTATGTTATTCTCTATTAATTGTATTTTTTTTCCCTGGAGCTTTTCTCCCCGGGCCTCTACTGAAAATGGACATATATCCAGTTAGACTAGCCCTGTCAACAAATGTAAAAATAAAAATAAAAATTAAATAAAAATTGAGAGAGATGGAAAAGCTGCCCAAACGGCCAATAACTACAATTTCTGGGCCAGAACCACTCCTTATGTGGTAGATAGGTTACCTAGTGCTTATCACTCCCCTGGTAAGCTAGAAGGCTTCCCTCCAACACAGAAAGCTTGGGGGGGGGGCTCAGAATCTTACATACAGTCCTGGATACAGCAAATCTGAAACTGGGCTACACTAGTTACAGGAAAGGTATTTTTTTATATAAATATACAGAAAAGTAGCTAAAACAGCTGTCAAAACAATTCAAATGCAATGCAAGCTAGCACACTTGAGTATGTAGCAATTTAGACCAAACAGTTTAAAAAATGCAATTAAATTAAAAATGACTAAAAACAATGCAGAACGAGTCTATTAGGTAGAATGAGGTAAAGAAATGAGACTGGGGGGAGTGTCCCAGATCAAATCTACAGTGGGGGCGGGCAGCTGCAAAAACCTCCAAATTTAAACAACAACACAGGAATAGGGAGGGTTGGTATGGGAAAACCAACACCTTCTGCAGAGATCTGAAAAACTATACAGTGAAGCAAAAATAACAGTGCACAACTCTGAAGTTAGCCAGCAATGATATAAAATTAGTCAAACAACAATTACCAGTAAACAACTCTGAAGTGCCCGAAAAATATACTCAGCTCTGTATATCTCCAGATACTTTGAAGAACACTTTTTCAGGACACAGGAAGGCTCCAGCAATGATATACAGACTTTTTTACTAAGGGGGTCCAACTTTATGCAAGTAATCCTTGAGATGGTCAGATAACACACAAGATGTAAAACCAGTTATACCAACTTAAGACACAGAGAAATAGGGGGAGGGAGGAAAAACACCTTCAGCAGAGATGTAAAAAACTATACAATGAAGTAAAAATAACAGTGCACAACTCTGAAGTCAGCCAGCAATGATATAAAATTAGTCAAACAACAATTACCAGTACACAACTCTGAAGTGCCCGAAAAATATACTCAGCTCTGTATATCTCCAGATAGTTTGAAGAGCACTCTTTCATGACACAGGAAGGCTCCAGCAATGATATGCAGGTCAGACATCCCTCAAAAGAAAAAAAAACAAAGTTTCCCTGCTCCTAAGGATCCCCAGTGTGAATGGCAGGATTTTACCCAGGGGTTATTTAATGCACTGATGGCCTTGAAGTCTTCCCAGGTAGAGTCTGTACCTGCTTTCCCCCTGGTCCACTACTCCACTCAAGGGGGCCAGAGAGCAGGTCTCCTCTGAAGAAGAATTAGATTCTGGGGAAGCCTCTTTGGCATATTCCTCTCACATCCCTTCTCCCTTTTGTAATGGCTCAGAGGAGGATGACTCTATTAGCCCTGATGCTCCCTTTGAAGAACTCTCCTTTGTAGACACTATTTCTCATATGATGGAATTTGTTATAAATGGGACTGTTCTCAGGTTTCTGGCATCAAAAAAGTACTATGAATTCCATAAGATGGAGTCTCCTAAGCCGTCTGCTGTTCCTCCTGTTTTGTCTGCCCTTTTGGATACCTTTTCAGCATCTGTGACCCTGGACTCTCAACCCCCAGTCCCTAAGAAGCCTGACAGATTTTATAAGATTCCTGAAGAGTGTAAGTTTCTCTACAATTTTCTCTTTGCTGTCCCTTCTGTAGTGTCTGTCTTTTCTGAGAAACCTTCTAAGCCTTTGCCTTCTACTAAACTGCTTCCCTCAGACAAGGACAGTAGAGCTATGGAATAGCTGGAGAAAAAAAGTATATACTGCTGCCACCACAGCCTTTTGGGCTGTTAACTACCAGACCCATATGATCAGCTATGTCTTGGTTCTTCTTTCTCAGACTTCAAAGGCTATCTCAGACCTTCCTGATTCTGAAGAGAAGTGCTCGGCCATCTCTTTAGTGGGATCTACTTCTCAAGTTGCCCGCCACTCTAAATGTAGCTATGATGCAGTTGATGCCTCCTCTAGGGCTGCTGCTTTTGGTTCTGTTTTGAGATGTTACTCGACTTCATCTCTAGCCTTTGCCTGATGATATTAAGGCTAAACTGCTGGATGCTCCCATTGATAATAAGAACCCATTTGGTTCTGCAGCTGCTAAGCTTTTTATATCTCTGCAGGATAAGGGTAAGGCCTTGCAGGAATTGAAGCATATTTTTGTTTCTCCAATTCGTAAGTTCCAGTGGAATTACTCATCTAAATCTGCTTTTGTTCCCAGACAACTTTGCCCAGCTCCCAATCGTAAGAAGGGTTCTAGCCAAGTTTGTCCTGCTAAATCTTACTCAGACTCCCACTTCTCAGAAACCTCCTTTTCAAGGCAAGCCAAGTTCCATTTGACTGTTTGCTTCCCCCTTTGCTGAGCCAGGTTCCCTTAGGTCTTCATCTTTCCCTGTCACTTCCCAGTTGGTTAATGATTACGCAATACACTTTGATTATGCCCATCATCTATCAGGAATACTAAATGGTGTGGAAATTCCTTCCTTCTTTTCTGGGCTTCCCTCAGCCTCCTCAGGAACAACTTCCTTAGGGCATTCTGCCTCAAGGTACCATTCAAGCTGTGCCCCTTCCCAGGATGGGTGGAGGTTTTATTTATTTTATTTATTTCAGTTTGATGACTGGGGAAGTCCACTAGGCCTAAAAAGAGCCTGTTTTCATTTGAGGCCCAGGGAGAAAAGCACCAGTAACAATGGCAAACATAGCATATACACATAGAAAGCAAAGAAGTCATACAGCTTTATGCAGCACTCTACAGTAAAAATATTCGACATTCTGCAATAATAATAAAATCTAGCAACTGTACAGTTAAGACTCATTAACAGTGAATTACAATTGAAATTTTACACTCCACAGTAATAGTAGTAAAAATCTAGCAACAGAACAGTCTAAGGGTCATTAACAGTGAATTACAATTGAGGACTTGAAATTGTTGGAAATAAACTTTTAACAAAATTTGGAGGTTAAGGAGGAGTAGGAGGGCAAATGATGTGAGTGCAGAGATGATGCACAGAGTTGGAAGGCGGGTTTTGATATAGGAGGGTCCTATGTGGGTAAGGAGCAAGGGCATTCCCACTTTGAAGATAGGTGGGAATGGAGGAGGGATTTAAAGTTAGAGTGGTGGTGAGTATTTCTAAGGTTGGAAGAGAATTCCATAGTTTAGCTAAGAAGCAGGTTCGCAGAGAGTGTCCAGGTGGCTGTAAATGTTTGTAGATTTTAAGCAGGTTCTGATTTTCTGACCTAAGTGAGCAATTCGGAATATACAGGGTTAAGGAGGAGGAGAGAGAGAGAGAGGGACACGAGGATGGGTTAAATATGAGCTTATAGTCAGTGGTGAGTTTAAGGAGGTTCAGATAGTTGGGAAGCTATTGCTAGAGTTGATGGTGAATTTGCAGATTTTATTGAGGCAGGTTTCTAATTTAGGAGGGCTATTCATTAGGGAGGGGAGAAGATATGTGGAGGCGAGGTTTCTTTCTGGTGAAGGGGGTGAGATAACGGTTATGCCTATATAGGAGTCCAAATTTTTTATGTTGTTTTATGTTAGTTTGGATGTGGATATCGAATTTTCAGTGTGGGTGTTATTCTGGCTTATGATCTTGAAAGAGGTTTTATCAATGGGGGAGTGTTTGGATGGGGAAAAATCATTAATTTGGTTTTATTGGTGTTAAGGACTAGGTGGTTGTTTTGCATCCAGGTCTTAGTGTTTGAGAAAGCTGACTGGGTAATCTGCAGAAGGTTAGAAGGGGTATCAGTTAACCAGATGATTGTTGAATCATCTCCATACTAAGTTAGGACAGAATTGGAGATGGAGTGGTAAAAGTTTTTGATGAATATATTGAAAAGTAACGGGCCAAGGATAGAACCCAGTAGGGGTGTATAGAAAGGAAGAGGTGGAATGTTTCCATTTAACAGTTTGTTGTCTTTTGGAGAGGTAGCTGGTGAACCAAGCTATGGTGGAAGTGGAGAGATTGAGAGAGGAGAGTTGTGATAGGAGTATAGGGTGGGAGATGGTGTCATAGACTTTGTAAAGGTGTAGGAACAGAGTTGATATGATTTTGCCGGAGTCACAAGCATGGTTAATGGATACGAGAAAGGAGAGGAGTGCAGTGATGGTACTGTGGCCATGATGGAATCCATGTTGTGTGGGGGTTAGGAGGTTGTTTTGTGTTAGATAATGCATCAGCTGTGAGTGACAGTATGGCATAGGATGGAAATTAGAGGTGTCAGTGATTTTACAGCCTTTATGGAGTGGGATGATGAATGCTTGTCTCCAAAGGGAGGGAACACAACATTCTTGAATGGATCTATTTATTATGATGGACATAGGGAAAGCTCTGGAACCTATGATGGAGGGGGAAAGATATTGGAGAGGAGCTGGGGAAGCCGGCAGTAATTTTGGCTATACATTCCACAAAGTAGATGTTAGAGAGGCTGTTTCTTGGTCAGAGCAGTTAGGGTTTGGGCATGGGTTATCTTTACTGCCGGGGTGAGGGATGGAGAAGATAGTATTCCAGAATTTTCTAGGGTTGTTAGTATGTTCAGATTGAAGTTTAGAGTAATATTTTTTGCGGTCTCTGGTTATCAGTTTTTTTATGGAGTTGCAGAGTTGTTTACATTCTAGTAGACTATTAGGTTGCTTATTTCTTTGGTATTGTTTCCACTTTTTGTCTCTTACAAGCATGATCTGTTTAGTTTAGTTAGATAGCCAAGGAGAAGTTATAGCTTTAACTTTTGGTCCTGAGAGGAGCAAGGTTATTGAGTAGGTACAGAAAAGTTTCATTAGAGTAGTTGATGGCATTGTTAAGAGGCAGAGTTATTAAAGGAGTCCTGTCAGCAAGTTTTAGGCAGTTTGAAAATGTTTGTGGGTTGAAGTTGGATAGGTTTCGGGTTTGAATGTAGTGATGTTGATTATGAATTGGGGAGGGATACCAGTCTGCAAAGGCTGGTAGGTGGTCACTGAGGTAATCTGGAAGGATTCCTGAATTTGAGATTAGATTTGGACGAGACACTAAGATCTAGTCAATGATGGAGCCGGATGTTCCATCTTTGTTTGGTTTGGTAGGGGAGTTTATTAGCTGGGTGAAGTTAAAGAGGTTGATTGTTGGGGTAGGGATTGAGAGTTAATGATGGCCCAGTTAACGTTTATGTCACCTAGGATGAAGGTTTCATTTTTAATGTTAAAGGAGAACCAGGAGAGAATGTCTTCTAGTATTGGGACGTTATAATCTGGAGGGATGTAAAGAGCAGCTATGCGTATGGACTTGTGTTTGTTCAGTTGTAAGAGAGCTATGGTTAATTCAGAGTTGGCAAATTTTGGAGTGGGAGTATTGTATGGGGTAACTTAGAAGATGGAAGAGTAGATTATGAATACACCACCTCCTTTTGTTGTTGGGCCAGGAGGCAGGATTTCATTATCTCTATGTGTGGTTTTGGCCAAGTTTCTGAGATGGCAAATATGTTTGGCTAGCTGTGGGTAAGCCAGGCATGTAGGTTAGGAATTTTATTACAGAGAATATGGGCATTAATTGTGGTAATGTGAATGCTCTTGGGGGTGTGAGGGGATGATGGAGGGGGAGAGGAGATAGAAGGGGGGTTAGTGGGCCCAGGATTGGGATGAATGTCACCAGACAGAGCGAGGGAGATATAATCTAGTATGAGTGTGATAAAGTCTAATGTGGAGATGGAGTTGGGAGGAGATAGGTAGAGTATTTGTTAGGGAGTGGAGGGTATGGTAAGTTAAAAGAGGGTATGATAGGTAGTACTTTGTGTTTATATAAGAGGATTATATTTGATGGGTAGAGTTCATGGGTAATAGAGGAAAAGGAGGATGATGTAGTATCTTGGTAGTTAGAGGTATAGTGTAGTGGAAGGGTGTAAGTGGTGTAAGGGAGTTGTGTAAGGTAAGTAAGGGTGCTAAGGAGTGCAATGGGCAGTATTAAGCTAAGGAAACATGTTGGTGATAGATGCTGTATTGATGGAATTAATCACTTTGTTAGGTTTGTGAGTGTATGGGAGAGGTGCTGCATGATTGGATAAAAGATGGAGTGGGAGGAGTTAGTGAAAAATAAATGTGGAAGTAGTGGCGGCGGGTGAGAATTGGGGGTAGAGTAGAGGAGAGGAGTGAGCTCGGAGGGCGAACAGAGTGGGCAGAACAAGTCTATGCTGAACTGCTGCAAAAACAGTCATTAGCCCTATGGAGTAAGTAACCAACAGAATAATTAAAAGAGCTTAATAGAAGTTATAATTAGCGGGATTTCAGATGGATGTAGTGGGTGTGTTGAACAGGTGGATAGGTAAGTAAAGTATGAGCGAGTCCTGCAGTCAAACGGAACAAGCAGAAATTAGGAGAAATACAAAGGTCAAAAGAAGCAAGCAGAAATTAGGAGAATTTAGACTAGGGAGATACTCTACTAGATAGACTTTTATGAAGGAGGAGTGTAACTAACAATATTGGTGGGGGGGAGTTAAAATAAGTTTATATGCAGCCTAATTTAAACACTATCACATAGGAACAGAGAAATAAGGTAAGAATAACTTGAAAGTCATGGGAGTGGGAAATACAGTGTAGCTCTCAGTACCAATGCAGAGCACAACCAAAAGGCACTACAAATACCTGTTTGCTTAACAAAGCAATAGATAGTGCTACTGAAAGGATTACAAGACAAAATTCTGTTGAGTTTAGTTGAAAATCGCTGTTGTAAGCACCTGGATAGAAGCAGAGTTTGAATTCCAGAATGTTTCTATTCCCAGAAAGGAAGATCCCTGGAGACCCTTTCTGGACCTTTCTGAGCTCAATGCCTTTCTGAAGATCCCTTCCTTTTGGATGTTGTCACTTAAGACCTGATTTACTCTTCTTCTTCACCAGGCTTTCCTGGTCTTTCTGGATCTCAAGGGTGCTTATCTTCATCCCCTTTTCAGGAAGGTTTTGCATTTCTTTGTTTCTTCCTTGAATTTTCAGTTCTCTGCTTTACACTTTGGCTTTTCTACTGCCTCAAGGGTTTCTCCAGATGCATTGCTTCTGTGACTGCTTTTTGCAGGCTGAGGAAGGTTCAGATATTTCCTTATCTGGATGATCTACTCATTCAGGCTTCCTCCCTCTAGACCTTGCTTCAACACCTCCATTATTAATGTTTGCCTCTTGCAAATCCTGAAGTTTACTGTAAACTTGCAAAGGTCACTCCTAGTTCCTTACCAGGATCATGTATTTCTAGGTTGCAGGCTCCAGACCATCCCTTCCCTGCCTCCTCCCAAGGATCTTTTTCTTCGCTCTTTTTTTCAATCCTTTGTTCCTCACTTTTCACTTACAGACATGGAGTTCCTGAGGGCACTAGAGTTCATGGCTTTCACCATTCCTATGCTACTTCTAGCCAGGCATCATATGATTATATTTCACTGGTTCTTAAAGTCAATATGGCTCCAGCACTGTCATCCTCTAGATTTTCTTGTCCCTCTTCTTCCAGGCCTCAAGCTTGAGCTTCAGTGGTGGATTCACTGTATTTTGCTCAGCCCTGGACTTTCTTTTCAGCCCCCAGTACCCTCTCAGGAACTTTTTTCAGATGCCTCAGACATGAGGTGAGGAGCTTCTTTATGTTCCCTCAAGGTCAAGGGCATAGCTCTCAACCTCTTAGAGTAAGAAATCTGGACAAAGCCATAAATAATGGGGGGGGGGAGCAAAGGCCCCAAAATAGAGACAATTTTGAAATACTGCTCTTACAAACTTAGAAAGTTGGTAGAATAACATATTTTGCATTAGCATGGATTTTCTGAAGCGTATGAAGTCTGTATCTCAATTGTCTGTCATTATTTTCTGACTTCAGTCCTCAAAGATTTTGCAGTCATTTGCTAGTAAACCAAAATTTTACGAGTAACAGGACAAAAATATGAGGTGAAAATCTGGACATTCTGTGAAAATCTGGACAGTTGAGACATATGATCAGGGTAATTGGCCCCCTCATCAGAGGTCAGACCACATAAATATGAAGGAGATGAGAGTTCTCCTTTCTCCCTTCAGACCTTTCATTCTCCTTTTCTTCCAGGGCCTCTCAATATCTTTAAAGACAATACCACAGTGATGTGGTACATCAACAAGCAAAGGGGGGGGGGGTGGGCATGGTCCTACCATCTTTGCAGGCTAGCTTTTCAAGTTTGGGATCTAGCTGTCTAATATTAAGTAACTATTCAGGCTGTATATTTTCCTTCGGTGCAAAATGTATTGGCAGACTCTTTGAGCAGGTCCAAATTACAGGCTTACAGATGGATATTTCACAGAGATGTTTTTCTGGACATTGTCCATCAGTGCAGTACTCCTCAAGTAGATCTTTTTGCTTACCCTTTGAACAGACAACTTCCTCTTTTTTGCACCGGAGTCCCAAGTCTTCTGGCCTGGAAGGTGGATGCCCTATCCTTTTCTTGGAAGGGGATGTTTTTCTATACCTTCATTCCCCTTCCTATATCTTGAACAGGACTCCCTCAGAATCTTGTTGGTGACTCTCTTTTGGCCCAGACAGCATTGGTTCTCTCTTCTTCCATACCTAGCCAAGGGCAATCACCACAAGTTACCTCACAGGGTGGACCTACTTACAGTCTGGGTCTCTCATCCATCCTCACTTGTCACCTCTTTAATTGACATTGTGGATGACAGGGTTTTGATCCCTTTTAGGTACCTTTTTCTGAGGATGTGCTTAAGATTCTGTAGTAGGCCTGAAAACCCACTACCAGGAAATCCTGTATGTTGAAATAGAAAAGGTTTTCTGTCTGATGCCTTACTCATAACCAGGATCCCCTTTCTGTGGAGATCCTTCTAGTGCTCTGTTATTTGTGTGAGTTGCTCCATGCTAGGCTAGCATGTTCTTCCATTAAGGCTCAGCTTTCAGCTATTTCTGCGTGGTTACTATTAACTCCTCCTCTGGCCTCTAAGTCTGAGGTCAACTAATTTTGTAAAGTTATCCTTCATATTAGACATCCCAGGAAACATATTCCACCTTCCTGGGACCTTAACTTTGTTCATGAAAAACTGACTTGGGTTTCTTTTGAGCCTGCACCTTGGAAGACTGTTCTTCATTTAGCCCTTACTTCAGCTAAGAGAGTGTCTGAACTCCAGGATCTTATGGATGTTCCTCCTTTTTTAGTTTTTCCTATGGACAGGGTGTCTCTTCCTACTTATCCTTCTTTTATGCCCAAGATAGTTAATGAATTGTCTCTTAATCAGTCTATTAATTTGCATTTACATAGACAGCTCAGGTTTTATTTAGATAAGACTAAGGCCATTTGCAAGTCTGAGCAGGTTTTTATTTCCTTTCATTCCACATCTCTAGATTTATCTGTTTCTAAGCAAACCATTTCTTCATGCATCTCTAAGGCCATTTCATTTTGTTACTCCTTTCATGGGAAAAGCCTTTGTGCTTCTGTAAAGACTCATTGTACCAGGGCTGAGGACTGAATACCAATTCCATCCTTGAAGCTGCTACCTGGATCTCTGTCCATACCTTTACTAAGTATTACAAATTGGATTTTGTTTCCAGAACAAGAGCTGGTTTTGCCAGAGCTATCCTGCATGAGTTTTTGAGGGTTCTACTGGGCCTTTCTCCTCCTCCACCCAAGTTTCTTCTTGAGGTTTTGTACTCTACCTTTAGTGAAGAATACTTGAACAGTGATATGGAAGGATGTAGTACAGTTGTGTAAGATCTTACAATAACAGTAGATATCCTGCTTTCACTGTTGCAGTATTCACTCCCTCCCTTCTCCACTTCCCGCTCTTTTCCTTGGGCTCCTTTTGGATGCACATGCTCCTCCTACTTCTAGGACTCTTGTTCCTCCTGGAGCTATTCAGTTCTGAGATATGTATGTCTGTACATCACATTCATGACCTACACCTTTAGCAGAGAGCATACATGTGACATATTACATCTATAAAATCCTAAGGCTTTGGTATGCTGGCTGGATCCCCCGTATCAAGGTGTAGGTGGACATGCTATCAAAAATGTTATTTTATTCATTTTGCTGTGTTTCTCTAAGTTTGTACAGTTCAGTGCTGTCCAAGGAACTGCAGCATTAATGTTTTGTCTGTTTGATCAGAGATTCAATGTGTAGCTTCATTAATTAAATACAAATGAAGGATACCTCTACCAACACTCTCAACTGTGGTAAAGACATGAGCTAAATTGGATATGAAAATATAGAAGTTTCATAATCTAAACAATGTTATCAGTTTTCACATGACTGTATTCAAGAAGCTGAGTGCCAGAATCTTAAAAGCTGATGGTGCCTAATGTGTCCCAGACACACCACCATACCTCTCAACTGTCCAGATTTTCACAGAATGTCCAGATTTTTTGCTCATATTTTTGGTCTGTTCCTCATAAAATTTGTGGTTTTCCTGGCAAATTCCTGGCATGATCTGAGGAGTAAAGTCACTAAATAATGACATACATTTAGGTTTCAGACTTCAAATCATTCAGAAAATGTAAGTTAGGGGGCGTGGCCAAGATGCCAGAGTGAGAACAGCACCTTCCTGATGCTCTGCCTGTGAAATACTATTTCTGACAGGATTTTTATAATTTTATCTAAAAAACATCACAAGTTTCACTTTATAGTAGTACTATATACTATTGTGGATTACATACTGGGAAAGAAATTCAAAACTTCAGTGATTTTTTCCTCATAATTTACTGTCAGAACTTCTATAGCTGTATACAGAATACAGAAGCTATGAGTCATACTAAATCTTCAGCTCAAGACAGCATGATGAAAAAAGATCTTCAAACTAAATAAGTAGCATACAAGTAGCATACAAGACCTCTCAACAAAAATAGACAACTTGGAACACATTATGGAACATATAAAGAAAGAAAACAGAAAACAAATCGAAGACCTGAAAGAAATAATCACAAAACATACAGACCAAATAGCAAATATAGAAGAAACAGTAAATGAAATAGATGGAAGGCAAATAGAAAATGATATCCAAGTTAACTTTCTACTGAAGCAAAATAACTTTTTGACAGAAAAAATAGAAGACCTAGAATCAAGGTCAAGGAACAATATTAGAATTTATGGTGTTCCTGAAAAGATGGAAGGAAACAACATGATTCTTTTCCTAAACGGCTGGTTGCCTAAGATTTTAAACCTTCCTGAATCTTTGTCCTTCGGAATAGAGAGAGCACACAGGTCTCTATCAAATCCATCACTTTCAAAAAACTCATCTTCAGTGAGATCCATTATAGTCAAATTTCCATCTACCCAGGATAAGGATTTAGTACTGAGGGCTGCTTTGTCAGGAAACCCAATTCAAGACAATGGAAAGAACATTAGATTTGACAATGATTACACAACTACTATCATAACAAAAAAGGAAAGTATGCATTCCTCTCATCAAAGACCTTAAAAAAGCTACCATAAAAACCCAGATCCTCTTTCCAGCCAGAATAAGAATCAACCTTCCAGATGGTCGGAAAATATTCAGTAAGCTAGAAGAAGCTATTGACTTTGTTAAAGCAAATAACTTATTAGATAAAGTGGAAAAAATGGACATTTCCTTACCAAGTTTAAAAAGACAATCTACTAATTGGAAAACAGCAACAAATGATAAAACCAGTAAGAAACTCAAAGGGAAATAAATTTTCATTTTCTAATTTTCTACTTGCAAAGGACTTAATTACCTTTCAAACATGTGAATTTAACAAAATACACGACAAGGTAACATTTACAAAATACTTTACTAATGTGCATTTCTTTTATCTTTATCTTTTCTTTCTCATATCTTATGCTTTCATGATTCTGGGTTATCTTTCCTTTCCCTCTCCTCTCCTTCTGTTTCTTACCTCTTTGCTGTAATACTTGTATTTGCCTAATGTTTATAGTTATTTAAACATCCAGTAAATGTTGAAACTATCTACAAGTGATTGTAGCCATTACAGCAGGAAAACATGTTTTTTTTTTACTTACATAAACTAAGTAAACATTACAAAATATGTTTAGCTTTCAAATATATAGACTAAATATGAGGCAGACAACATTTCCTTCTGAAAGGGTTATCGGGGCTGGGAGATGTGTGGGACTTACAGTTGGTGAGTGCTTATGGAATGTATAAGAATAGCTGAAAAGTGTAACAACCTAAGTGTACATTAACGCTCCTTAATGTTGATTTTAAGAAAATGTAGAAATATCCTAGGAGTACTGTTTACATGTAAAGACATTAATAGTGATGGATACTGAACTGCATGGCTATCTTTATTTGACTTGTATTTCCTTTTAGCTGTTCTGGCTCTTGAATTTTTAACATGACAGCCTTAAATAAAGGCATGAGTTTTAAATTGCATATTTTCTGACCTTGAGATTTGTATTAGCGCCAGAAATAGAGAAAGTTTCACCAGATTCAATTCTCGAGCTCCCTAGCAGCTTCCTCGAGACCCGAAATCTCCAAACGACCGTGGGAATTCAGAAGTAAGAAACAGATGACCTTTGAACTTGTGTCGCATGCTGTAAGCATCTGCGACGGAAGAAAATAGAGAATGGCTCTTGTTTCAGCATTCTAAAAGGACTTCAGACTTCTAAAAAACTTCATAAACTGTAAGTTACATCAAAAACATAAATCAAAATTATAAATGAAATTATGAAACTGCTATTTAAAAGTTAAGCACTCATTTTTAAAGTATAGTTTAGAAAACCTGATATACATACAACAATTCCTATTTCTGGGGATGCTGTTGGGAAACTGTTTCTTACATGTTAAACAAAAGTTATGTATTTATATGTATATTAATAATTTTACTGCTGCATATTCACTTGCTTGTTCTTTCACAATATATGTATAGTTTTCTATGCACAATGAAATCTATACAAGTCACCCAGTAAGAAAGCTCAAATATGAGTTGTGTACTTAATATACCGTTGAAAACAGTTATTTAAATGTGACAAAATCAACAAACATTAAGTAATATGAATTTTACCAGGGATATTGAATTTTGAATTGTGAATATAACTTGGTTTTCTTGAGCTTTACACAGAAATGAATAATGAACATATGAAAGAGTTCTTTTTTTCTCTCTCTCTCTCCCTTTTGAATCTAGAGTTCAAGAAATATAATTAAATATATAAGGGGATAAAGGAGCATAATGTATAAGTAAACAAATGACATAACATCTAACATAATATTATGATACTTTAAAGTCACAGTTTAAAAAGGTGTAGAAGTTTATTTTTTTTTCTTTTATTTGATATAAGGGTTACAATTTTCATTATTAACAGGTTACCAGTATAATAACAGCAATTGCATTGCTTAGTACGAAAGAATTATGCATGATTGAGTCAATATAATTTGACACCGAAGTATATCTTATATCCATGTACATCATTATTATACTCAAACCAATAGACATGTTCTTACATCTAATAAGAAAGCATACTATAATTGAAGCTATGTTATCCTACAAAGAATAAGAATAGCTACAGAATTAATAAATAGTAAACAATGAAATAAATAAAATATATGTAAATAGTTAATTCTGTAGACTAAGATGAAACTGCATGAAAGGGGAAGCGGGAGAGATGGATAGAGGGTGAAAGAATAATAGAAATGTCATAAATGTTGGGTAAAACTATAAGAGCTAAATCATATAATAATGCAGATTAGTCAATTTAAAATTGTGTGGGGGGAGAGGGAAATAGGGGAGAAGGATATTAGATACAATGCTAAATAGCTATCTATTATACATAATCTGGAATAAACATAATAAATATCTTCAGTGTAAATGATGTTAGTTCCATATAAACTAGTTGCAATAAGGAATAGAGAGGTCATAAACTTTATTTTTTACTTAGTTTGATCAACACAATTGCTTGTTAATTATTAATAATTAATGTACAACACCTCTTGTTTACTTACTAAAGTGTAATAATATAGAAATTAATACATGTCATTAATCTTTAAAAAAGTATTACAAGTTAAATCACTAAAAGAGGTCTGAATCTATATGTAATCTGTATCTATAATTAAACAAGGGCAAAAGCATTTTGATAGATAGTGTTAGAGTTTCAGGGATTGATGGATGGTGGTTTGGATGACAAGGTCATCAAACCAGGAATATATTATTCCATGTTTTGGATTGTATGTAATTACATATGTTTCATTGAACAAGTTCTATTTCAAACTGTTGCCCATAATAATTTTCAAGAACTACAAATGTACATCTAAGAATGTTGTCTTATGAATGTTTATCCTTAAATGTTAATGGCCTTAACAACCCCATGAAGAGAGGAAGTTTATGCAAGTATTTGAAGATGAATAAAATAGATTTAGCATTTTTTCAGGAAACACATCTTATTAAAAAAGATTTGGATAGATTATCCTTTAATGGTTACACATTACTCACAGAATCTCATTCTCTGGCCAAGAGAAGAGGCACTATGATATTGTGGAACAAGTCCTTACCAATACCCAAAGTAATCGAGACATTTTCAGAGAAGAACAGTATGCTATGCCTAGTAGTGTTAGAGATAAAGAAAAGATATATCTTTAGTCAATAATTATTGGATACCTGGTATTGGTGCAGAAACAGCCAATAAGTACTTAGAATTCATAACAATTAAATCCAAAGGAGACATAGTATGTGCTGGAGATTATAATTGTATTCTTTCTAAAAGGGACACCACTAAAAAAAGATAATCTTAAGGTGTCAGCGCCGGCCACAAAATTAAAGAATTTCATGGATTCATTAAATCTTAGAGACATATATGATATTAAAGAACCAGAGTCATTAAATTACACACATTACTCATATTTGGAACACAAACAAATATTGATAAAGTCTTAATTTCCAATAAATTAATTTCTAAAACACATGAGGTTATAATTAGTACATGTCCATTATCAGACCACAATGCTACTCTATTTAAAGTGGATATCACACCAAAAGATATGATAGCCTGGCAAAGATTACCTGTTTACATTGTTAAACGTAAAGGGATTAAGGAATGGTATCAAAATAAAGTTAAAACATTCATCACAATCAATGACAACAATGAAACCTCTAAAACCATTGTATGGGACTCATTAAAATCATACATATATGGTGAAATCAAAAATTGGTATTTAAATAAGAAGAAACAATGGGATGCTGAACTATTAACATTACAATCAAAAACTGACACATTAAAAAAGTTTTGAGTATCAAGGAAATTAATGCAAATATTGAATTAAAAAGGATGAATACTAAATATGTAGAAATTTTAAATCATAAAGTGGCAATAAACCTGGAGAGGTTTAAGCTTCAATCTTACTCCACAAATCCAAAAAAAAAAATACATAGATTAGCAGTTAAATAAAAAAAACCTAACACATTTAAGTTATGTAAAAGCAATTAATGACAATACTAGAAACAAACCTAGGCTAGCTACAGATCTAAAAGAAATCTTAGAATTATTCAGAACACACCATGAATTAATAAACAATTCTAACTTAAACTCAGATAATAATACTATGAAAGAGAATTTTTTAAAGGAAAATATTAATAAAATTTTCACAAAGGAACAAAACACAAAACTGATGAAACCAATTTCTCTAAATGAACTTAAAAAAAATATTAAAAATCTCAAAAGCAATAAAGCTCCAGGAATAGATGGAATCATAGGATAATTTTATAAACTCCTCCCTGAGGAGTCCATTAAACTTCTAGTAGAAGCTTTTGAAGAATTTAGAAAGCATGGAAACCTTTTCCTTTCCTGGAAATATGCCATAATTTTACCCATTTTAAAGCAAGACAAAGATCCCAAACTTGTAACATCCTATCGCCCTATCCCTTTATTGAATGTGGACTACAAAATATTTGCTTCAATTTTTGCAAAAGGATTAAATCAAATTATGCCAAATTTAATAGGTGAGGACCGAACAGGATTCATTCTAAATAGAAAAGTCCAAGATAATGTTATTACACTTCTATCCTTAATAGATCTAGCCAATAAGAAAAAGAGAGAACTGTCTATTATTAGCCTAGACTTGGATAAAGCTTTTGACTCCATAACCTGGACATATTTTTTTTAAAGTTTTAGAAACATTCAATTTCTCCCTTGATTGTGTAACATTACTAAATAACTTATATACACCCTCGGTATCTTATATCAAAATTGGTGCTTTCTTATCTGATCGAATAAGAATATTAAAAGGGACAAGGCAAGGTTGCCCGCTTTCACCCTTACTGTTTCCATTGTCACTGGAGCCTTTAGCTAACTATATAAGAAATGACACTAATATTATTAGCTTTTCTATTAATTCTTACTATACCTCCAGAATACAGCTTTTTGCTGATGACATCTTGTTAACAGTTGGAAATATAGATTCCTCAATAGATCACATTATAAAAGCCTTAAAAAACTTTGAAGAAATCTCGGGTTTAAAATTTCATAACAATAAAACTAAAACTATACTGCTAAATAAAAAAATTAGCACCACATTAGAAAAACATAATAATTTTAACTAGAAAAAATGATACTTTCAAATACTTAGGAATATATATACAAACAAACTGGAAAGACACCATACATATGAATTATAATAAACTAACAATGGAGATTAAAGAATATCTACGTAAATGGGAAAAGTTGTTCTTCACAATGGATGAATAATTATCATTAATTAAAATGTGCATTCTACCAAAAATATTATTTTTATTTCAAACTATAATAATAGGCCTTCCAAAAAAATTAATAAAACAATTGAACTCACTCCTGATTAAATGTTTATGGCACCCACAGAAACTAAGAATAAGATATGACTGGCACTACAGAGAATGGGAAAAGGGGGGCATTGCATTTCCGAATTTAGAACTTTATGCTGATTCAGTTACACTTAATATAATGAGTCAGTGGTTAAGTTATAAATATCCATCAAGCTGGAAGAAGTTACGCAAAGCTATTTTATTTTCCAAATGCAATGAAACAATAACTACTGATATGTTTAGAGATAATATTAAAATATTCTTAGTTGTGAAGGACATACTTTATCAAGGAAAAAACACTGAAAAAATATCCTCATTGCATCAGTCACATACTAAACAAATTTGAAAAGTTAATAAACAGCAACTACATACCAAGACATATGTTATTCCTAATGTTTCCGAAAGCATTCACAAGGAAATGTCTAGATTCTTTTAACATAAAGAAAATAATGGAAATGAAGGAAAATGGTCGGATATTCTGGCACCAATTCCTTAGCAATAACAATATATATGAGGCAAACAGGCTCACAGCTAGATATAACATAAATCAAAATAATTGGTTAAATATTCAAATTTTAGAGAATATCTAGCAAATGAGCTCAAGTCAAACCAAGTGCTCAATATTTCATTACATTCAAAAATAATCTCTCTTTTGTGTGAGCTAAGTACCTCAAAATATAATATGGGTTTTTCATTATCTAAAATATACAAAACACTAAAAACAGAATTGCAAATATCAGAAGACTCTTTATGGAGTTATGTTGAAAAGGTAAATAATTTGAATTTTCTAGATTATGAAAGAATCTTGATGTTAAAATCAGTTAATAGCACAACATCATCCCCTTTTTGGAAGTTTGCCACTTGGAGATTTATTCATAGGAGCTACATGACTCCACATAAAATTGCGTTAATATCAAAGAATAGTAGCCATAAATGTTGGAGATGTGACAAAACATTATGCGCAGATTGGGCCCATATGTTACTTAACTGTGAAATGGTCACTCTCTTTTGGCAGGAATTTAAAGTTTTCACAAAGGCATTGTGGTCGGACAATTGTGACATCTCTGACTCGTTATTAGTATTCAATGCGCCAATACCAGTAAATATCCCAAAGATTCAAGCGCCTCTTCTCTGGTCCCTCCTGGCAATTGCAAGAAAAGTTATCACATCAAATTGGAAAAGTAGAAACATCCTCTCATTCACTGAATTTATTTTACTGGCCAAAACTGTGTGCAGAAAAGAACTGCTAACTCTCAATATAAGAACAACAAAAGTAACACATAAAAAAACTATTGTGGTTGAAACTAGAGAAACTATTAGATAAGGTGTAATAACACTAATAGAAATTTGTATATGTTATGGGCATTGTAAATAATTTTGTTGTATATAGTTCTATTTTACTTAATGTGTTTCAAATATGCAGAATCTTCTTGATTTGTATGTGAAAATCAATAAAAACTGTTACAAAAAAAAAAAAAAGAAAATGTAAGTTAAAGCAAACCTGTTACTCTAGCAACTTCCTAAGTTTATAAGAGCAATATTTAAAAAAAAATTCCCTATTTTTGGTCATTTCCCCCCTTTTTGATGGGCTTTGTCCAGATTTCTTGCACTAAGAAGTTGAGTGGAATGCCCACCACACTGTCCAGCTGTCACAGATGTGCTTCAGATAAATATCAGAATGGTTAAAAATGAAGGTAGTCCATGTCTCATTATTTGGGTCAGCCATGGCAACTAGTATATTTGTGAATTGTATATTTTGAAGTAAGACAGTAAGAGAAGTGTTCAGTTCCCGATGTAACTAATTACATGTTTATGTCACAAGTACCTCAGTCCATTTCCAAAGAGAAGATATGCATCTATCAGCCCCACTGAAAAATTACAGAAGAAAAGTGGTGTTGTGACAAATAAGAAAAGGTTGTAGGCATTCCAAATGCAAATTAAAGAGATTTATTAGAATGACTGATTGCACCTCACAGCCTGTTTAAGAAGTTTTTGAGAAATGTTCCTGTTTGAAAACACTAAATGATCTTTGGTAAGGAACTTATATAGGTTACTGGAACTTCGCAGAGCTAGAGGGCATAACAAACTTCAGATCTGGCCATCTCCAGGACTAAAAGAGGTGTTCCATTCTTGTACTGAAGCAAAGAGTACTGGGCTTTTCCAATGCACAAGTGGCCTTTACTTTAAAGCCAGGAGACTACTTATCTTTTTTTTTGTTTTTGTTTTGTTTTGATCACCTCAGACCTCATAGTACCAGGCTGGCTCCCAGTGTCGCACATCCACGGTGGGTCTGCTGACCATCCTCCTACCCCTCCAGACTGCTGTGATATTTGCTAGGGATAGTGTTGAATCCTAACAACATTGTACAGGGCTCAGCCATCTGTGCTTCTGTCTGGGGGGACTTCTTTTTTTATATATGCCTTATCTACTTTTGCCTTTCTCCACCCCCCACATACTCACTGACTATGTCTAAGGGCAACTCCCCTCTTTGTACAGTGCTTCCCCTTAGGGTGCATCATCAACATTTTCTCTCTCTTCCAGTATGGGAATGCCCATCCTAACTGCCACTACAACAGTCACCCAAACCACTAATTGAACCCAGGTCGGCTGAGCAGTTGTCAGGGCTTTCTTCCCTCTATGCCATCCGAGTGGCCTTTCTTACATTGTTATCTTACATGATACAGAAATGCAGCAGCTACTTTCAGCAAGGGAAGAACATAGGATAATTATACATTTCCATAATGGAGATCTGGGTTAGGTGGCTGTGGGAAGATCAGCTCAGGGTTGTACAAGTTCTGTCGTTAGTTTGCATGTTCATACTTCAAAAATTTGGGGATAACATTAGTCAAGACACAGAATGTGGCCTGTCAACACAAGATAACTATTCAATGAATGTGTGACTTTTTGCTTGGTGCTTCCTTCATTTTGGTTTATATGGACATAATTAAATAAATCGTATGCTTTCAGGAACAGAAACAGGTGATGATGATGGTGATGATAATACACCAGGGATGTGAAGAATCTTGCCCTTTGTATTGGTTTTGGTAAGTTCTGACCTGCAAAGTTTCACATTTCCATAAAAAATGTTCCATTTTCACCAGACTATTCTCCTTAAAGTTTGGAATATGCCCATAGTGCAGTATGAATGTACATATTTAACATTCTTGGATTTTAATCACTATAACAATGCTCTAAAATGTTTTACCAATACCAGGCAAGCAATTATACATAAAATAGCAACACATTTATTGTGCAATAAAAGTAAAAATAGATTTCATACAAATGAATATTTAAAAAGGCAGTTGTCATTTACCATTCCAATTATCTCATGGGAGTATAAACTTCATGTCCACTTTGAATTATACAAACAAAATTGTAATCTTGAGACTTATTCAGAACAGTTTCATATGTCTCTGGCCCCTGTAACTGTGGTTTTAGTTTTGGTCTGTGCCATTTATGACCTTGACAGCTTCTTGTAATAAAATACCACTACTTCTATCCATCACTAATCAACAAAGATCATGGCTAAATTGTCTTACATCAAATAGTAAAATCAGCTCCATTTATAAATGCACCACTCTTCCTAGATGTTACCAGTATCTCAAATACTGCCCTCAATTTTTCAAGGAGAGTGAAGCCTGCAAGTCTAGATGTAAATGGAAGGGTAACTATTCAGTCATCTCAGTTACATTTGAAGGAAGACAGAGTCACATTACTTGACTTACTGTGCAAGTCTATTTCAGAGTAAGAGGAATCCTGGGCAATGAATCTATCCATCCACTGAGCTTTTTTGATTTTCTCATGTAGGTTAAGATCTCTGATTCTAATATTAGCTTTTTCATTTGTCCTTCTAAAGAAAAGGAGTTAGAACATGACAGGATCCCTAGTAGCATGGTAAATAAGGCATCTCTGTGGCTTTTCAAGCTTTTTTGTCTGTCTAATAAGGTACATGCCAAGGTTTGCGCTGTATTCTATAGTGGGTCTGACAAATACTGAAAAAAGAATGATAACTTCCATGGACTTGGAAATGATGGCTTCCTTGGATTTGGAAATGATAACTTCCTTGGATTTGGGAATGATGGCCTTGGCAAACAGTTGTGAAACACAGAAGAATTTCCAGACTACAATAGCCACATGGTAATCAAATGAGGGAGTGCTGCCTACTAGGTGCCTAGATCTCAGACCACTAATTTACTAGATAACGGAGTGTGGTCTATGCCGTAGGCTAGAGTGAAATGTTTTTTTTCCCAAAGGAGATAATGATGTTTCTTGACATTTGTTTCCAATTAATGCTGTGGTAATTTAAGTCACCTTGCAAGAAGGTATTTGTTTTGCTATGCATCAGGTGTTTACCCAGGAAAGTTCCTTTGAAAGGTGCATGTATATTCAGAGGTTTTGGCAATTATGTACAGTCTGTAATCATCAAAAAATCTGGCCAGATATCATTGTCATTATACACAGTCAATGTGTGTGTTATTCTTAAGCCAGTCTTCTATCCACCTTATCACATAAGGATCAGTGCTTAAAGCCAATAGTGTATTGCTGATGCCTTCATAAATTAGGGTGTCAGTTACCTTCACCAGATGGAGATTAGCAGTTTAGAAAGAGTGACCCTTGTCTGTGGCTTTCTCAAAGAAGTTGACAAAATTTAACAGGCACAATCTTCCTTTTACAAAGCCATTTTTGTGGTTCTAGTCTAATGTGACTTCTGATATCTGCCAGACATTCTTTGAGCTAAGAGGTAAATCAGAAGATAGTGCTTCAAAATATTACAAGGTGATTTTAGGGAAAACAAATTTCAGGGATAGTTGTAGTAACAATGTGGGTAGGTGAGGTAAAGTTAGCAGTAAATTTGTGTGCTAATATGGTGGTTATACCCTTGGGATCAGAATACATGGCATTATTATGGATCAGCTGAGTACAATGGTGGATATTACATCTTAACTTTCTAGTATGACTGAAGAAGGATTTCCATTTTCCATTGGCACCCTAAGGTCATAACTCTGCTATGCCTTTTCTAACAGTGCACTTAAGTTCTTGCTGGCATATATTGTTATAGCCCTGAGCTAGTGGGATGGGGATTTCTTAAGAACTTTTTTTATCTTCTTTTTCCTTTTTTTTTTTACTTTTTTTTTTTTTGTTACATAGTTTATTAGTATAGTAGTTCCACCAGAGTGGTTTATTCCTGAATTGTACTATTATATTTAGTGCAGATGGGTACTGACTTTTCTATGCAGACATTTAGTTTCTGATAAAAGTCAGAGGTAAATGTGGCAGCCCTCTCAATTAGCACAGTTCGCAATAGACTCTTGGGATAGTTTTGTTTAGACCTTCTAAAAGTTGAAGTAGGTTTGTGCTGGAGAGCTCCCGAAAGACGGTATCATTTAGTGACAGGTGATACCACTAAGCCTGAAGTAGAAGACTGCTTTATGGTCAGATTTAACCAAGGATGATGATATTCAGGCTGTGATACATAGGGGGCTAGATTTGTAAAGACCAGGTCAAGGAAATCAGTAGGTCATTTTACAATTTGTTCCAGTGTATTGGTATTAAACAGTATGCCAGTTAATGGCGTGGCGACTGAAGTGCACCTGCAAGAAGGTATTTGTTTTGATAATTATCCCCTCACTGCGTTAAGGTGATTTCAGTAATATCTGGTGTCCATTGCTAGGGATCTGTAGCATTTGTTGATGGTGATTTGAATCTGCAGGAATCATGTTAGGGTAGTGAGTAATCTAATGTGTGTGATAGTGGAGTTTTTGACAAATATAGATAGTCTCCTACAGTGGGACTTTATGGCATGCTATGTGCTAAACCCTGGCATACAGGGAGGGCTGTCTCTATATTAAAGTCATGTCACAGTAACCACACAAATATAAATGCGATTGAGTTATATGAGGGCATGAGGATCAGGCACCTTTCCATTTAGACGCCTGGTGCCATGATGTTGTCTGAATCTAAGTCTGAGTTTGCTATGGAGGAATGTCCATTAGGGGGACTCTGCCTACAAATGGCACCATAGGATCAGAGAATCATTACCTAGAATGTGGAAGTCCTGCTGTGAGAGGTGTTAGCCATCCCTGGTGAAAAGGGAAGTCTTATCTACCCTCTCCTTCAAGGATGACATATAGCGAATCTCCTTAGAATAACTTCAGTTACTTACTCAAGTGGTTCACAACTGTAAGTGAAACTGAAGGGAAAGGTTACTTGTTGATCCATCACCCAGTCTGATCCATCACTGCAATTTACTATCAAGTGTTTCGCTATGACTGAGGCAGCAGCTTCTTTTCTTCCCACTGATTTGTAAGCTTTTCTTTCTTAATGCCTGTCCCACATTGCAAATTGCTATCCATATTTGTTTTTACCTTATAAAGGAACATAGGAGGGGAACATGAAGAGGTATACGGAAATACTTCCAGCAGCAGCCATTACATATCCTGCACAATCTTTGACACATTACAAATAGGAAGTATTTTACAACAAGAATATAAAAGTGTGCACACTAATAATAAAACAAACACAAAGCCATTTAACAATTTCCAACCTAGTACAGCCCAGTTTTTAGGCTAGTGCTGAATTCAGGGCTGTGATACTAGTTTCTGAGTTGCCCATACCTTACTTGGATAGAAGGAAGTTTCTCTGTTCACCTGTGAGAGTGGGGAGCTTTGAGCAGCCATCTGTCCCTGGAGGAGTGGTTCCAGCCCAGAAGTTAGTAGTTTATTGGCCATTTTGGGCTAATTTCTATCTCTTTCATTTCCCTACTATAAAAACCGCGTTTGCATGGTTTTTTGCACTGGGCAGCACCAGTTAGCTACGGTTAAATTATTCCTGGCTCCACTAAGTCTCCTCTTCAGTTTTTCCCTTGAAACTAGTCTAACTCTCAACCTAAGCACGCAAAAAGCATCCTACAGCCCAGCACTTGCTCAGACCTAATAGCAAGCACTAATATACCCTGACACTGATTGCCCAGTAGGGCAAGGCTCTTTATTCACCCCTCACCAACCAAGCAACTAAGCAGCTCACCCTACTATTCAGGCATGACCAAAGGGAAATTTCAGGTGTACTCTCCAATCCAGCTGGTGAATCTGGGTATCCTGAGGCAATGTTACAACTGCCTCATGTACACAGACAACCCTCTCCTCCTACCACAAAACACTAACATATGCGAGAGATGCAATTATACAGCCAAACTGGAAGCTAAGCAGTCTCCTCCCAAGACTGGAACAGACAGTCAAGAGGAGAAGGTTAACACTTGCACCACACCTGCGGCCACACACAGACCTACCAAAAAAGCACTGGCAAAAATACACATAAATACACAAAATCATACTTGGAGTCTCTAAATAAAAATCTGCAAAAGCATCAGCGACCTCCAAAGCAGACACCCAAACAACCTGCACCTCCCATCACAAACTAGACAACACATAAAACACAAAATCAGTGTGCCGCACAATCACAGCCCTTAAGGTGAAATAACATACCTAACACACTAGTAATAGGTGACTCTATAGTCAGGTTCACTGACGTCCCACTCACTAGGCTGGACAAGCAGAAGTTTACTGTTAGCTGCCTGTCGGGAGCCAGAATCCACACTCAGGTCACTCCAGAACAAGTATAAATATGACTCTGTCATTGTTCATGTTGGTGTGAATGACCTGAGACGTACCTCCCTGGACTACATGAGAAGAGACATGGAAGAGTTCTCTGATCATGTAGCCCAGGCTGGTATGACCCTGAGTAGCATCCTGCCCTCACCAAGAATGATACCTCAGTATAAAGAAAAAAATATCAATTTCAACAATTGGTTAAGCTTCTGGTTTTATTCAAAGGGGATCCAGTGTCTGTCAGCCTGGGACGACATGCTTGGCAAGCAGCATTGCTTCGCAAGAGATGACTTGCACCTGTCATCCCTAGGCTTTTGAATACTGGCCAAGGCTCTTGCTGCCCCCATAGTGCCTTTTTTAGGCAAGGCTCAAAAGTCCAACCTACCTCCGCAAACAGCACAATTAACAAAAACTGAGGGTTATGCTACTCAACGCCAGGAGTATAAATCTCAAAATGCATGCGCTCGAAGCACTCCTCAGTATGGAGAATGTCGACATCTGTGTAGTAACTGAAACCTGGTTCAAGGCTTCAGAGAGCACCCCAGTACTACCGGGCTACAACTCATACCACACATTTCAGCCACAGAACACAGACCGAAACACAAAAGGAGGGGTGTTTCCATATTCATCAAAGATACCTACACCTCCAGGTTAGTGGCACAGCATGATACTTCTGAGATCATCCATGTGCAACTAACATCAGGCAAATCTGCAATGCAAATTGTGGCCTGCTACAGATCACCCTCCATGACCCAGGACCACCACTCCACCTTTCTGGAGACACTGGAAAACATGAGGGTCCTACTGAACACCCTGATATTGGGCGACTTCAATTACCCTACCATTCACTGGGAAAACTACTTGAGTACAAGCTCCCAGGCCCAGCGCATCCAGGAATTCATCAACTCAAATGCCCTGGATCAGCTGGTAAACTCCCCTAACAGAGGTGAAAACATATTGGAGCTGGTCATCACCAACATGGGCGACAGGTGTTCCACATTGAAGGTCAACCCGTCACTGGTTAGATCAGACCATAAACTAATCACTCTGGATGTCCACACCCCACCACCAGCCCCAACTAAGAAAACCACAGTAAAAAACTTTTCTAAAGCAAACTTCACCTTAGTTAAGACAGAGGTGGTAAGTTTCACAGCCACCACGCTAAAGGATAATGCTGTCCAAGATGCAGAAACCTTTACAAATGCACTCTGTGAACACCTACAAAGATGCATGGATCATGCCATCCCTAGCAAAACCAAGACTCACTCCTCTAAGAGAAGGAAACCAGTTTGGCGGACCCCTGCCTAAAACAGGTTATACAATAGAAGGAGGAAACTAGTTCAGAAAAAAAGCAAATCCCAAGAAGGAAAGACATCCCTGATCAGTGTCAGTAAGAAACTAAGGTCCCTCATGAAATCATCAGAGGCTAACTTCAAAAGAAAAATAGCCAAGGATTCAAAAGATAACAACAAAGCCTTCATTAGCTATGTTAATAATCTAAGTGGCAACTCACAGATATGCACTGAAATAGTGCAAAATAACACAAAATATACTGAACTTACTGATATTGTCAACATCCTGGCAGACAGATTCAGTGCAAACTTCACCCCCATTTCACCTCCAAAAGGGCCCACAACAATACCAGAAAAGTGTAGTGTCCCAAAAATCACAGATGCACAGGTGAAAACAGCTCTTTCAAAAGCCAAAAGCACAACGGCAATCGAACCAGATGGTGCTCCAGGCTACGTCTTGCACGAACTACAGAATGAACTAACCCCCCACATAAACATGCTGTTCAACCTCAGCCTCTCCACAGGCTATGTGCCCATAGAATGGCACACAGCAAGGGTATTCTGCTCCACAAAGGAGGGTACACAACTGACCCTGGTAACTATCACCCCATAAGCCTGACTAGCCTGGTCTGCAAGGCTATGGAGCGCATCATCATGGAACTCATTAAAAAAGACATTGGGAACCTCCATACACTTGATCTGACCCAGTTCAGCTTTGTTAAAAGCAGATCATGCCTACTAAACCTGGTTGACTTCTTCAAGACAGTCACCAAGACCATAGATGAGGGAAAGGTGGTTCACACAGCCTACCTTGACCTCGCCAAGGCTTTCGACACCATTCCTCACTCGGGTATTACAGAAAAACCCACCAGCCTGAACATAAACCCCTAGTCATGAGATGGGTTGCCAACTGGCTTATTGACAGAACTCACACGGTAAGAATAGAGGGCTCTAGGTCCGACTCTAAACCAGTCACAAGTGGTGTCCTGCAAGGCTTGGTCCTGGGACCCCTACTGTTTGGCATATACTTCTCAGAAGTACAGGCAAATACAGGAGGACTATGGCTAACCAAGTTCGCCGATGACTGCAAACTGAGAGTCATAACTGACTCTCTGGCTGACACGGACATCCTACAAAAGGGCCTTACTGAGACAGACACCTGGTGTCAAAGTCATGGCCTCAAGCGAAATGCCAAAAAATGCATAGTCATCCTGTTTCGGAAAAACAAAACACCCACGAATTACAACATAGTTGGCAGCTCCCTTAATACAGAAGCGGTAATAAGAGATCTGGGGACCCAGGTAGATAATAATCTCTCCTTTGACAATCATATTGCCAAAGTAGTTAGGAAATCCTTCTATGTGGCCCATCTAATTACTAAAGAGTTCACATCTAGAAATAAAGAGGTTATAGTGCCCCTCTACTCGTCACTCATTAGACCCATCATAGAGTACAATGCACCATTTAGGATGTACCTCACAAGACACTTCCAACAGCTGGAAAGACCACAAAGGTACCTCACCATGAGGATTACTGGCCTCAAACATATGTCCTATGGAGCCTGACTGAAAAAACTCCGGCTGTACTCAGTGGCATATCGCTTACTCAGAGGTGATCTCTGCCTGACTTAGAAAGCCATGTCCAACTCAGAATTGATGGACATGCTCCACCTAAACAAATCCTAGTCACTGAGAGCCACGCGCTCTAGTGAGCTAAACCTCACCACAACAATAAATAGAACATGCTGGAGGGATAGATTCCTGTCACAGAGACTCCCCATGCTTTGGAACAAAATTCCAAACTACATCAGGCAGAGCCCCTCACTAACACTCTTCAAGAGAAACCTTGACGAGTGGATAGGTAACAGAAAATATACCCCTGGGATCACTTCATTGGCTCTGCTTAACAGAGGATCAGTTAATTAATCAATAGGGTGGCGAAGGCCGACACACTCTGGCTAGGCTTATAAATGCCCTCGGGCAGATAGCCTAGTATCTACCTATGAACCTATGAACAGGTAGTGCATTATCAAAGCACAATAGTGTCCTGCAGCATTAGTGTTGCATGGAAATCATTGCCCTTCCATGGGTAGGGAAGACCTCTGTTTGCAATCTGAGGCCTTACAACACCACTCAGTGGTCCATTATTGCTCTTTTGTGCTTACAATGCTGGGCATTTTTGTTTGCTTAATGCCCATGTGAGCAAAAGTTGGAGTATGTTTTATCCCCTCCATTTCAAAATAAGGCTATTGCTAACAGCAAGCTTTGTTTAAAGGAAAAATCACTAATTTACTCTCATTGAATTGCAGGTTACACATGTTAAGAATACCCACGACATTCCATAACAGGATGAGAATGTCTGTATTTTTTACAAATTTCTGCCTTTCTGTTATACACCTGATCCTGATTAAAGTGAAGTTAGAAATTAAATTGTACAAAACCATTATTTATTATTTATTTATTGACATTTGATTACTGGGAGAGTCTGACTGGGTAGATACCCATTTTCAACAAAGGCCGGGGGAGAAATGCTCCAAATTATTACAAAACATTTTAAGAACACTAATTTTATAATCTTCCAAAACAAAACAAAATTGTCTGCAGTTTAAATAATTATCACATTAGGAGATGCAGAAATCTTATTTTTCAAATGATAAAGATGTCAAAGTCATTATTGTCATTCAGAAATTACACAAGTGCAAAAACTAAATGAAATTCCATGTTTCTAGATTCAAATGTACAGACAACTTATAGACTATTTTCACAGACATTTACACATAAAGCACATAGCTGCTATTACATCACAGACATTTACACATAAAGCACATAGCTGCTATTACATCACAGACGTGCAGGTAAACAGACTAATATTGCACATAATTAGAAACCCATTTTAACATTTTTCAAAGTGAGCAATCACTTGCATGAGTTAAGACATTGCATTGATCCTTGCACAGAAAGAGACATTTGAGTATTACACTGTGAACATTACATTATTGCACTATGAACCTTAGAGAGTGTATATATATATATATATATATATATATATATATATATATATATATATATATAGTTATAAATGTAATTAAATATGTACTTGAAATTATATAAATGTAACAACTATGACATAGACACAACTAATAAACAATACAAAGGCTAAGTTACAGAGCTCAGACTATATAAGTACTAAATACTGCATACTGAAACAGGAAAATCACAAGCTTTCTGTAGTCGACATTTCCCTAGTGTGGGCGTGCCTAAGTCATACATGGACTGAACTGTGGTATTGCAGAAGACGAAGAATATGAGTTTTACTTTTGGTTTTCTATATTCTCCCACTTCTAGTATGTGTGACCTCAGAGTAGTTATATTTAAAGCTTGTGTTGTGGCAGCTGGATAGAGGTTAACTTAGTCCATGCAAAAAAAATATTAATTTTTATATTTTGTAACCTCATGGGTGTTGTTGTTTTGAGTTTGTGACCTCTCAATGCTTTCATCTTGTAAGTTTTAATTAATTGTATGTTGACCAAATGTCACAGGATTAATCCTCCACGTTTCCCTCTCTACTTCAGCAAAGAGAAGCTGTTGAGTTAAGCAGAATAATTACTATATTAATAACAGAATAAAAATAGCAAACCAGCTTTATGGCCATGCTATAGTTATTACTGAATATAGGGTGATAATATAGTGGCACGTGACAACATATTTCCAAGTGACTTTAGCATAACCCTAGAAAGGTAATGTAGCTGGAGCAGTGTGGCCACATAGAACATGATTTAAGAGATATAATCAGCAAAGCATGTGTTCACTATAGCTGCTGACACACGTGTGAAAATCCAAAAGAAATATAGCAAATGTTTCAAACATATACAAAACAAAAATTGCAATATAGAAAATTAGTACTGAACATCAAGCAGTGTTAATAGTACAGCAATATAATTTAAGATTTATCTGTGCATAAGCAGCAAATGCACAAAACAACCACTAGATGTCAGCAAATCATCACAAAAGGCAAAGCCCTAGTTTTGATTTTTGTAACAGAAATAATTTAAGCAGATGTTTTTGTCACTTTATAGATGGGTAGATATTTCCTGCAGCCACCCAAGAACACTAGTTTTTTTCTGATTTCATGAAATTAACATATATACTTTATTAACACTACAGACCTGCTTTTTTTTTTTACTGTGTTAACAGTATAACAATAACAGTATGGGTTACAAATTTTTGCCTCAGTATCTCAGTATTCATTACAAATTCACCTCTCTGTGAGCATCACTGTATCACTTTAGAATAAAGCCAAATGGCTACCTATCAAACAACTATCTAACCTACTTTTAGGATTCCAACTGTACAAACTCCTTCAACTGTAGGCATTTACTGTCCTTGCAGCTAGACTTCACGAAAAAAAAATCCTCCTCATACAATCTGACACTACCCACGAGCCCCACTAACTCGAATTACCTCTCGAACCAAACTCCACATATCAACTAACCTATCTCCTTTCTGAGTCTCTTCTCCACTCTCAGGATTCACTGAATCTTGCATTTAAATTGGAACCTGTGTTCTGAGAGACAGCCTTACAAGACTATCTGCAAATATACAGAGCTGAGTATATTTTTTTGGCTTAATAGTTGTACTTTATTAGTGGTTGCTCAGATCTCTGCTGAAACTGTCTTCCCCACTCCCCCTCCCTGTTTTTGGTTTGTAGTAAAATTTGGTGGCTTTTGCAGTGCCCACCCCACTGTAGATTTGATCTAGGACACTCCCCCAGTCCCATCTCTTTACCGCATTCTACCTAATAAACTCTTTCTGCACTTGCTTTTAGTCCTTTTTAATTTAATTGCATTTTTCAAACTGTGTGTGGTGTAATATTGCTACATACTCAAGCGTGCTAGCTTGCACTGCATGTGAATTGTTTTTACTACTGTTTTTGCTCCTTTTCTGTAAAAAAAAAAAAATGTAAGCCTGTATCCTACCTTTCCTGTAACTAGTGTTTCAGATACAGATTTGCTGTATCCAGGACTGTTTCTAAGCTTCTGATCCCCCCAAGCCTTTCTGTGTTGGAGGGAAGCCTTCTAGCTTATCACTGGGAGTGGTAAGCATTAGGTAACCTGTCTACCACATAAGGAGTGGTTCTGGCCCAGAATTTGTAGTTATTGGCCATTTCGGCAATCTTCCATCTCTCTCAACTTTCTGATTTGAAAGCCTGTATTTGCACTTGTTTCTGTCCTGTAACTCGTCTAGTGCAGATACAGATTCTTAGTTTTAGCACTTAAATTTGCTTATTCATGCTCAGCACTTGTTCAGAACATGTAAGCACTAAATAAACTACTAATTACTGTAACACTCAATCTTCAACATTACCTAGAAGAAAACAGTTTTTGTACTTACTTTTCTCACTGGCGTTGAGAAAAACAGCTATTGTACTCACTTTCCTCACTTATCTAGAGGAAAATAATTTTTATTCAGGCATGTCCAAGGGTCAGCTCCCAGTGTTCTCCCCTGTCTATCTGATGAATCTGGGCATCTTGAGGCAATGTAGAAATTGCCTCATGTACACAGACAACCCTCTCCTCCTACCACCCAACACTACAACCTGTGAGAGATGCACTTATCTAGCCAAACTGGAGGTAAAGCTCTCTCCAACCAAGACTGAACCTGACAGTCATGAGGAGAAGATAAACATTTGCACCAAACCACACTCATCACATAGTCTCACTACGTGTACACCACCAAAATCCACACATAGAAACTCAAAAACATTCACGGAGGCTCTCAATAATAATCTGCCTAAGCAACAGAGACCTCCAAAGCAGAAACACAAGCAACCTCCATCCCCCAACACAACCCAAATGACACATAGCCCACAGACTCAGTGTGCCACTCAAACACAGCCAATAAGGCAAAACAACATACCCAACACACTAGTCATAAGTGACTCTATAGTCAGGCACACTGATGTCCTACTCACTAGCCTAAACAAGGAGAAGGTTACTGTCAGCCTCTGTCAGGTGCCAGGATCCGCCACATAACCCATGCACTCAGGTCACTCCACAACAAGTACAAATATGACTCTGTCATTGTCCATGTTGGTGTGAATGACCTGAGAAGTACCTCCCTGGACTACATGAAAAGAGACATGGAAGAGCTCTCCGATCTTGTAGCCCAGGCAGGTATGACCCTAGCCCTGAGTAGCATTCTGCCATCACCCAGAATGATGCCGCAGTACAACGACAAAATGATTGACTTCAACAATTGGCTAAGCTTCTGGTGTCATTCTAAGGGGATCCAGTATCTGTCTGCTTGGGATGACATGGTCAACAGACCATGATGCTTTGCCACAGATGGCCTGCACCTATTGCCCCTGGGATTCCAGATACTGGCTAAGGCTCTTGCTGCCCCTATAGCGCCTTTTTAGGCAGGGTTCAAGTAACAAATTCACCACCATAACCAGAACAAGCAAGCAAAAACTGAGGGTAATGCTACTCAATGCTAGAAGTCTAAATTTCAAAATGCACTCACTCGAGACACTCCTTAAAATGGAGAACATCGATATCTGTGCAGTGACTGAGACCTGGTTCAAGGCTCCAGAGAGCACCCCTGCACTACCAGGCTATAACTCATAACACACTTTTCAGCCATGTAACCTGGACCGAAACACCAAAGGTGGGGGGGTGTCCATATTCATTAAGGATATCCACACCTCCAGGCTACTTGCTCAGCATAATGCATCCGAGGTTATCCAAGTGCAACTAACTCTTGGCAAAACTGCAGTCCAAATTGTAGCTTGCTACAGATCCCCCACCATGCCCCAGGATTCCCACTCCTCTTTTCTTGATGTACTGGAAAATATTAGGGTTCAACCAAACAACCTAATAATGGGCGACTTCAACTAACCCACCATTAACTGGGAAAACTACTCATGTACCAACTCCTTAGTGCAACGCTTTCTGGAATTCATAAACTCAAATGCCCTAGATCAACTTATCCACACCCCCACCAGGGGCAACAATATCCTAGACCTACTCATTACCAACATGAGTGACCGGTGTTCCACACCTGAAGTCAACTCCTCATTGGTCCGATCCGACCATAAGCTAATCACCCTTGATATCCACATCCCACCCCCACCCCCCCCATTAAGGATACCACAGTAAGAAATTTCTCCAAAGCCAACTTCATGCTTCTTAAGACAGAAGTAGTGAACTTCATGACACCCATGCAGATGGACAATACAGTTACAACTGCTGAATCCTACACAAATGCACTCTATAAGCACTTACATGAGTGCATGGATCGTGCTATCCCAAACAGAACCAAGACGCTATCCTCCAAAAAAAGGAAGCCAATCTGGTGGTACAACAGAAGGAAGAAACTGTTGCAAAAGAGAGTAAAATCCCATGAATGGAGGAGCTCCCTGGTCAGCCTCAGTAAGAAGCTGAGATCCCTTATAAGATCCTCCAAAGCTAACTACAAAAATAAAATCGCCACTAATTCCAAGGACAACCGCAAAGCATTCTATAGCTATGTCAAGAATCTCAATGGCAACACCCAGAAATGTTCTGAGTTACAGCACAAAGGCACGAAAATTACAGAACCAACTGATATTGCCAACATCCTGGCAGATAGATTCAGTGCTAACTTTACCCCCACCCCCTCACCCCCTAAAGGCCCCATATCTATACAGGAAGAATTCAGAGTCCCTGTAATCACAACTACACAGGTGAAAGCTGCACTCTCTAAAGCCCAAAACACAGCATCCATGGGACCGGACAACATCCCAGGCTACGTTTTACACAAACTTCAGAATGAACTGGCTCCTCACTTAAGCACCATGTTCAATAATAGCCTCACATCAGGCTTTGTGTCCACTTAATGGTGCACAGCAACAGTTATCCCACTCCACAAAGGGGGAGCCACCACTGATCTTGGGAACTATAGACCTATTAGCCTGACGAGGCTGATCTGCAAGGCCATGGAACGTATCATCATAGAACTCATAAACAAAGACATTGGTAAGCTCCAAACTCTGGATCCCACCCAGTTCGGGTTTGTGAAAGGCAGATCATAACTTCTGAACCTGATCGACTTCTTTGAGGCAGTCACCAAAGCCGTAGATGAGGGTAAGGTGGTTCACACAGTCTATCTTGACCTCGCCAAGGCTTTCGATACCATCCCCCATTCTGGAATTTTAGCTAAACCTAATAAACTAGGCATAAATCCCTACGTCACAAGATGGGTTGCCAACTGGCTCACTGACAGAACCCACACTGTAAAAGTTGCAGACTCCAAATCTGACCTCAAACCAGTGACAAGTGGAGTACCACAGAGTTACGTCCTGGGACCGCTCCTGTTTGGTATCTACTTCTCCAAAGTACAGGCTAACACAGAAGGCCTCTGGCTAATGAAGTTTGCAGATGACTGCAAACTAGGAGCCATAGTCAAGTCCACAAATGATGTGAACATCCTACAGAAGGGCCTCTCTGAGACAGATGCCTGGTGTCAGAGCCATGGCCTCAAACTCAATGCCAAAAAGTGCAGTGTAATCCCCTTTGGTAAAAACTCTGTACCCATGAACTACCACATAGGCAGCAATCTACTTAACACCGACTGCATGATAAGAGACCTTGGGACCCAGGTAGACAGTAGTCTCTCCTTTGATAGTCACATCGCCACAGTAGTCAGGAAGTCCTTCTACGTGGCACACCTCATCATAAAAGGGTTCTCATCCAGGAAAAAAGATGTCATCATTCCCCTCTACTCGACACTCATTAGACCCATTATAGAGTACAACGCCCCTTTTGGAATGTACCTCACTAGACATCTGCAGCAGCTGGAAAGGCCACAGAAGTACCTCACAAAGAGGATTACTGGACTCAAACAAATGCCCTACACTGACTGTCTCAAAAAACTCCAGCTTTACTCCGTAGCATATCACCTACTCTGAGGTGATCTCTGTCTAACATATAAAGCTGTGTCAAACCCAGAGCTGCTGGACATGCTACACCTAAAGAAATCCCAATCCCTCCGAGCTACATGCTCTAGGGACCTATACCTTGTCACCACAATAAACAGGACATGCTGGAGGGATAGATTCCTATCCCAGGGACTTCCCATACTCTGGAACAGACTACCCATCTATGTCAAGCAAAGTTCTTCATTAACACTCTTCAAGAAAAATCTTGATGAGTGGATGGGAAATAGGAAATACACCCCAAGGATCACTTCTGTGTCTCTGCTCGACAGTGGCACAGGAAAATAACTTTCTTGGGTGGCGTAAGCCAGGGAACCTTGTTGGCTAGGCTTACATAGGCCCTTGGGCCGATAGCCTAGTACCTACCTATGAACCTATGAAAATTGACTCACATTAGAAACAAATGTATATATTACACCTTACACCCTGCTTGATTGTATATTAAACTGTGCTTGTTCACCAGAATGTATATACACTTTTTTTTTATGTAATTAGTCTGAACTACTTGGTTACTGCCTATATTTCTGTATTTTTTCTTTCCAAAATATTTTTTTTTCACCTAGGCTGAGCAATATTGATCAGTGCACTACCCTGGGAAACAAATATAAATAAATAAATGGAGGGACTTGCCCATATTTGTCCATTTAAGGTAAGATCATACTGCAAGTCCAGTAATTAGATATATGGGTACATCATATATGTTCTTGTTGCTAAGAATGCATGTCAAAACTTTGAAGCCAGAAATAAAATATGATCATACCCATCATGGTATTAAATTATATGGTGGGAAGTACTGAAATTATAGCACAAAACACCTAAAGCATTGAGATGGGGAAAAAATAAGACCAACACTGTACTTCTTTTGTTTAGGACTTTTAAGTAGTTGCTCAACCAATATTTTAGCAATAATACATGAATGGGTGTGGGTAATACAGGATTTACCCGCAGTTACTATGGTCTGATCTCAAGATCAAACAAAACCAACCACAGGTAAATACTTCATTACCTGCACACAGGAAATATTGCTAACATACAAAGGCATTATTTAAAAAAATAAATTGCTTCCTTTATTGCATGGCAGCACTTCGGTCTTCTTTGCAGCATCTTCCTTGTAGCAGCTCGCTTAAGCATGTAACATGCATGTATTCAACGTTTAAGTGCTGATGCCTACATAGTACAGTCCTGATTAGTTGGTAATGGAGCATTCCAATGATATTAATCTTTGCCATTGCTGGATAACTCTCTTCTGTGCAGAAGCACAGCTAGATCTAGATCTGGGGCTACGATCCGCCACATTATGTACGCACGTACCCCCTCAGGTCATTGGACCACAAGTACCAGTATGACTCAGTCATAGTTCATGTGGGTGTAAATCACCTGAGACATCCTCCCTAGACTATATGAAGAGAGATATCATGGAGCTCTCAGAATATGTATTCCAGGCTGCTATGAGCCTAGCACTGAGCAGCATTTTTGCCTTCTCCGAGGATGATGCCACAATATGAACAACTGAATGACTTTAATAATTGGCTTAGTTTCTGGTGTCATTCTAAGGTGGTGCAATATTTGTCAGCATGGAAGGAGATGGTCAACAGACCACTCTGCTTTGCCAGGGATGGTGTGCACCTCTTCCTCCTAGGCTTTTGAATATTAGCTAAAACATTGTTTTCCCTCATAGTGCCTTTTTAGGCAATGCCAAACTGAAAGTACTTCTGACATAGCAATTCAAAACCAAGAAAATCTAAAGGTTTTACTGCTCAATGCTAGGAGTCTAAACAAAAAACTCCACTTCCTAGAAGCTCTCATTACCCTAGAGAATGCTGACATCTGTGCAGTCACTGAGACATGCTTTAAAGCCACAGAGAACATGCCGACAATACAAGGTTATAATGCCTTCCACACATTTAGAACAGCTACTACACAGACAGGGACTAAAGGTGGAGGTGTCTGGATTTACATCAAAAATAAAGATACCTCAAGGCTGATCAACAGGACAATGCACTTGAACTACTCTATGTTCAAATTACCTTAGGAAAAATCCAGTAGCATTTCCTTGAAAGCTATAGGTCCTTCTGTATGACCCAGGAAACCCACACCATGTATTTAAAGTTATTGGAAACTCTAACCATCCAACCCAATACAATATTCATGGGCAACTTTAATTACCCCACTATTAACTGGGATTCCTATATGACACCAGATGTATAGGCAAAGAGATTCCTGGATTTTGTAAACACAACCTCCCTGTCAATACACTAACAAGGGGTGCAACCATACCGGATCTGGTCCTCACTAATATGGTAGAGTGCTAAATATCCCCCTAGTGTAATGTCTTCTCTGGTAAGGTCAGACCACAAAATTATCTCCTTTGAAGTAAAAATAAAACCCGGACCCCCAGCTAACCCTGGAATATTCAGGAACTACTCTAAGGCTAATGTCTTGCTATCAAGTGATAACATGGGGTTCGGGCACCTAGACAGCGAGACATTTGCCTATGGTACATTTGACTAGGGACACATGGCTGAAGTGACATTCAGCTGCAGAGAAATATGGCTGTTTGCAATTTCCCTGTGTGCAAAGAGAAGAATATGTTGCCATGCCCACAACTTCAATAACCAAATGCACAGGGGGAAAACAATGTCCATGGTCCCCAAGGAAACATGAGACAGCAGGCATTAGCAACAGGCTGGCCAGAGGCCATGTTAGTGGCAGTAAAAATGCAGTGCACAATGGGTAGTGCCTTTATAATTTGAGTGTGTGGACCACTACCCCCTTCACAGTGTCTAGGGAACATTACCTAAAAAGCATACTGGAGCATAAATTTGACTACAGTAGCCTGCAGGATTTCATTGATGCTGAAGCACACTTCTACATGTTGTAGTTATATAAGTATGTACTGTACACTGAGCACAACACTCATTACTTCTTCTGCCACCATGCATTTGGTTATTAAAGCTGTGAGCATGGCAGTGTGTGCTTCTCTTTGCCCACAGGGAATTTGCAAACAGCCATGTTTCTCTGCAGCTGAATGTCACTTCAGCCACATGTCCCCAGTCAAATGTACCACAGGGAAATGTCTTGCTGTCTAGGCACCTGAACCTGATAACCTGGCAAAATTTGAAGCCACCATAAACCCTGAGAACACTACTGCCAATGCAGAATTGTTCACAAAAACCCTATGCAAGTATGTTAGTAGCTGCATAGAGGCAGCTGTACCCACCAGGAAGAAGTACAGAGCTAACTCAAAAAACAAGCCACTCTGGTGGAATCACAAAATCAATAGGCTGTATAACAGAAGGAAGAAAATCATTGTCAAAAATTAGGAGGTACAGCACATCAGGATAAAAGTGTTCTCAGCAAATTAAACAAAGACTCAGAGGACAAATAAGGTCTGCCAAAGCCAAATATGAGGTAAATTTGGCCTCCCAGGCTAAAGAAAACCACAAGGTATTCGTTAGCTATGTCAGCAACCTCAAAGGCAATACACTATTATGTACAGAGCTCATTGTAAATGCAGCCACCTATACTAAGCCAGAAGGACAGTATACTGAAAGACATAATAATGTGTCAAGACTGTTGTACTGGGGATTGTGCAAACATTATGGTGCTGAAGTGGCTGAAAAACACTGGAAACATGAGCCACAAAGCATCATAGAAAATGATGAGGTCTATATCACATGGGATCACCCATTACCAGCAGTTCAAAGATAGATGCTAGAAAAACGGATATAGTGGTCCAAGAAAATAAGACAAACATAGCATTGATCATCAAAATCACCACACCCAGTGACTATAGTGTCTTGCATACAGTGAGAGACACAAAGTCATAAAATATCAGGATTAGCAGGAAGAAATGAGACCAATGTGGAACAAAGATACCTAGACAGTTCCAACAATAGTAGAAGCAATGGGTCTTATAAAAAAGACTCTACAATCATATTTAGATATGTTACCAATACATGTAACCCCATATGAATTGCAGAAGAAGTCATTACTGGGTACATTGCAGGTGCTGTGAAGAGCACTTCTGGCTGACATCAAAGACTGAAACAGTACTTACTAATTTCATGAACTTTAATCATACTTTGACTTAGAAATGGGGTCCATTCCCATCATGGTATTAGCAACCTAAAAGACGTGGAGAAATTAAAAGACAAAAACCTGAAAATATAGCTTCTGGCCAACAAATTCAGCTCTGGCTTTACCCCTCTTTTCCAACCCCTCAACCTTCCATCAGGAAATACCATCAAATATAACTCCCCCTGCTATCACTAGGGAACATATCCCTGATGCTCTCTCTAAGGCCAATAACACTGCATCAACGGGCCCACACAATATACTAGGATGCCTTCTAAATAGCATGAAACATGACCTATCAAGCCATCTGGAATTGTTATTTAACTGTAGTCTTCAAATTAGCCTTCATGTATCATGACTGGAGAACAACAACAGTCATTCCTCTGCACAAAGGTGGGCCATCTACAGACCCTGGAAACTACAGACTCATAAGTCTCATTAGTCTTATGTGCAAATCCATGAAAAGAATCATCATTGAAATGATCAGTAATGACACAGTAAACCTCAAGACACTGGACCCAGCCCAGTGGGCTTTCATCAAGGGCAGGTGATGCCTACCCAACCTGGTGGACTTCTTTGTGAAAGTCACCAAAGAAATGGATGAGGGGAAAAAGGGTTCATACTGCCTACCTTGACATGCCCATGGCATTTGAGACAATATCCCACTCGGGCATTGTTGACAAACTCAAGATGTTGGGTAAAAACTCATATGTCAGCCAGTAGATAGCGAACTGGCTCTCAGACATGACCCAGGGAGTTAAAATCGGGGAATCTACCTCTACAAAGAGGCCAGTAACAAGCGCAGTCCCTCAGGGATCAGTCCTTGGACCAATCCTTTTTGGCATTTACATCTCTGAAGTCAAGGCCCATGTCGATGGTCTCTGGCTGACTACATTTGCAGATGATTGCAAATTGGGAGCTGTCATTGAATCCCACACCAACACAAATGGTCTCCAGGAAGGGCTGACACAAGCAAACAACTGGGTCAGAGAAATGGACTAAAACTAAATGCCAAGAAATGCATAATATTATCCTTCGGGAAGTTGTCCACCTCTGGTAACTATCATATTGACAACACACCCCTTAGAGCTGACCTACTAGTCAGGCACTTGGGGACACACATAGACAATAATCTAGCTTTCGACCACCATACATCTACAGCAGTGATGAAATCATTCTTTGCTGCACAACTTATAAATAAAGGCATGGCACCAAAGTCCAAGAAAGTCATAGGACTGATGAATGCTGAATATGGTAGAGCAATCATTGAATGTAATGCCCCCTTTGGTATGTACCTAACCAGGTATATCCAACAAGTGGAATGTCCACAAAGGTTCCTCACTAAAAGAATACAGGGAGTAAGTAAAATTTCCTATACAGATTGCCTAAAGGTCCTATACCTCCAGACCATGAATTGTACTTTTGAGACCAACCACATTTGGGATCAGCAAGTCAACATATCTCTGTTCTATTTATTGGAGTGAAGGTTTGTTTGCTGTAAGCTACCTACTCTGTTGTACCATTCTGTTATTGCTGGCACATAGTTGAGCATGGCACTTTATCTTCATCACAGTACTAAGTTTTGCACATACCATTAGGTTATAAGCTGCTTTGTAAAATGTAGGCCTAAGGTTCCCCTATGCTTTGGCTGCTCACTGAGTGTAATTTACAAGATAGCAGAGCTAGAATGGATGACAATCATACATTGCTTCATTGTTACCATTCCTCTCATATTTTGTCTTTTTCATGCATTGAGAAGCCAGAAAAGGCTTGAGAACTTTACTTAGCAGAAGAATGAGGCCTTGATAAACACTCTGTGAAAAGATAGTGCTCTCCTGAAGGATCATATGTGAAGCTAGGAATTGAGACAATGTAGGTAGACCGAAGCAATTGCAGATGTCAACAATGTTGATGGTTATTGATGATTCTGTACCACATGTCGAATAAGGACAAATAATAATGAAGACCATGCAGGAGGAAAGTGCAGGATATATATATATATATATATATATATATATATATATATATATATTTTTTTTTTTTTTTTTAAGTGGGACAATAAGAAGACACCCCAAAACAGGTATGTAGCTCATAGCAGATGGCAAGGTCTTAACTGTCACTGATCCAAAAAGTCTCATCGTCTGGTATTTTAGGACACATTTGTGTGTGTGTACCTCAAAGAGTATGTTGGTCCTTTTATAGATTCATAGGTTCATAGGTAGGTACTAGGCTATCTGCCTGAGGGCATTTATAAGCCTAGCCAGAGTGTGTCAGCTTTCGCCGCCCCATTGATTAATTAACTGAGCCTCTGTCAAGAAGAGCCATTGAAGTGATCCCAGGGGTGTATTTTCTGTTACCCATCCACTCGTCAAGATTTTTCTTGAAGAGTGTTAGTGAGAGGCTCTGCCTATTGTAGTTAGGAATTTTATTCCAAAGCATGGGGAGTCTCTGTGACAGGAATTTTTCCCTCCAGCATGTTCTATTTATTATTGTGGTGAGGTTTAGCTCAATAGAGCGAGTGGCTCGCAGTGACTTGGATTTCTTTACGTGGAGCATGTCCATCAATTCTGAGTTAGACATGGCTTTGTAAGTCAGGCAGAGATCACCTCTGAGTAAGCGATATGCCACTGAGTACAGCCAGAGTTTTTCCAGTCGGGCTGCATAGGACATATATTTGAGGCCAGTAATCCTCTTGGTGAGGTACTTTTGTGGTCTTTCCAACTGTTGGAAGTGTCTTGTGAGGTACATCCCAAATGGGGCATTGTACTCTATGATGGGTCTGATGAGTGACGAGTAGAGGGGCACTATAACCTATTTATTTCTAGATGTGAACCCTTTAGTAATTAGATGGGCAAAACAGAAGGATTTCCTAATTACTTTGGCAATATGATTGTCAAAGGAGAGATTACTATCTACCTGGGTCCCCAGATCTCTTATTACCTCTTCTGTATTAAGGGGGCTGCCACCTATGTGGTAATTCATGGGTGTTTTGTTTTTCCCAAATGGGATGACTATGCATTTTTTGGCATTTAGCTTGAGACCATGACTTTGACACCAGGTGTCCATCTCAGTAAGGCCCTTTTGGAGAATGTCCATGTCAGCCGGAGAGTCAATTATGGCTCCCAGTTTGCAGTCATCAGCGAACTTGGTTAGCCATAGTCCTCCTGTGTTTGCCTGTACTTCTGAAAAGTATATGCTGAACAGTAGGGGTCCCAGGACCGAGCCTTGGGGGACACCACTTGTGACTGGTTTAGAGTCGGACCTGGAGCCCACTATTCTGTCTGTAAGCCAGTTGACAACCCATCTCGTGACATAGGGGTTTATGTTCAGGCTGGTGAGTTTTTCTATAATTCCCAAGTGGGGAATGGTGTCAAAAGCCTTGGCGAGGTCAAGGTAGGCTGTGTGAACCATCTTCCCCTCATCTATGGTCTTGGTGACTGTCTCGAAGAAGTCAACCAGGTTTAGTAGGCATGATCTGCTTTTAACAAAGCCAAACTGGGTCGGGTCAAGTGTTTGGAGGTTCCCAATGTCTTTGTTAATGAGTTCCATGATGATGCGCTCCATAGCCTTGCAGACCAGGCTAGTCAGGCTTATGGGGCGATAGTTACCAGAGTCAGTTGTGGCCCCTACTTTGTGTAGCAGGATAACCGTTGCTGTGCGCCATTCTATGGGCACGTAGCCTGTGGAGAGGCTGAGGTTAAACAGTGTGTTTAGGTGGGGGTTTAGTTTGTTCTGTAGTTCATGCAAGACACAGCCTGAGACACTATCTGGCCCCATTGACTCTGTGCTTTTGGCTTTTGAAAGAGCTGTTTTCACCTGTGCGTCTGTGATGTCCGGGACACTAAATTTTTCCAGTATAGTTGTGGGCCCTTTTGAGGGTGAGAGGCGGTGTGAAGTTTGCACTGAATCTATCTGCCAGGATGTTGGCAATATCATTAGGTTCAGTATATTTTGTGCTATTTTGCACTAGCTCAGAGCACATCTGCGAGTTGCCACTTAGATTCTTGACATAGCTAAAGAAGGCTTTGTGGTTATCCTTTGAATCCTTGGCTATTTTTCTTTCAAAGTTAGCCTTGGATGATTTTATGAGGGACTTTAGTTTCTTACTGATACTGATCAAAGATCTCTTTCTTTCTTGGGATTTGCTTTTTTTCTGAACTAGTTTCCTCCTTCTATTGTATAGCCTGTTTATGGCACCACCAGACTGGTTTCCTACTCTTAGGGGAGTGAGTCTTGGTTTTGCTAGGGATGGCACGATCCATGCATCCTTGTAGTTGCTAATAGAGTGCATTTGTAAAGGTTCCTGTATCTTGGACACTGTTAGCCTTTAGCATGGAGGCTGTGAAACTTACCACCTCTGTCTTAAGTAAGGTGAAGTTTGCTATAGAAATGTTTTTCACTGTGGTTTCCTTGGTTGGGGTGGTGGTGTGGACATCCAGAGTAATTAGTTTATGGTCTGATCTAACCAGTGACGGGTTGACCTCTGGTGGGGGAACACCTGTCGCCCATGTTGGTGATGACCAGGTCCAATATGTTTTCACCTCTGGTAGGGGAGTTTACCAGCTGATCCAGGGCATTTGAGTTGATAAATTCCAGGAAGTTCTGGACCTGGGAGTTTGTACTGGAGTAGTTTTCCCAGTTAACTGTAGGGTAATTAAAATTGCCCAATATCAGGGTGTTCGTTGGGACCTTCATGTTCTCCAGTGTCTCTAGAAAGGCGGACTGATGGTCCTGGGTCATGGAGGGTGATCTGTAGCAGGCCACAATTTGCATTGCAGATTTTCCCGATGTTAGTTGCACATGGATGATCTCAGAGGTATCATGCTGCGCCACTAACCTGGAGGTGTAGGTATCCTTGATAAATATGGATACACCCCCTCCTTTTGTGTTTCAGTCCATGTTCTGTGGCCAAAATGTGTGGTATGAGTTGTAGCCCAGTAGTGCTGGGGTGCTCTATGGAGCCTTAAACCAGGTTTCAGTTACTGCACAGATGTCGCAAATTGTTATCTACTGAGTTATGTTATACATATTAACACTATAATTAACACAGCCAGGCTCTGTTGCACAACATCCAGCAAACCAGGATGTTACTGTACAAAAAAGTACATAAAGGCAGTACCCGGCAGCTGTAGGACGTCTACATTTGCCATTTAACATTTTCTTTTTTTTTGGGGGGGGGGCGCAAGGGCAATGTTTCATAAAATATAACTATATGTGTATCTTTTCAGGTTCCCTGTCTGCTGCTGGTGCTGCAGAACTGAGTTTTGAAGCTCCTGTGCAAAGGAACCTGGGTAAAATAGCCGTGGGTTTGAGTGTTTTACTGATGATGGTGCTGTTGATATATACCACTGTTGCTAATGGCATTGCTGACTCTTCTGCAAACACATGATCCTCTTATTGCACAAAGTGGCAATGTGAAGAAAGATGAGTCTGCTGAAGGGCAGATAAGCACACTGTGCATGACCTTTGGATGCAGGGAGACTGACAAGCTACATCCCGAAACAGAAATGGGTCTTCTACTATGACCTCTGCAGTGTCAGCTTACGGAAGATGCATGCCTCTCAACTGTTCAGAACTTCATAAAATGTCCAAAATTTTCCATTATATTTTTAGTCTGTTCCTTGTGATATTGTCATTTTCTGGAAAGTTATTGAGGACTGCAGTCACTAAACAATGACAGGCTTTTGAGTTTCAGATTTCATTTACTTTAGAAAACACAGGTTACTACAAAACCTGTTATTCCAGCACCTTTCTAAATTTATGAGCAATATTTAAAATTTGTTCCTGATTTTGCCCTTTTGTCTCCCATTATTTTTGCTTTGTCCAGAACACTTAAGCAAAGAAGTTAAGAGGTATGGGAATGTGTCATGAGAAGCCAAGCATGGGGCACCCCTACTGCTTCTAGTCTCTGTTTACAGATGCTCCGGGACAGAATCTGAACATGTTATAGGAACTCAGGGACAGAATCTGGACATGTTATAGGAGCGCAGGGTCAGAATCTGAACATGTTATAGGAGCTCAGGGTCAGAATCTGAACAAGCTACCTTCACAGGAGATATAGTGTCTTGCAAGTGATGCCTGAACCTGCTGTGTTCTTAACTGAGCAGGAACAGGATTGTAAGCGTAATGCAGAAGGCAGTGTAATTGTTGCTGCTGGTGTTACTCTCACACAGCATGCAGATCTATTTTCGACATGTCCAGACAGTTACATCACAGCAGTGACTGGATAACATAATGGAATGTCTGGCATGTGATTGCCATGTAAAGGCACAAAAGCATGTTGCAGATAGGATACACCATAAGGCTGTGGTTGTCCGCTTGCATAGGTGTAACACTAATTTCTCTAGACTCTTTAGAGAAGTTCATAGTTTTGGCACTACTGTCTGTGAACTGGTGCAGCTACAGTTTACAAATTACAATTGCAGCAGCTTGTGGTTTGCACCCTAAAGGGGTTGGCTGTTAGTGGTACATGAAAGGATTGGTCATTAGCTTCCACGTGAGGCAACATGCCCAAGCCAACATCACCACACTTTTTAAGAAACCACCATTTGTGTGTAGCTGCTGCAAGTGACATATCGACAAAACCACATAGGGAATACTTCCTTGTACATCACCAGCTGAGAAGGATACGATTAGAGGCTATGATGTGGAAGCACTCGGGTCACAGAACACCATCCTGGTGCTGTGAGTGTCAAATAATGAATTCCTGCTGTGAGTGGTAAACATGACCTGAACTTCAGTTGTGAACACCAAGGATCTACCTGCAGTGTTTGTTTATATACTGAGTGGGAGGAGATTTATATTAGTTCTGTTCCTCTGCACTATATGTTTTAGTTGTTATTGATATAATGTCTAAAACAGTATATAACTGCATGCATTAGACATTATTTGATAAAGACGATGTATGTGTGTGTCTCTCTCTCTCTCTCTCTCTATATATATATATATATATATATATATATATATATATATATTAATGCATAAATGCACGCACACACCTGCTGGATCACTGCATTAAACATTTGCTGTGTACAGTCTGATATTGTTGAATGGATTATCATGCCTGTGGTGTTTTATGGGACATCCTTTTCTTGTTACTGAGTGTTTGCAGGTTCATCATTTGGAGGATATGGTTTGAGGGAGATGTGGGTGACGTTGTGCTCTCTGTCACTAAATGTCTGAAAGGCCTTAGCTGGAGTATACTGCAGTGTTCATCCAGAATCACCCAGCCACAATTAATAAACACACACATGCAGTCAAATATTTTTACATGGTGACACACACCCATACACGTGTATTCAAGCAGGACGACTGCCTACCCACCCCCCCCCCCCAGTTGTCATTTTGAAGAACAAACATATGCTTTTTGTGATGACTATAATTACACCTGCAGGTGGCACTAAATGTTCATAGTTTATGGCACAACAAATGTGTGTTGCCAGCCAATAGTCAATGCAAGACTTTTGTACAGAGAGAGAGAGAGAATAGGGAAGCGGGTTTATCTGCCTGCAGTTTTGGAGTTCTGCTTTCTTTGATGCTTAAAAGCATATGGTGATATTAACTGCTAATAGCACAAAAAAAATCAGAACAGACTGAGAAGATCATTTTTATTAGCAAAGACGTGTTTCTTGTCAAGAGACCATCCATTCATGTATAGCAACAGCTGGAAATCATCAAAAATAGAAATGCAGAAATAGCAAGTGACACCTCACAATAAAGCTATTTTAATTCCTAAATATTCTGCTGCAGCCACAGAACGTGGCATACATTCAATCCTGCTACTAATAGTATTCCTATACTCCATTCCCTATGTTTATGTAAGAAGGTCATGACCTCAAATGGCTTCTAACTGGCATCCTTCATATTATTTGGTAAGTGATTTTTTTCGGAGGTACCACCCTTTCACTGCCCTTCCTTTTCCCTTGGCAGTATTACCTGCTTTCATACAGTGCATCTTGTTGCTTAAGGTTAAGAATCTTATCTCTCAATCTGTAAATCCAAGGAATCTGGGCAAAGTAAAAAAATACTTGTGGGACAAAGGCCCAAAAATTAAGACACTTTTTTTTTTAAATATTGCTCTTATACACTTAGAAAGTTTATACACTAAGACTTTTTGCATTACATACATTTTTTTAAACTGAAATGCATGTTATATTTTTAGTGACATCAGTCCTCAGTGATTTACCTAAAAATCACATAATTTATGAGGAACAAACCAAAAATAAGAGGCAAAAATCTGGACAGTCTGTGAAGATCTGGACAGTAGAGAGGTATGTAGCAGTATTCCACAGGGTATAGTCAAAGGTATCTCTCTACTAGCTTTATATGCCAATATTAAGTCACCTCCTTGACCTCTCTTATTTTCATAGGTTCATAGAAGGTTTACAGGCTAATGACCCTATTGCCATTACAAGCCTAGCTATATTTATCCCGAGTTGCCCCAGTTGTCAGTGGCTAGATGAGCGAAGTATACAGAGGTAAGAGTCTTTGGTAATTAATACCGACTGGCTCTGTCCATGAGGGACATAGCCATCAACCCAGGAGTGAATTTGCAGTCACCCATCCATTGATCTAGATTCCATTTGAAGAGGGTGAGGTAAGAGTTCTGTTTCACTTGAACTGGAACCTTTTAGTGAGTATAAACCAAGCCTATGAATTCTGTCATCATAACAATAATGATTTCATGACACTTACCTTTCTACTAAACTGCTTTTGTAACTTTTCTGTGATACTACTTGGTTTCCATTTTGCTATACCCTGTTACCAAATACCAGAGGTGATCCGGTCACACTTTCAAAAAGTGAAACAAAACTTACAGAGTCCTACTGAAAACAAATAGTAATAATCCAGCCACTTTATTGCTTGTTTTTTTGTTAAAATTCTTTCTGGTGTACCAAAGAAAGCCTACACACACCTTTAACACCCGAGTCCTTATTTTCAGTAACTATCTTACGCTCCTGTATTTTTGCTCACCTGTAACTTATCCACCTTTAATGCACCACATCTCATAATTGTGCTTTTGTTCTGAATTTATAGCAAGTCTGATTTAAGTGGACCACCCCACAGTACGATAGGAATCATGCGTCTCTCTTGGTCTACCATGCCAGGAGTCTATCGATTGATTTACTAATTGATTGCTATTTGTTTACTACAATAAAGCTCTATTCCTTTTTAAACTATTTTCGATCAGTGTAATAGAGCACAAATTAAAAATAAATGCAATAATACATTCTCAAAGTATCAAATCCTGTTTTGAAACATAGTTCCATATCGAAAGCACAAGCAAAGACGATGTGGTACAACAGGAAACTACTGCAGACAGACCTGAGATAAAAGAACAAGGCAATATAAAGTGAAATCACTGATCATTGTTATCATATCACATCTGTGCAAGAGAAAAGGGGTGTAGAATTGCCTGGTAGAAATTCATGTCAGATTCTTAGAATGTAAATCGCACACAATAAACAGAATAAAATGGTCATTGCAATGTTTAAATAACATAAATACAGGAAAGTTAGGACTTAAAGAATGGGTAGGACTTGAGTAATGCTGAATGAATGGTGTCTGTGTGTTTTGTGTGAGACTTGGGGAAGAGCTTTATACCTCTCAACTGTACAGATTCTTGCCTTGCATTTTCAGTCTGATCCTCATAAAAACTGCTTTTTTTGATGAATGATTGGGATAATTTAAGGATTAAAGTCAATAAATAATAACAATCAGTTGAGTTTCAGACTTCATATCCTTCAGAAAATGTATGGTAACACAAATCCTCTTATTCTAGCAAATGTCTAAGTCTATAAGAGCAATATTTAAAATTTGTCCCTAGTTTTGGCCCTTTGTCTCCCCATTTTGTCAGGCTTTGTCCAGATTTCTTGCAGTAAGAGGTTGAGAGGTATGGGCCTTTAAAGCTGATAGTGAACTGAGCAAACAGTTTGCTGAATAGTTAGTTCATTGACCTGAAAGAAATTAAGAGGTTTAACATGCACTATTCAGACGGTTGGGCATTAAGGAATCCCCACCATGAAACATGTCACTCTGCAGCTGCACCCCAAATGGAAATGGGGTACATGGGGTGAGATAGATACAGGAGCAAGTTTTGTGTACTTTTAACAGTGACTACATGCTTCCTGGAGTGCTGAGTTTCCCTGACACACAGACTGACAGAGAGACAAACACACACACACACACACACACACACACACACACACACACACACACACACACACACACACACACATGACCCATCAGGACAGATATGTCCCTCTCTTATAAATTTCTACATCTGCCATATCATATGTCTCTAGGGTTGCTTACATTTTCATCAAATGGGACTTCATAATGACTAAATATCCAGCACAGGATCTTATATACCTCAAATATACTCCTGTAATTTAGCCCACAGGTATGAAGGCAAGGGCACCAGGCTGCAGCCTCAAGGGAGCAAACACTCTGCTGTCAATGGAAATGGCAGGCAAAGTAACCAAACTGATAAGCATCAAAAAAGCAACAAATATGTCAATCAACTTACCACAGTACTATTCCCCAGTTTGAAAATGAGTAATCATCAAGGCAAATGACCTTTCATATCATACAGGTCCTTAATCAGCTAAAACCTACATGCATTTAGCATACCTAAGACAAATCCAAAACATTAAAAGTCATATCAGGCCATTGTTGTATGCATCACTAACATGCATGTTGCCTGGCCTCAAAGTTTGTCAGTCACTAAAAATAAATATATATATATATATCCTCTTTTTCCTCCATTGGTTATGGCCACCCCATCATAACCCTCATCCCACAATGCAATGGTCATAATTTGAATTGCAAGTAAGGCTAATCCCTGCTGAAAAATGTGGACAATCTCATCAGTGTAGTGGTGTGAGATGTGTTGCAGGTGTACATGAGCAGGATAGATGAGGTCATTAGCAATTAGGTGACCTTTCATGGTCTTAAGGTTTTGGGAAAAATGCAGTTCTAGAGTTTCCATTGACAATTTCATGTCTTACTGCTATTATGTGACAAAAAAGAACAGTTATGTTCTTACCATAACGTTCCATGTGAATTGTTCATCTCGCTTTTGTTCTTACACACGGGTTCGGAGCCAATCCTCGGCTCCGAGTCGGCCGCATCACAAGCTCTGCATCTAAGAGAAGCTCAAGGCACAGTCTATATCCCATGATCCTCCTCTGCTATCCCTCAAATCTAGTTTGCGGGAATCCAGAACGCACTACTAACCACTGCATCTAACGCTCATGCAATCACACACTTGAACCTGAAACATCTGAACTAAATATAAATAGGTGTATACCTAATGTGTTACCTACCAATTACTAGGTAGTGTAGATAACCCCGAGAAGACCAACCAGACAGAAGTCGTACCAGTTCTTCCAGAACGCAGTGGGTGTAGGAGGGAGGGGATGTAAGAACAAAAGTGAGATGAACAATTCACATGGAACGTTATGGTAAGAACATAACTTCTTTATGTGAAATTGTTCGATCTCGCCATTTGTTCTTACACATGGGTAGTGTCCCTAGCTCCATTACCCTGGGTGACTCACGGAAGAACGTTCCTGAGAACAGTGGAACCAAAGGATGCCCTGTCTTTGGAGGTCCTGTCCACTTTGTAGTGAGTAACAAACATATGAGGCTTAGCCCACATCGCCGCCGCACAAATAGTATTCAACAGTAGACGAGTGGCATGGGCTGGAGAAGTAGAAATGGCCCTAGTAGAATGAGCCTTAGGCTTGAATGGAAGTAGTTGTTTTGAAGCTGAATAGACAAAATGTATGCAGTCCGAAAGCCATTTGGATAACGTGCATTTTGTTACTGCCATGCCCTTCTTATTATCTGCAAATGAGACAAACAGTTGATCCAATTTTCTGCAATCCTTTGTTCTGTCCAGATAAAATCTCAGCTCCCTATGTACATCCAATTTGTGCAGCATGTATTCCAACTTGTTGGAATGGTTTTTGAAGAAGGTGGGAAGCTCTATAGGTTGATTGATATTAATCACAGAACATACCTTCGGGAGGAATGATGGATTAGTACGCAAGGAGACTCTGTCTGGATGGAAAACCATGTATGGTGGCCTAATGGACAAGGCCTGTAGCTCTGATATTCTATGAGCTGAAGTGAAAGCAATAAGAAAAAGAGTCTTCCAAGACAAATACTTAAGTGGACACATTGAAGCTGGTTTGAAGGGTGGTAACATAAGTTGGGATAACATCAAATTCAAGTTCCATGGAAAAAACGGATCCCGAATGGGTGGATGGAGGTGAAAGGTACCCTTCATGAAAGCTCTACAAAGTCTGTGGGACATAACTGTAGAGCCCCCTTCACCTTCATGAAAGTTAGATATAGCAGCTAACTGTACTCTTATCGTGGATGTAGAGGCCCCTTCTTGAAAGAGTGTAGATAAAAATTCCAAGATTTTGTGTATCGGGGCCACCAAGGGATCTATACCTTGCCCTGATGCCCAACACACAAAACGTTTCCATTTACTACTGTATAGTTTCCTGGTGGAAGCTTTGTGGGAAGAAACAAGAATGTGCTGTACTGCTGGGGACAAAACATCCGACCTGGCTAAATTGGGAAGCGGAGCAGCCAATCTGTCAGTTTGAGGGACTGAAGAGATGGGTGAGGAACTCCTGACGAGTGAGTCAGTAGGTCTGGCACTGGGTCCAGAATCCACAGTTCCTCTATCTGGTGGGTTCAAAGAAAGGGAAACCAGATCTGTCGAGGCCAGAATGGTGCTATTAGAATGATCATCCTTTCCAGACTCCTGGCTTTCTGTAGGAATTTGGGTATCAAAGGAACAGGAGGAAATGCATATAGGAGACCCGGGGGCTAATCATGCACCAGTGCGTCCCTGGGAGCACCCCCCCAGAGGGGGAAGTAGGACAAAGTAGCTTCTGCATTTGTCATTTAAGGGGGATGCAAAAAGATCGCAGCAAGGCTGGCTCCATCTGCAGAAAATCCTTTCCGCCACTTGATTTTTGAGGGACCACTCATGTGGCAACAGGATGGCTCTGCTCAACCTGTCTGCGATGACGTTGGATGACCCCGGGATGTGCGTTGCTATCAGAAAGTGACCTGTGGATGCAGCCCATTGCCAAATTCTCAGGGCCTCTCTGCATAATGGGTAAGACCTGGCTCCACCCTGTTTGTTTATGTACCAGACCACTGACATATTGTCCGTCTGAGCTGCCACTGTTCCTAGATGTAGGGATTCATGAAAGTGTTGCAACACTAGAAACACTGCTCTCAACTCCAGAACATTGATGTGCAGATTGTACTCCATCTTGGACCATTCTCCTTGGACCATTCTCCCCTGAAAAAGTCCCCCCCACCCCATCAGGGAAGCATCCGTGGTTATAGTGGCTGTAGGGCTGGGTAGTACAAACGGGCGACCTATCATTAGATCTTGGCTGTTCAACCACCACCGAAGATCCCATTTGCAAGATTCTGTGATCAAGATGTTGTGTGACAAAGGAAGTTGTTGGAACGACCACTGTGTGAAGAGCAGCCACTGGAGGACCCTCATGTGCATCCTGCCCAGAGGAACTGCAATAAGGGTAGCTGTCATCATGCACAGGGCTTTCAGCACTTGCGCAGCAGAAACTTTCTTGTTCCAAAGAAGAATAGTGACCTGATCCCTGAGGGCTGACACTCTTATCCGGGGGAGCTTGATCAGAGCTGTAGTAGTATTTAACTCCGCCCCTATGAATGAGACATGCTGTGAGGGCGATAAGGCAGATTTTTCTAAGTAGACTGATAAATGGGAACAAAGGTTGATTGTGTAGTCCCTGGCTTGTACAAGATGATGCTTGGTGGTGGCGGTGAGGAGCCAGTCGTCCAGATACAGAAACACCCGGAATCCTAGCCGCCTCAGGTGAGACGCCACTACTGCCATGCATTTGGTGAACACCCTGGGGGCTGAGGTGAGACCAAAGGGCAGAGCTCAAAATTGGAAATGACTGGCTTCCAGCCGGAAGCGCAGGTGATCTCTGGATGCTCTGGCCATTTTGATGTGGTAGTACACGTCCCTGAGATCTATAGAGCACATCCAATCGCCCTTCTGTAGAAAGGGAAGGATCGACTGTAGCGTGACCATCTGGAATTTTTCCTTCTTTACGAAGGTGTTGAGTTTGCTGAGGTCCAATATTGGCCTCCAGTCCCCTGTTTTCTTTGGAACTAAAAAGAACCTTGAGTAAGTTCCGTATCCTATCTGGTCCGCCGGGACTGGTTGGATGACTCTTTTTTCGAGCAGCTTTCTTATTTCTATGGCTAAGTGAAGACCAAGGAATCCACCACGATGTAGAATAAAACTTTTATTCACAGAACAGGACAGGAACAAACGAGCGCTTTCACATACGTCGAGTATGCTTCATCAGGTTACATTTTCTAAGTAAAATCCTGCTGCTTATATACTCCACTGAGTCATATAATCAATCAATCTAGCAATGATCTTAATTGCTTGATAAGTAAATAATTAAATAATTGAGTATAGCTTCCTTATTTAAAGCAGAAGTCATAGAATTTCACTTCTATTTGCTTAGTCTGTTGACATAAGTTGGCGCTACTATATCAGTATTTATAGCAAAATAAAACAAGACAGCATATCTCACTAAACTGTTGAAATATACATATTTCATTTATATAAAATTCTCAATAACATAAAATGCTGTTATATATAAAAATATAAAGAATATAGAAAAATATAAAAATAATCAAAGTCATATTATCCTACTATCTTTAAAATCTCTATACAGTACTTTACATAACTAACTGTTTACATATCAAATATGACACTCATAAAACTAACCTTATTAAAAATGACATGTAATAGATAAATAAATGAATATGTAAATAAGTACAGTGTGTTCAAAAGTATTAAAGTGCAGAACATATATAATCTATCAAATAATAGGTATATATCTTAATTTATTAGTCATTACACCCTAGAGAGCTACAACATATAATCATCTAATTCCTCATGTATAGTCCTGGGTAAATACAGCCTGTCAAACCCAAGAATCATAATACATCAATTCAAATCAAGTGTTGCTCTATCATTTATCTAACTATATATATATTAATTAATAGGCATCTAAATGTCAGGTTATCTATTTCATTATTATATTTTTATATTTTATATTGTATAAGTCTAATATATATACATATAGATAAAAAATTATAAAAGATATAAAAAATGTTGTATTTATTCAGTATAAAATATAATTATACTTAAAGACTACTCTAGCAAGATAGATGAAAAAATAGTTATTATCATATATGTTATGAATATGTATGAGTATAGTCTATTTTTGCAGGGTATATTTCTCATATATAATTAACTACCTACGTGCTTCTAGTATAGGTTTTATACTAATGTTGATGTTTAATCCAGGTTCTATATGTGCTCGTAGTTTAAATATCCAATCTAGCTCTGTCTTAGCTAATATGTTCATTCTATCTCCACCTCTAGCTAAGGGTTCAACTACTTGTAACACTCTAAACTTGAAATGATGGTCTTGATTAGAGCTAATATGCTTGGCTAAGGCGTTTGTTGGGTTCATCTTTCTGATATCATATATATGGTTATAAATACGGTCTCTAAGCCTTCTAGAGGTGAGACCTACATAAAACGCTTGGCACTTCTCACAAGTAGCTAGATATATTAAATTAGTGGTGTTACACGTAGCACTTGTAAAAAAAACTGTGTATATGATTCAAATATGGTATTATAAACTCATTTTCTATACTAACATATTTGCACATATTGCATCTCCCACATGGCCAAGTTCCCTTCTTGAAACCAGCATTTTCAATATTTCCAACTACATTAGATTTCTTAGTCATTTTGTCTATACATAACCATCTCTTTAGGTTTTTTGCATTCTTGTACCTGAAGTGTGGGGTAGGTCCTACTAAATTTTTAATACTATTTTCCATTGTAAGAATGTCCCAGTTCTGTTGTATAATTTTAATAATACTATGAATGTCATTAGAGTACCTCAAAGTGAAAGCTAACGTATCTTCATTGGAATGATGTCCTGAAATATATTGTATACCCTTGTTATATCATTGTTTAGTTCTTCCTTTCCCATTGATTTCATTATTAAATTTATCTAAGAGACTGTTGGGATATCCCCTATCTACCAATAACTTATCCAACAGTATGAGTTGTTCATTTCTCTCTGATGTGTGAGTACATAGCCTAGTAATCCTGGCTCTCTGATTCTGTATTATATTAGAAAATATAAAACGAGGATGCATGCTACTATAGTTCAAAATTGCATTCTTCCAACAAGGTTTCCTATAGAGTTGCGTGGTAAGTAGACCATTAACATCTTTCAATATAGATATATCCAGAAAGTCAATCTTATTATATGAGGATTCTATAGTGAACCTCAGGAAGTCAGTCGTTGTTTCTAAGTAGTTAACTAATTCACTTAATACTGACTGTTCACCTTTCCAAAATATTAAGATGTCATCTACAAATCGTCTATAGAGAACTATATTGTCCATATAGTGACTGCTGAATAAATACTTAGATTCCCAATAATACATGACAATATTAGCGTTTGAATTTTTCCTTCTTTACGAAGGTGTTGAGTTTGCTGAGGTCCAATATTGGCCTCCAGTCCCCTGTTTTCTTTGGAACTGAAAAGAACCTTGAGTAAGTTCCGTATCCTATCTGGTCCGCCGGGACTGGTTGGATGACTCTTTTTTCGAGCAGCTTTCTTATTTCTATGGCTGCTTGATCTCGCAGATTGGGTGGAACATCTGGAAATCTCTTTTGATCGGGGGGGAATGGTTATAAATGGAATGTTGTATCCTCTGGTTATTATGCTTTTTACCCAAGAATCTGAAGTGAGATTTAGCCAGGCCTCTGGGTATAAAGCCAAGTGACCCCCGACTGCCTCCAGAGCAGGACAGTCGGGCCTCCACTCAGGAGTGCTGGAAGGGTTTCCCAGGGATGCTATCCCTGTCACCCTGGTTCTGCAGACTCCCTCTGCTGCCTGGGCAGCATCTTCCATTTCTCCCCCCTCCTCTGCAGGGGGGCATCACTCTGTGTGGGCTGGAAAAATCCCTGAGTCTTTCAGAACCACATTTTTCCGCCTCTTTGCCCTTTGGGGTACGGTCTGGTCGGGGTGGAGAAACAGACCCCTATGGCAGACAGGGTCTTACCTTCTTGCTCACACCAAGTGAGAGTCTCCTTTACTTTGGGTCCAAACAGGGTGGCACCATCAAACGGGGCATTGGTAAAGGAAGACTTGAAGGCTTCCGCAGGGCGCATCCAGGATTGTCTCCACAGAGCGATCGCTGAAGCTGCAGCCCTGCTCAAACCTTCAGCCGCATACGAAATGAGCCTCATGGACGAGTTTACTATCAAAGTGAGGGTGTTAAGCTGTGCTGTTACCTTTTCTGAGACAGCAGCATCTGTGTTACCCTGGAGAGTATCTCCCAGCTCCTTAAGGAGATCCCTCTGAAGTTGCGTAAAGTGCATAAGGTAGTTCAGCGAACGCATGGAAAAAGTCGCTGAACTGAAAACGTGCTTCCCATGTCTGTCCATAGTCCTAGAATCCTTGTTAGGAGGATGGACAGAGGAAGATGCCTCAGACATTTCCTTCTTCGTGGCTGCAGCTACCACCATAGCATCAACTGGGACTCCTTTAGTAAGATAAGTCTTGTCCTGGGGGGCAGTGATATATTTATTCAGCCTCCGAGGGACTGGTTCCACTGAATCTGGAGTCTTCCACGCCCTTCGAGCTATTAGGTCCATTAACTCATCGAAGGGTGGGGTCACCCAGGAGGTAGAAGGTTGAGTCCCAAACACCTTCAGCAACACCGATTCATCCTCAGTGGGGGCGAGAGTCTGCCAATCACCCCTCTGCTTCAAGATCTCCAGGATGTCAGCAAATGAGACATCCTCAGAGGGGGACCATGGGGACCCCTCTGACTCATCCAAATCGGTGTCCAATGTCAATGATTCCTGTTGGGAATCAATGTGCCTCCTCTTGCACAATCTCTTCCTCAGGACTTCATCAGAGGGGTCATCTGGTGAAGCTTCTGAGGAACAGGGGACACCCTCTGGGGCTGGCTGAGGCATTGGATCTCTACGTTTGGCAGGGATCGAGGGTACAGAAACAGAATGTGGCCCTTTGGGGGAAGGAGAAGATGACTCCGATGAAGTAAATGTCTTTTCAGACAAGACCTTCCTCATGATGTCGAAGGCACCAGAGCCCCGGGCTGAGGGGCCCACCAGATCCGAAGAGCATGGTAGTTTCCCCGAAACCAGGACCATGGGCTCTGACTCTGAGGATGGAGCCGAGCTAATGTGTGCCAAGGCTCCGAGGGGAAGAGTCGGCAATGAGTGTTCTGTTCAACTCTCCTCCCCGGAACCGAGGAGAGACCGTCGGCTTTGCAACTCCTCGATGGGCTCTGAGGGAGTGGAGATCAATGGTGCCAATTGCACTAAAGAAGGCTTCGGCATTGAGGGCTGAACAATCATCGGGTCCTCTTCTCCTGGCTCTGAGGACTCGATGGGTCTTGAAAGAGGATCTGCCAGAGACACAGGGAGGGCTTCAAGTTTCAATACCAATTGGGATGAAACTGCAATAAGTTTGGACAGAGCCGTGTTCTCCATGAGCTTCTGTACCACTTGATCCACGTCGGTGTCAGATAACGGCCTGGAAGAATGGGTCAAAGGGGCCGAAGATGCCACCGAACGAAGGATCGAGGATGGAGGCACCTCCGACACCGGCTCCAAGACCTGGGCCTCGATCAGAGATAATCGCTCGATGCTCGGCCCTGAGGTCTGTGGAGCTGGCGACCGAACCTTAGTAGAAGTGCTCAGAGCTGATGACATGGGCTCCGATACCTTCGAAGACTTCGATCCCTTCGAAGACTTTGACACCTGATCAGCCTTCTCCAAGGCTTCTTGAAAATCTGGCTTTAGCAAGCCCCTTTCAATTAACTTCCTGCGCCTTTCCATCATGACCCTTCCACTGAAGGAGTGACAAATAGAACAGTCCTCCTGCAGGTGGAGAGGGCCAAGACAGTAGACGCAGGAAGCATGATTGTCAGTGATGGACATTTTCTGTCCACACTGACATCTCTTGAATCCAGACTTAGCTTTCTCAGCCATGTCTAAAACAAGTAACTAACTTGACCAATAACATGTAAAATAGAGAAAAAATAATCTAACAACACAGCCAAATTTTTAGCACTATCTAACTATTGTATATATACTAAACCAACAATTATATAAATATATATATATATATATATATATATATATATATATATATATATATATATATATATAAACAAACACTGCACACAAGACTAAATACTAAATAGATATACAATCTAGAACTAAATTTGTTTACTGCTGTCAGTGCCCTGACAGGACTAAATAGGCCTTAGCCGAAAGTAGAAACACTAAACTATGTAAATATATAAAAAGGAAGTCTCTAAACACACACACACAACTGTTATAATTATTAATTAAGATAACTAGTTTAAACAGCTCTAAATCTCAAAAAATAGTTTGAAAATACAAAAAGCTTTTACTGGCCCGAGCTCTCCTCGACGCAATCTGTTGCAGCGGCAAACTAGATCTGAGGGATAGCAGGGGAGGATCATGGGATATAGACTGTGCCTTGAGCTTCTCTTAGATGCAGAGCTTGTGATGCATCCGACTAGGAGCCGAGGAACGGCTCCGAACCCGTGTGTAAGAACAAATGGCGAGATCGAACAATTTCACATTGCCAGTTAACTTGAAAAAGTCTAGGCTGACTGAATCCAAAATGTGTAGTGTAAGATTTTGTTCATTTAATGAAAAATCTATTAGATTTATTTGTCATGACAATTTGACTTTAAGCATACCCTGTGTTAGTACTTGTGTCCTGCTACCTTTCAAATGCTCAGCATTTCTTTTATTCTATGATTTTTACAGTGTTCTTCAACTGGTTGGTATATCCTACCTCTTCTTTAATCCATTTATTTTAGCGAGTAATACCCATTTTCCTCTGGATCTCTTGAGTTTTATAATATTCCGAAAGTGTTTTAAACTGTTTAATTGTAGGCTGTATTATGCCATTCTCAATGGCAGTACTGCACAATATCATAAAGTACATGTGAAACTCTGAGCCATTGCTTGAGATGTGTGCTTTACCTTATACTAGTAATTAGTCATGCCTATTTTATTAGTGCTATATTATCTAAACAAAGTTTTGACAGTAGGTCTTGGGCTCTGGGTTTGTGTAGACTGTTGATTTTTTAAATATCCAAATGCAAAAGCACCTGGGCACTTTTGAGCAGTTCTTTTTTATTTTTGCATTTTTTTTGAAGAATCATCAAATGCCAAATGGCTTCTCACACTCTCAAAGGAGCCAGAAAACTGTGAAAAGACATCTGTGTTTTCTCAGATGTTGTTGAATTGCACAAAGAACATTATGAATTCTTTTAGTGATTTTTTTTTTCTGATCAAGCTTGACAGGAAGGAGGAAGTATAATGCAGCAGTGTATTTCAACTTCTTTACAGTAGCAGAATTATACAGAAGTCATAAGTGTCATTCTAGGTTCCCTGTACATTTCGCCTGCTGTATCTGTTTAGTTATATAATAATTTTGTAATAATTCATATTCATAAATTAGGTAATTGGTGAAGAGAATGACATTCTTAATATCACAAGGGCATTTGTGCGATCAATAACAGGACATAAACGATTTCCAGGAAACCTTAGCATTTCTGTTGTGGTAAGTACCACAAGTCACTGTCTTATTTCCCACGCATTTCATGGACTCTGGCTAAATATGTATCCCAAATACATGTTTTTGTAGTTTAAGGTGGAAACGTGTTTGAGATGCTCAGCTAACCACAGTGCATGAAAGTCATAAAAAATTAAAGATTGGCTTATGGAGCATAAGCACCAAGAGTTTTTGAATCTCTTCCAGTGTGGTAGTATTGTATTTTATTAACTGAAACATTCTTAGTTACTTAGAGTTTGCAAAGATAAGGAACCACATTTACACAAACACAATACCTGACCTGTCCAAATGTGGCAGCTGCACAGCTGTTGAATCTAGTGATGAACTGAGGACAGACACGTGACCAAAGCCATTCCCATGTCTAACTGTGACAGAAATTAATGGAAGACCCCCTGTTTAGAACCCTTAGGCCCAGCGAACCCTAGTTAAAAATCACTGTAATGGAAAGAATACATTTGATTTGTGTGTGTGTGTGTGTGTGTGTGTGTGTGTGTGTGTGTGTGTGTGTGTGTGTGTGCGCACATATAATAGATATACCACTCCCTTTCCTAAAAATGATCAGACTCATGAGCATAGGAAGGGAAGGGCCATTATCCAAGTACCACTTATACTTAAAAACTATGACAGCATACCATTACAAGATACAACAGAAAGTAAAAAAACAAAACAACAGTACATTCCTTTTTGTGATGTGTATGCATAGCCTACCCTTCACAACTGAATGCTACAAATAGCAACTTCATACCTCTCAGTTTTCTAGATTTTCACAGAATAGCCAGATTTTCTCATGTATTTAGTCTGCTCCTCTTGAAATTTGTGTTTTTTGGCAAATCACCAAAGGATTGACGTCACTATATAATGACATACATAACAGTTACAGCTTTTTTGTCCTTTAGAAAATGTATTCTAATGCAAAATCTGTTATTGCAGCAACTTTCTAAGTTTATTGAAACAATATTTAAAATATGTCCCTGATTATGGGCTTTTGTCCCCCATAATTTGTATCTTTGTTGTCCAGATTTCCTGTGTTTAGAGTTTCAGAGATATGACAACAAGCAAGTTTTTGAATTTCTTATCATATATGGTAGCATCAGAAGCCATTGTTATCCATGCTGAATTAGTCCTCATCTCTATAGCATAGTTATCAATTTCAGTGATTGACCCTGCTTCTTATTTTGTGCAGAAAGTGTTTCATTCATTGCCGTTTTCCTGGCCTTCACTTAGTTATTGAATGACATATGAAAGTATATGGCAATGATTTACATATGGAGAGGCATTTTAATGCACACAAACATGGATGAACCCAAAGCTTTAAATACTTTAAAGAAGCAATCAACACAAAAGGAGCCATTGAGTTTGTCTTGCCTGTAAATACTATTATGGTACCTGCATCTAAATGCTGGCCAGCAGTGTTTTAGTCATTCCTTTTCTACTGTGATATTCTTAGTACTTTAGAGATCCAGAGAATTATGTGTTTTGGTTTACAAGTACAAAATCTTTGCAAAATAGAAAGATTTAAAAAAAACAGAATGGTAGCTAATGTATGAGAAGAAGAAATTTACTGATATGGCCCAAATGCTTACATTAGGTCTTTCTTTTTCTCTTTCACTGTCTGTCAGTCTATCTTATTCACTTAATAGTATTTCTCAAGAGACAGAGGTACAGAATCAGAGTTGCACCTAACGTACAATACCCACCAAGCATGGGAAGAACAGTAATACAGGAGGACAGGCCTACCTAGAAAATATTCTAAAATCATGTTTTACTAACACATACAAAGTCTTAAAAACCAACATGCATTTATTAATAATAATTCTATTGTAAGCTGTTTCGATGGGCTTTTATTTGCATTGCAGTGACTTTAAAGGTCCAAAAGACATTCTACTGATTGCTTTGAAACAACAAGTATGAAACACACATTCATTATAGCACTCAGTGTTTTGCTTTTACTATTATTTTCTCAGATACTTCTTCATTTTCCCATGCTGCGGCTAAGTACAAGTGCTATAGTAGTCTGCATGGAGGACAGAATAATGTCCAGGTATACAACAAGCCTTCTGTTCCCTAGTATGCTAACACAGTAACTGCATTCCTAGCGCTCAGGGTCTGCTATCTCCCAAGGTAACATGCGTCACATATGTAGTTCTTTTTTCCTGTTTCTTACCCTCATAGCTCAGTTTAATTTGTATATAAGTTCAAAATTTCTGTTGCTGATCTCCATCTCTCAGTCTCCATCTTCCTAGCTCTGTCTTTGGCAAAGGCCTAGGAAATACTAAGCATAGTGAAGATGCAGTCACATTTTAAAGTGTGGCTGTCAAATTCAAACTCTCATTCTGTCACTAGACATTATAGAGGCTTAGCAGTTCCTGTACTACAGAACTTTTTCCGTAGTATGTTACACATGTATAGTATTATTCTTTAACGATGCTATTATCTACATGAGCTAAAAAAATTACGGGCAAAGTTTAATGAGTGAAATTCATTTCTGGTTTGATATTTGTGTCATTTACAGTCCATTCTTACCAAGCAGCAGTCAACACCTTCTGTTCCCCAATGTTTTTTCTATCAGTCATACTATATCCATAGCTCTTCTGTACTATAGTGTTTCATGGGTATACTACAAGAGCCTGTGTACCATTAACACCTAGCACACTTTCCTGCTACTACTCACCCGTATTGCCAAATGCCCTAACTTCCACCACTCTGATTCCTGTGTAGTACCACTAAGCTAACAACCCCTCACCAAATCCTGACACTAACCCTAAAAAACAACACCCCTTAACTCCCTAATCCTATTTCTGGGCCATCCCCTAATCAGTCACTATCTGTCCCTATCTCTAGCTCTGATCCAAATCTCAATTGCACCCTAAATCTAAAATCCTACTCTCCTCCCCTCCCTAAACATAAAGCCCCCTACTTCGTTCTCTTCTCCACTTACCAGTTCAACAATGAGGCCTTCATGGCATCTGACTGCTGCAGCAACTGCATTCCTGAACTCTCGTTTGAGTTTGAGCAACTGTTTGTCTAGGGGCACAAATGGTGAAACAGACACTCGAGCCCATGGCTTTGACTACCTGTATTTTGAGGCAAACAGTGAAACAGATGCTTGAACCCATGGCTTTGAGTGCCTGTATTTTGAGACAAATGGTGAAACATGCACTCGAGCCCATGGCTTTGAGTACCTGTATATTGAGACAAACAGTGAAACAGACGCTCGAGCCCATGGCTTTGAGTACCTGTATTTTGAGACAAACAGTGAAACAGATGTTCGAACCCGTGGTTTTGAGTACCTGTATTTTGAGCAGCTGGTGCTCAAACAACTGTAAGAATCCCATTTTTTACTTTATTGTTCTGGGATTTACACTGATTAACTGTAGTATGTTTCCTAAGCACAAATTTTCTCTAATATTATTCAAGGAAACAAAAGGGCTTTCTATGGCTTGCTTCTCCTTCAGGATTGCTAGAGAAAACAAGTAATTTATCTACCCTATTTTTCTCTTCAGAATTGTCAATACACTTAGGTCATTAGTGAACTAAGGCCTAAGCAGTAAGCTGCCCTGGACTACAGCTGTGTGACAGAGATACTATTTTTGATTAAAGCAGACCCTAATATAAAATGGATACACATCGGTCAAATCTTGCATTTGTAATATAACATGACAACTTGGAAAGGGTTTATTTTTGCACCACATGGGCAGCTTCAGCTAAAGCCTTAAAGAAATATCTGGCTTTGCTCAAACAAAAAGCTCTTATGTGTGTGTTTGTTGATCCATACTTTATTTAGTTTATGGACTGAGCTTCACCTAAGGACCTTGCATTATTCCATGTCATGATTTAACAGCTGCATCTTTGAGCACATCTATATTTTTTATTATGAAACATGACGACCTAGTACCATGAACCCTCATTTGCAGATGATGGAACCATCAGCAACAATTTATCATAACATTTGCAATTTATTTTATAGTGGCTGGGTGGGGAATGTGGTCTGATGACCAAATTAGTGGGTCAGTGTATGCATCTGATTGAAGAGGATCAGTAAATGCATCCATGTCCAGAAGGCAATAATTACAGCAGAGAAAGAATAGGACAAGAGTTTCTGCTGCTCCATGGTTTAGCAACTACTGCATAGCTGTCATTGCAAATCGGTTAAAGTAAATTGCTTTTCAGTCCAGTGATCCTGGAATTGCAGCAGACAAGTGTCTGAACTCTGCAGGAAGACAGGGTGACATGAATTTCAGATCACATTAAAGCAGCAGTAGAACTGATTTCTAAACCATTTCACTGTTCTTTCAACCCTTTGGGTAGCTGCTTTCTTTACTGATATGTCCTTAGACTCACTAGTTCAGTGTACCTACTCCCTCTAATAGAATGAGATGCTCAAGTCTGATTTTTAGTTTGTATTGAATTATTAACATGGCATTGTGAGCAATAACATGAATTAATAGTACAGAAACTTGATTCAGGTGTAATCATAGACTCTGGAATAGCTGCGATCTCTACAACATATTTAAGTAAGTGTATGATGCTTTAAACATAATGGCTGCCTTACAGCAATTTGATATGCTTTATAATCATTTGCAAAATACAAGAATAAAAACCTTAAATGTTGCTGGTTTTGATAGCTAACGTAATTAGTAACCATTGCTCTGTCCCTGCCACCTTCTCCATTTTCATTAAGGGAAGGAGGAAAGATGCAAAAGTCCCACAGCAAACGCATTTAAGATGCAACTGGAATCTCCCTGGCAAAACATCAAAATGTTTTTTTTTTCAGGAGTCCTAGAAAAATCTGTTATGACAGAACAGAAGCTAGCTCATCTGGTGCCCTTTGCAGATCCCAAAAATTATTCAAGACTGTGGAACAAAAACAAAGTTTTTCTCTACCCTTGTAACTATAGTACATTGCTTGCTAAAACAAAGCTGCTACTACCATGCACTCCCCTTAGACTAAGCACTGCAACTGAGTCATAAATACAGTATTGGCATCCATTTATGAAGCCGCAATCCCCTCATAGCTTCATAAATCAACGCCACTACTGCACTCTTGTACCATTGACACCTGCTGATCATGCTCCTTGAGTGTGTACATCTGAGGCAGCCCCCACCCCCATCTTCCCAACCCCAATCTGGCCTTAGTTACAGCTCTATAATATGAACTCTGGTTTCCACAGTATTTGCTGTTAAATGTGTCAAAAAAGTAAGATGTTTTCTGCTTATGCTATGCTTATATAGGCCATAATATGACAAAATCTCTATAGTTAGAAGAATATTAGTTGTTGGCTTTAATGTAGTAATAAAGGCATGTGTGTCTTTGTGCATTCATAAGTCAGGATGGTGAAACTTGTCTTTTAAATGGCAAACAATGATGCCTAGATAAGAAATTAATAAATGTTTTTGTATATGATTTTTGGAAGGAAGGATATTTTTGACAAAAATGCAAGAAATGGCCACCTAGGTACTAATGGATGTACTCTCACATAAGGATAACAGATCACCAAGTGATTTGATTGTTTGCTTTAATATACACTAGTGGCCATATAGCTGGCAGATACTGAATTTGTATGCTACTAAAACTTAGTGTTCATTAATTTTTGCTTACTAACTTGGAATGTCAAACTGAAGAGTGTCATTTTAATAGAGAAAATCAGGGAAACACTACCCTTTATGTACAATACAAATAGCAATGACTTGTTTGCTCCTGTGCTCTATTTTTCTGGGCTGCTCTGAGGTGCAAAAGAGGTGTCCTACTTTGTTGTGTTTTACCGAATGTGACCTTGCCACAATTCCTAACCACATCCAGGAATGTGGAATTTTATTATATTTAAATTCTGAGCTAAGGAAAGTTATTTTTACATTATTGTGCTAGGAAGATAGTTTAGATCTACACTGAGTTTTATTGCTTTGTGAGACAAAGTAACTAACTAGGGATGTGGGTGATTGGCTGACTACGGATCTTAAACATTTAAACTGGTTACTGTTTTTAGCTTTTGTCTGACTTAAATAACAGTGCCTTGCTTAGCTCTCTGCTTTATATTGCTGGGCTTCATTGAGCTATGTGTTGTGCAGTGAGAGGGAACATTGAACCACATAGCTGCAAGGCACTAATATTGGCTTTGCCCACCTTTACAACTATCTGTCTCTTCACTCAGTGTGCTTAACCTTCCTGCTGTCTGTTGTTGCATGACCCTCATTGTGCATCAGACTACAAGTTACCTATTACTATAAACTTCACCTGGTTATTGTAACTCTGTCCTAATTTATTGTGTACCACTTCACTAGCTGTAGTGTAGCTAGGGCGGGGCAAGAAGACCAATTGCTCCAGGCTTAAAGTATTGAGGGAACATGCTCACCTGTTCTGAATCTCTCTCTTATACAATACCAGCTTTAAAAAGCCAGTATTGCATTTGCAGTCAAACCTGACTGCTGTGTAACACTGAATGTGTGGCGTTAACTGTTGCAACTGCTTGATATATTGTAGCAAGCAGTGTGCTAAAGTGTAAAAGTATATAAAAAAAGCTATATGTCTCCTTGCAGGCAGGGTATAAACTGTAGTAAATTGTAGCTAACAGTTTGCTACAATTTAAAAGAAGAACAGTATTTCTTTTTTAACTAAACCATGCACACAGTAGCGATCCGTGCAGGCAGGATACAAGCTGTAGCTTTGTAGCAAGCAGTTCAATACAGTTTAAAAGAACAACTGATTTCTATTTTCAATAAAATGTGCTGAAGGAGGGTCACAGCAGAGCACAGAAATAAGACCAGTCATCAGTCATGATCTTCCATGAAGAGCTTAAGGAAGGAACAGTGTCTTCTCAAATCGTGCCTTTCATTTGATATAGTGATTACACACCACTCTTACTTATATTTGTCTGGATCATACAAAGAGGTTTGCTTTGTCAAGTTCTTAACTAATCACAGTCTGACCTTTCTGTAAGTCATGCCCTTGGGCTCTCCTTTTACTGTCAGAATAGGATTTCGTTATTTGCTTCTGCCTGGTGTCTCTTTTTCTCATATCACTGTTGTTATAGTTTGAGTATTCATCATTTTCTGAGGTGATGTTCATCTTGTTCATGAAATGGTAGGGACCCTAAGACTCACTGAATTTATTTCACATGCAGTAGGTGGATCAGGCACTCTGAATTGGCCATAGGTATTAGTGTGCATGTGAGTGTGTGATGTGGATGAACTACAGCAGCAGGGCTGGCTACCTGGTTTTGTAAACCTTGGCTCTAAATGATTGTCACTATTGAAGTGACACCCTGACCCCATCTGCAAAAATGGGAAAAAGGGGCTGTGAATGAATGGATGGATGGAATGGATGGATGGATGGATTATTTTCTGTCACAGTCATTCCCATGAAGGGAAAGAAAATATTCCTCATCTGATGTTAAAGGGATAAGTGCTGATGCCCCCCCATGTACTGGTATATACAATTGCTTTCTGCCTCACTTTGGCTCTAGCATGTCCTACCTAATAATTTGCCCTCTTCTTGCACTGTATTAATATGTGATTTCTTCTTCCACTGACTGCATTAATGTCCATTACAACTTGGTTCTAGGTTTTTACCCCCTCAGTTTACTTGGGTCCCCTTTATCAAACAGACATTTTCCATATGTCCCAAGGACTGCCACTGGGATAGTTTTCCACATGGCTGAAGACATTTCCTAGCCTTGATCTCTTGTTCTGCATCATTGCTGCACATAAAATATATGCCACAGACATACACAAAAAATATTTGATGTAATCATCATACAATATAAGAAAGAAAGCATGCCTGCCATCCACAGAATGCATTAGGTGACACAAACCCAAATTGTATACACATGGAGACTCACTCCAGCCAAATAAAATTGTGCTGAAATAATGTTAGCACTATCATGAATACATTCACAATAGTTAGGAAAGCAGCCATTGCTATGTCATTTTACCTCCATTAGTGACACTCAGACAATTCCAAGTACAGACCCATAAACAATGACCCATCAAAACAGATTTGCCACTCCAGTATCTACCATGTATGCTGACACCAAAGTAAATTATTTTCTAAGTGATCACTAATCATTTCCGCTCTACTGTAATGATTTTCCATTCACTAATGACAGCTTTACAATATACACTATGCCCACCATATGGTTAAAGCAAAACATTTATTGAAATAAATCCAGTAATCTTGTATCATTTTGAATTGTTTCATATTAATTTGCAATATTTCTATTATTTTTTCTTACTTTAAAAAGTCTGCAGTTTCCTATATCATTTTCCAACTAATCAAATAAATACAAGTTAGCATGGCAGCTTTAAACTTTTTCACAGAAGTTCAGGGTCATTTTTGCATTCTATATGGAAATTATGCCCTTTACATTTATCTCTCTGAATTATAGTAATATGTGAACATGTATGGCCAATTATGGATGTAATTAGTTATCAGTTTCTCATGAACATGACCTCGGGTTCATATGAGCATGCTTGGGAAAGTGGTGGAATCCGAATCAGTCTTCACTGCTCCAGAGCATTCCATGGGAACTTGTGGTTTACCTCAGTTATGCTTAAAATTGACTATGTTTAGAAAAGGCAGAATAGAGTCATATGCATGAGAGTTTGCACAACCATAAAGTACAAATCCTCCATATAAAATAAATGTGAATGCATTCCTGGATGGATGGATTTTTGGTCAAACCAAATGCCACTGCTGGTTAACTGTACTTGATTAGGGTGATGTCACACCCCAGAGGAATAGTTCTAAATCTGTGAACTGCAACCTTGTTCATATGTGCTTTATTTTAGTGCTGGTACTTCAAATGATTGTAACACCTGTGAAAGCAAGACACCACTCTCTGAGCTGGTCAGATAAGGAAATCAAAGTAATGCTCTGCCTTCTGACTGATTCATATCTGGATAAGATCCAGGCATGCATAAGGAGTAGTGAGTGGAAAAAATAGACATCTGGCAGGAGGTGGGTGAGCACCTGACATCCCTAACAGGATCACCTACTCTGGCCACCAGTGTTATCACAGGTATAAGGACCAAGTTGGTTGACCAGATAGAAGTGAGCAGGCTAGAGTTCTACAGTATTTTTTAAATTTCTTTTGATTAACCATAGGTTTAAAATAAAATGCAAAATGTTTGCATAAATGAAGGCATTTGTTAGAAAAAAAATTTGTGACTGTAAATGTGTATCTAAAATATTATTGTAATAATGCAAAAGAAAGCATAAACATCAGTATGCAGAACTGCATCTGTATACAAATATATGGAATGCTTATATGATAACATAATTTGTATGTATAAATACAAATGTTATATGTATGAGTAAAGAAATATCTTTAAGTAAGTATTTATGTCTGTAAGTTACAGATGTGCAGCTGAGTACACTTAACAACCATATGTCTCCATCAATTAGAGCAAGAATTCTAGACAATGCCTAAAATAATAGGAAGACAAAGGCACAAAAATAGAGACAGATTTGAAATATTGCTGTTATAAACTTTGAAAGTTGCTAGAGTAACAGAGTACATGTTAGCATGCATTTTCTGAAGGGTCTGAAACTTAAATGTATTACATTATTTAGTGACTTTAATCTTCAGTGATTTGCCACAAAACCACATGTTTTGTGAGTTACAGATCAAAATCTTCTTCTTCTTCTTCTTCTTTTGGCTGCTCCCGTTAGGGGTCACCACAGCAGATCAACTGTTTCCATTTCTTCCTGTACTCTGCATCTTGCTCAGTCACGCCAACCACCTGAATGTCCTCTCTCACCACATCCATAAACCTTATCTTAGGCCTCCCTCTTTTCCTGTTATCTGGCAGCTTCATCCTTAGCATCTTTTTCCCAATATACTATGCATCCCTCCTTAGCACATGTCCAAACCAACATAATCTTGCCTCTCTGGCTTTGTCTCCAAACCTTTCACCAGGGCTGACCCTCTAATATACTTATTCCTAATCCTGTCCATCCTTGTCACACCCAGTGCAAATCTTAACATCTTCAACTCTGCCACATTAAGCTCTGACTCCTGCCTTTTTGTCAATGCCACTGTCTCCAACTCATATAACATAGCTGGTCTCACTACCCTCTTGTAGACCTTCCCTTTCACTCTTACTGTTACTCGTCTGTCACAAATCACTCCTGACACTCTTTTCTGCCCACTCCATCCTGTCTGCACTCTCTTCTTCACCTCTCATCCACACTCACCATTACTCTGAACTGTTGATCCCAAGTACTTAAACTCATCCACCTTCGCCACCTCTACTCCCTGCATTCTCACCATTCCTCTATCCTCCCTCTCATTCACACACTTATATTCTGTCTTAGTCCTGCTGACCTTCATTCCTCTTCTCTCTAGAGCATATCTCCACCTCTCCAGGGTCTCCTCCACCTGTTCCCTACTCTCACTACAGATCACAATGTCATCTACAAACATCATAGTCCACTGGGACTCCTGTCTGATCTCATCTGTCAACCTGTCCATCACCATTGCAAATAAGAAAGGGCTCAGAACTGATCCTTGATGTAATCCCACCTCCACCTTAAACGCATCTGTCACTCCCACCGCAGACCTCACCACTGTCACACTACCCTCGTACATATCCTGTACCACTCTTACATACTTCTCTGACACTCCCGACTTCCTCATACAATACCACAACTCCTCACTAGGCACCCTGTCATAAGTTTTCTCTAAATCCACAGACACAAAGCAACTCCTTCTGACCTTCTCTGTACTTCTCCATCAACACTCTCAGAGCAAACATCGCATCTGTAGTGCTCTTTCCTGGCATGAAACCATACTACTGATCACTAATCATCACCTCCAAAATACTAGGCAAAAATCTGGACATTTTGAGAAAATCTGGACAGTTGAGAGGTATGTTAATAACTATTTTTTCATCTATATAAATGTACGTATTTATAGACAAACCAAAAAAAATGCATTGTCACAATTCATTTACAGTATTGCACTACCTTTGCTAGTAGTTAAAGTACATGCAGTCAGTTCTTGTAAAAAAGTATTTTTTTGTCTCTGCCAGAGAAATGTTTATTGGTATGAAAATTGTATAAGACAATAATTTCTTCCCACAATATTAACTGCACATGCAAGATGGCTGAACTTAGGTGCCACACCCTAGTCAGAGTAGATGGAGAGGGGTGGAAGTTGCTGTATCGACTAACATAGTGTAGTGAGAAATTACCAGTTGTATTACTTCTGTATATGTTTTTTTAAACTTCCCTTTTATGCTTGCAGTTATTAGGCAGAAAAAATTCAAAGCGCACAATATTCTCTTAAAGTACATGTCCTGCAGCCATCTGTAACAGTAAATATGTTTTGTTTAGTGAAGATTGAATTGAAAGGAACTGAAAATTTCCTTGAATTGCTACATTGTTTTGTGTGTGTGTGTGTGTGTGTGTGTGTGTGTGTGTGTGTGTGTGTGTGTGTGTGTGTGTGTGTGTGTGTGTGTAGCTTCTACTTCTACCTCAACAAAATTCACAGACTACTACATGTAACTACAGTTTAGGTAGGCAAACCATAACAGTTTAAAGCAGAACCTAGAATAGAAGTGTATATAAAGATTCCAGACAACACTCTTCACCCAAACAGACAAGCTGTGCACACATGTGAAAGTATAACAATTTGAAGGAAGAACAGTCCTACTTTTTATATCTTTTAATGAAATATTGGCACAGTATAAGAATTCACATATTAATAAATATTTAAACAACATATACTTAGCAAATGCAACATTAAATGAAATACCTTGTATAGTATCAGTAGTTATATTAGTAAAGTTTATTTATTTTATTTATTTTACATTTGTTTACCGGGAAGGTCTGACTGGGCAGGTACCTGTTTTCAGCGGAGGCCTGGGGAGAAAAGCTCCACAAAAATATGAAATTACAAAGAAATTTCAAACAAATGATAAAGAAGAGTATGATAAAAAAAGATTTTAGAAGAAATGAGTATTTACAATAGCAATGGTATATACAATGTTAAGATAAATGAAAATTAACATACATGGTTAAGAAAAACCTAAAAGTGGAAAGATCATAATACCTGCAAATAGTACAATGCTAAGGAGATTAAATAAAATGAATTATAATAGTAATAAGTAGCTGTTAGTATGAGTCTTTTCCTACAGCTGAGGTACATATCTTATATTAGCAAATGTAGGATTAAGTGTGTAGATGAAATTATGAAAGGGCTGAGAGAGTTAGAAGTCAGCTAGGAGTACTGCATGGACAAAGACAGGTATTTGATAAGTGTGTTTTAAGTTGTTGTTTGAAAAGAACAGTGTTTGTCATAGATCTAATTGTGAGTGGGAGTGTAGTCCAGGTTTTTGCTACATGATTTGAATAAAGAGAGTTACATGCTGTATTTCTTGTCTTGGTGATTTTCAGTAGTGATTTATTGGTGAAGCATAATGTTGGGTTGTTGGAGAAGGTACTATTATGTGCTGGATAGCTGTTTTTTTTCAGGCTGATGAAGTATTTTGTGAGCCAGTATAAGCTGGTTATGATTTTAGTAGTTGGGGTAGTTCTAGCTAGGAAAGTATTTTTAGTGTGAGGCAGTGGTGTGACTTGTGTGGTAAGTCTGTGGTTAACTTTGCTATTTTATTATAGCATACTTCGTGTTTTTCTAGGTCTTTTTTTAAGATTGGTAAGGATGGGTGATGCATAAAGGAGAGTGGAAAGGAGATGGGTTCTAGCAATGGCTATTCTGGTATTGTTGTATAGGAATTTTTTGTTTCTGTATAGGGTTCCTAGCTTTTTATGTACCTTTTTGATTGTTTGTTATATGTGTAGATCAAATCTCAAATTATTGTCTATTACTACTCCTAAGAGTTTTGTGTGGGATTCTGGTGTAATTGTTGTGTTGTCATTAAAGGTGATAGAGAAAGTGGGAGGGGAATCTGGGGCTCTGGTAGGTTGGAAGATTATAAGCTTTAAGCTTGGTCTTTTGAGGGTTTAAGATGAGTTGTATATTTGTGAGGCATGATTCAATTGTGGTAAAGGATTTTTGTGTGATGTCTTCGAGTTGTTGTATGTTAGGGGCAGCACATATACATGTTGAATCTTCCTGCATACTGGATCAGTGTGGCTAGTTTGGTGGCAGAACTTAGATTATTTGTGAAAATATTGAAAATAAAATGGACAAGTATGGACCTTTGGGGAACTCCTAGTGTATAACCAAAAAATAAGGCACTGGAGGGTTCACCAGGTAGCAAACCAACTTTAATGAACACACAAAAAACAACAAAACACCTTAAACTGGACCATAGCATTTTCATCAGCAACTTCATCAGATGAGCATACCAACAAAAATGAGTCCTTTATATATAGCCCTTAATAGGTCCATTAAGTAACCAATCCACAATTAAAGACATATTAACAAACTAAAATGTTTAAAACTCCTAGTGTAACTGCTAGCAAGGGGGAGAGGTCTTGTAACCATTTAACTGCTTGTTGGTGGCTTGTTAGATAGTTTTGAAACCAGGTGGTATCTGTGGGGCTGAGATTTAGGTTGTTGAGAGCAGATAGTGGTTTGGGATGGGATACTGCGTCGAAGGCCTTTGACATATCCAGGAAGATTGATGAAACCATTTTACCTTCATTTCTGTAGTGATTAATGGTGTTGGTGAAACTGATAAGGGAAGTTATGGTACTATGGTTAGGCCTAACCCTGTGTTGAGATTTGGGTAGGACATTGTTTGCTAAAAGATATTGGAGTAGTTGTGAGCGGATATATCTTTCTAGTATTTTGGATAGTGGGGATAGGATGGATATGGGTCTATAATTTGAGAGTTCGGGAGAGTTGCTGCTCTTCTGTAGGGGGATTATGTATGATATTTTCCATAGCAGTGGGACGTATTGTTCTGTGATGGAATTTTTTATTAGTATTGACACAGGGTCAGTGAGTGCTCCAACTGCTGTCTTGGGAAAGTCAGTGGGCAGGTTGTCAGCTGCTATTGTTGTTGACTTTAATTATATGATTAGTTTTTGGATGGTCTTTGTAGGGATGGGTTGGAAGGTGGCAGTATTGCTACTATTTTTGGTAAGTGGGGGTGTGGCTGGTGGGTTGGGGCAGGTGTTGCTGGCAAGTGATAGGATGCTGTCAGTAAAGTATTTATTAAACTGGTCTGCAATTGTGACAAAATTGTTTGATGTTGAAGGGGGATGGGGTTGTAATGTGGCTGGGATCGTGTATTTTATTGATTGCTGACCAGAACGTATCTGGGTGTTTCTGGTGTTTCTGTTGGATATCAGTATAGTATTTATTCTTGTCCTGTATAATTTGACTTTTGACTTTGTTTCTAAGTCTTTGGAATTCTAGACGTTTAACCTGTGTTTTGTTGGTGTACCATAGGTCCCAGGTTTTATCTCTAAGTTTAAGGAAAGCTTTTGTTTCTTTAGTTAGCCATGGGCTATGATTTGTTTTGATGCAAATTGTTCTAGGTGGGGCCATATTTTTAAGAATGCTGAGGATGGTCTCACTGAAGTTTTCAACTGCTGTGTAAAGGATTAAGATTTTAAGGAGAAACCAATTACTTTGCTTAATTGTGGATATTAGTATTTGCAGATCAAAGTTTTTCTTATTACATATTTGGTGATAAGTTATATGTTTGACCGAGTTGGTAAATTTCCTTCATAGGTAGGTGGGTGTGTGATCACTGAGGCTGTCATTGAGACAGCCAGAGTGTTGTAAGTGGGAGGGCTTATTTGTTAGTGTCCAGTCTAGGATAATCTGTTTGATTTTTTTTTAATCTACTCTGGTGGGGGTTTGGATAGTTTGTGAGTAACCACACAGGTTAATAACATTGCTGGGATTGTTGAAGTTGCATTAGAACCAATCCTTTTAAAGCCACCCAGAATGATGGTTTCATTAGGAATATTTTTGTAAGTCTAGTAGAGGAGATATTCTGTGGTGGCTAGATTCTTACCTAGGGGGATATAAGTAGCTATTATAATTATATGTTTAGCTAAGGAAAAGGTAAACATTAAGGGAAAAGCTGAAATTACAGGTATGGCACAACTGTCTTATGTCTTCTCTGTCTATAGTCTATATGCAGATGACCTGAAATTGGGTAAGCTAATTATATGTGTTACAGATAAGGCATGTCTTCAGAAGAACTTGACTAAACTGACCATTTGGGCACAGGAGAATAATATAGGTTTATAGGTAAGTACTAGGCTAGCTGCCCTTGTGGGCCATTTAAGCCTAGCCAGTTTTACTTTCAGAGGTGAGAACCAAACCCATTAACTTGAGACTGTGAGGTAAACACCTTAACCATTATATCAGCCCCCAAGCTGAGTTTTATGTTGATACATACATCAAAAAGTAAGCATATGAGATTTAGGAGACATAAATTGAAAGGAGAATATTTAATACAGTACACAATGATTGAAACTGTAGATTCATTTAAGGACCTGGGTATAGGGGTAGATCCAGCTTTGAATGTTTCTAATCATATCAACCAATTGGTTAATGATAGTTATAGATTTATAAAGTCTAGGAAATCAGAAATGATAAAGTCATGGTTTGTTAGTTACATTAGACCCAAACCTGAGTATGGAATAACAATAAGGAAAACTTATAAGAAAACAAACATGAGTAAACTGGAAAGAGTACAGTGGAAATATACCAAGGGCATCCATGGATATGAAAATTTAAGTTATTATGAAAGACTAAAATATCTGAACTTGTTCAGTGTCTCTTATAGATATCTAAGAGAACATCTAATTCAGGTATATAGAGCATTTAAAGACAACTATCACTGGGAATGGTTGGGGTTATCTAAAAGTACTAGAGAATCATCAGACAACATATGTAGAGGGGGTCCAAATGGAGACATGATAGGGGCCCTAATGAAGAGTTGATAGGGGCCTGAATGAAGAAATGATGGGGGTCTGAATAGAGAGGTGATGGGGGTCCAAATGGAGAGATGAAAGGGTCTAAATGGAGAGATAAGTCAGCAAACAAAGGAGAGTAGTATTGCTGAAATTGAATTCATCCTCAAGTCTTGGTGAGTACCTTCTCAAAGTGGACCCTGTTTTTCACAAAACCTCACCAAGATGACACTGATATATATACTGTATTTACATAGCATATAACAAGGACAGAAGTAGGTCAAAATTAAAAAAAGATAGCTGGGTGCACAAGACCCAGGATAAAAAGTGCCCAATCCTGGTAGGCACACTGGTGCCAGGACTGGAAAAAAATTTCAGTGTAGAATCCTCAAAATACGGAAACATTCCTACAATGGGACGGGGTCAGGCCCAGGAGGAGGATGGCCCCCCTGTTGTAGGAGGAAGTAGCAGTCCACAAAAAGCACAAAAACTGATAGGCCAAAGAAGAGCCATAAATATGATAGAGTGGACTATTGAGGATAAAAAATAAATTATATATTGTTACTATTATACAAAAGCCCAGAATTTCTAGACACAAGATATACAAAATGATTAGAGGAAAGAAAAATACTTCCACAAGAAAAATTGTCAGAAGCTTCAAATAAAAATTGTTTTCATTAATACAACAGATTTGTGAAAAACAGTATAAAGACCAAGAAACTTTGATCTGTTTGGAAAATGAAGCATCTGAGAAAGTGTGAAAATATAAACAGAAACTAGAGATTTTTGAAAATTATAAAAAAGAAATATGGACATAGGAAAGAAAGAGAAATTTAATATGGTGCAATATTTATGCAAAGGCAAAAGCCAAATTAATCAATATAATGAAGGCAGCCCCAAAGACATTCAAAAAGAAATACAAGCAAAGGCATCTGGATATGGACAATTCCACAATAAAAAAATATCACAAAGAGCAACTTTAGGAAAGATTAGTAAATTAGAAGTTAAAAAAAGTAGAAGTTGAAGTTATGAAATGCCTGCAAAGTGAAGGATTTGGTGTAGAAGGTTTACACATCACAGCATGATGGAATGAGTCCCCAAAGTATGGAAAAACAGGAAGATCAGGTGATATCTGAAGAAGAAATATGGACATGGGAAAGAAAAAGAAATTTAATATGGTGTAACATCTATGCAAATGAGAAAGCAAAACTAATTAATAAAAAAAGAACACCACCAAAGATATTTGAAGAGAAATACTTGCAAAGGAATCTAGACACGGAAAACTTTACAATACAAAAAATAAGAAGACAAAGAGGAAAGTAGAAAAGGACATTAGTAATGGAGAAGTTTAAGAAATAGAACCTGAGGTTATGGAGTACCTGTGAAGTGAAGGATTCAGTGTAGAAAATCTAATTTGGAAAGCACCACAACCGCACAGAGCAATGGGCATTCATATTATGGGAAAACCAGTGGAATGGGAAGCAATTGGTCAGATGCCATATGAAGATATTTTGAATCCTTCCACAGGAAACCAGTATGAATGTCCACTCGAAGATGGGCAGCAAAGGAAAGAGCACGAAACTGTGGAAACTGACACAGTCAATGTTGAATAGTGATAGGCCAGTGAGTTCCCATGTGACAGAGCAATGGATGGCACAGAATGAAACTGAAGAGAATGTGCCACAGGAAGGTGTTCTAGAACTTTCTATAGAATGCCCGCAGGAAATGGAAAATAAAAACTGTGCCCTCAATTTAGAACAAAATGAGCTAAGAGAAGAGTTGCTTGATTTAATAGACATAGATAGACATATTAAGATCAGTGAAAGAAATAAACTGTCAATAAAACCCAAAAAGTCAGAAGATTGGTAAAACAAATGAAAACAGTAATTAGGACTGTCCATAGAGATCCGTGTAATATAATAGAAGTAAACATGATATACTACTGTAAAGCTAAAATAACTGATAAAGTTCTAGGACAAGAACATAGGGTAGTGAGGGAAAGGAAGGGGAAAAACTGAATGCCATCGTGGTAGAATTGAATAGAGAAAACTATAAAGCAATTAAGACAAGACGTGTCACTATTAGAAGAGTATATAAGAGGGAACAGATCAACAAAAATACTTAGAAAGATAGATATGATAAAAGCAATGCACAGTATTAGAACAGATCAGGATCTATCATGCACTACTGCAAATAACAAACTAAAAATCTCAGCACAGGCAGAAAAACTTAAAAGATGCACAGATAAATATAAAGAAAAGTAGAAACTAAACAATTTATTGATGACCCAAAAAAGTTTTATAGAGAATTGGGAAACAAGGTAAAAGGAATTGAAAGACTGCCAGAAAAAAGAAGAAATTATATATTATATATTTTGGAGAAGTATTTATGAAGATCCTGTAGCACTTAACAAATATGCTAAATGGATAGAAGAAATAAAAGAAAGACAAAGAAGTTTAAAGGTACAGGATATGAAATGGGACGAAGTAACAGTCAGAGAGATTGAAACACAGTTAAGAAAAGCCTCCAGATGGAAAACTTCAGGCCCAGGTCCAATACCTAACTTATGGTTAAAAGTATTAGCCATGAGTAAGAACTATTTATATGCACACCCTGAACAGACACCAACCTGGCTAAGAATAGGAAAAACAATACTCCTACTTAAGAGTAAACCTGCAAAATCCCTAAAAATTATAGACCAATAACTTGCCTTCCAACCACATATAAAACTATACACTGGAATTGATGCCAATAGAGTTTATACTCATTTAGAAGAAAACTCTACTATGGCAACAGAACAAAAGAACAATAAACGAAAGTCATATAGAAGAAAGGATCATTGTTGTTAAATAAAGTCATAGTGGAGAACTGTAAAAGGGGAAGAATCTAAGTATGGCATGGGTTGACTACAGAAAAGCAATCGATATTATCCCATATTCATGGATAAGAGTGCTTAAAAATGTATAAGATATACCCTACACTGACTGACTACACTACAGTGACCAGGAAACAGTGCAGACCACTTTGCAATTAAGCCATGATAAAGGACAACTTATTATCCCAGGGATAAAAATTCAAAGGAGGATATTCCAGGGTGACTCCCTTTCACTGCTGCTATTCTGTTTTGCCCTTAATCCATTAAGCCGTCTGCTTAACAGCCTAGGCCATGGCTATAATTTGGCTCCTAGAAAACAACAAAAGTGTAAAGACTTCTCATCGTCAATGATTTAAAACTGTATAGCTCATCAGATGAGAAACTGAAAGCATAACTGCAAGTAGTCAAAACTTTTTTAGATGATATAAGAATGTCATTTGGTCTTGATAAATGTGCAAAAGCAACCTTTAAAGTATGAAAACTGCAGCACCAAGAAAACATCAGTTTGGGATAAGAATGTGATATAAAATAACTCGAGCAAGGGGCAGTGTATAAATACTTGGGAACTGATGAAGGATGAACAACAAAACATGAACAAATGAGAATAAAACTTAGTAAGGAATACTTTAGAGGACTTAAATTAATCCTGAAAACAGCACTGACATCTAGGAACAAAATTCAAGCTATATACCAATTTGTCTTCCTGTCCTAACTTAAAGTTTTGGAGTGACTGTCTGGCCTCAAAACATGTTGGATAGATTAGACATGAAAACAAGAAGGCTGCTTCATGCTTACCACATGATTTATAAAAATCAGTGCATACCAAGATTATATATTACCAGTTCTAAAGAAGGGAAGGGCCCCCTTGAAAATGATTACATGTATAGATCTGCAATCGTGGGACTGCATACATATCTGCTGATCTCACATAACCCAAACATAGTGAAAGTTTTGAAACATAAGGAGAATAAATCTAAGATGACTTCTCTCCTTAGTCTAGCAGACGCATATCGGCATCAAGCAGGAATGGAAATCAAACCAGAAGTAGATAAAAGTCAGGCAGGAACTGAATGTGCCAAAAATCTAAAGAAAGAATATAAAATGAAGAACTAGATAAGAAGGCAAGAAATATGGAAAATGAAAAATATAGTTGGAAGTACAAAAAAACTTCTGGAAGAACCTCATGTTGATCAGGATCAAATGCAGGAATGGTTATGGAGAGGCAAATTCAAACCAAGAGATGAAAGGTTAATATTGGTGGCCCAAGACAATGGGCTATGTACATGTTGTTTTATAAAGTCCATTGAACATATAGGAAAAACAAGCAAATATAGGTTTTGTAAAACAGAATTGGAAACATTCACAGACCTCATTGCTGGTTGTGACATATTAATGGCATACTGTGACATTATGGTACTGAAGTGGCTGAAAAACACTGGAAACATGAGCCACAAAGCATCGTAGAAAAATGATGGTCTACTTCACATGGGATCACCCATTACCAACAGTTCAAACGATAGATGCTAGAACACCATATATAGTGGTCCATGAAAAGAAGACAAAAGTAGCATTGATCATTGAAATTGCCACACCCAATAACTACAGTGCCATATGCACAGAGAGAGACACACAGTCATAAAATATTAGGATTTGCAGGCAGAAATGAGAGCAATGTGGAAAAAAAGATATCCAGGCAGTTCCGAAAGTAACAGGAGCAACATGTCTTATAAAAAATAATCTACAATCATATTTAAATATGTTACAAATACATGTAAACCCATACGAACTGCAGAAGGAGGCATTATTGGGCACATTCCAGGTGATGAGAAGGGCATTTCTGGCTTACATCAAAGATGTAAACAATACTAATTTCATGAACTTTAATCCTATTTTGACTTAGGAATGGGGTCCATTCCCATCATGGTATTAGAAACCCAAAAGATTTGGAGAAATTAAAAAAGATTCTATAGGAATGTGAAGTGCACTAATTGGTTCTCTGAGAGAGCAGCTGATGCATAGAAAGACTACCACATTACATTACAGCAAGCACTAGTTTACATATTTTTAAGAACAGCCTGGGCACTTATTATGGGAACAAGTGTTTTGGTATATTGGCAAGCTAGAAGGACATTAATGCCCGTGCTTGAAATATTTGTATGTATGTATGTATGTATGTATCTAACAGACAAGGAAATTGCATATAAAATGCACAGCAGAGTAGGATAATCACCCCCTGGTTGAAGCTGCTGGTAAGCGTTAATAAAGTAACAAATGCAGTGTTCTGTCTTCAGTTGATTTCATTACTTGTATATAAAGGATGGTAACTGAATGCATACATTGCTGTCTTTAACTCATTGTATTAAATCTATAAGTACAAGGATTTAAGGGTGGTTTCAGTATAATATTGCAAACAAATGCTTATCAGCCACAAATATATGTAATCAGCTTTTATTAGTACAGTAGACTGCAAACTATAAACCCCACAAAGACTTCATTACATTACATTCATTCTCATAAAAAAATGCATAAGCACTTCCCATACAATTGTTCCCATGTTTGCTTAAACACTTCCTGTACTTTTTGTGTTACTTCAGTAAAGATAAAGAAAAAGAAAATTGCTTTAAAGTAAAGAAATTGAATACTGTGTAACTGTGTGAATTTGTTTGCATTTTTTCTTTTTCTGTCTCCCCCCTCCTTCTCATTCTCTCGTGTTTTAAGTATGCAATTCAATTGTCCTTTATTTTATTTTATTTTTCTCCAATTTCTGTTCATTTTTTACAGTTCTCAGTTCCTCAGTAGCAGCCCAGCTGCATACCTTCAAGTTTAGGGAACGCTCACCCTCTGCTTGTCCATTTATGTCTTCACAGTGTTGGAGTGGTGGTGGTCCTGTAGGCACCCTGACAGGTGTCAGCCTGGCAAGCCTCACTGAAAGCGGGCTTCAGTACTTGGTTGATGATGTGGTGGAGCACGTCATGGACACACTGCTTTAACCCACTGAGGCTTCTCTTCAGTGAGTTCACCACCATGCCACTACAGGCCCCTGTCCCTCAATATTTGGGTCTTCCACTGCAACACTATCTGGCAGTGGAAATATGTGAGGTCTTGTGGATTGGGGGCTCTTGTTGGCCACCATTCACTGTTACCCCTTTGTTCTCTTATCCTCTTTCCTACACCCTTGTACCTACTTCAAACCTACACTACACGCTTAATAAAAAAAAAAATTGAAAAAATGTGTAATTGTACCCCTCCTCTCCCACCTCCTCCAGTACAACCTTCTTAATGTTTTCCTGTTGTGTCATCCTCTTTGTTCTCTCACCTTTTTTCAGTGTTTCCTATCCCCCCTTTCCACTCTTAAACAAAAACCTCAGGGTGCCCAAATAAGGATATCGCTATATAATACATAATAAAGTACTTTTTTAAAATATTAACAAATGCTGTGCAGTCCACCACTTGACTTAAAACTTTCAAGTGTGACTACATAGTCACATTCATCCATAACACCCAAATAGCTACAAAGTCATACAAAGCCTATGGCTTTCACGGAGTCCTTCATACATATATATATATATTTATATAACTAATGCTTATATTCAGGTACTTTATGTTTTTGTTGTCTGTAGGCCTGTTTTTTTTTCAAATTCCTTTACATTTCCTTAGGCAGCAAGAATAGCTTTCACTAGGTTTATTTGCATATATGTGTAGCAGCACTCTTCGTGAGTAACTGCTATGCAGCTGTGAAGTCCTGGACTAGGAATACCGCCCATAGTCACTGCAGTGTAACTTATTACATCTCTAAGCATTCCATTATCCATGAATGTGGAATGCTCTCAAATGCTTTTTTTGTAAAATATCCATGCCATGCTTAAATCATTATTATGGCTTTAAGAATAAATGATTCCTTATTCCAAATGACTTTCTTCTATTGCCCTTTTGCACTATTTTCATGACTAAATTTATTTTCTAGGTGAACCTTCCTTGGTAGGCACTGATGCAACAGTTCTGGAATCAAAATCAATATGACGTCTAAATAAATAAAATCAACATTTACACAGGAGACTGGATAACTTAAAAAAGGTCCAGCTGTAATAACTAGAGGATACATGGTACCTCTGATAGGAAAGAGGAGTCGAACATGATTTTTTATTAAATTGACATGGATTTGTATTTTCCTCAAGTTAATATTTTGGAAATGAATAAGCCAGAATTATTGATACCCTGCCCCAACCTCTCTGCCAGAAACTGATGCCCAGTATTGTAAAGTGTTTATGTCAAATGGAGCCACATTTACTGAAAGGCTTATTTACTTTTTAAAAGAGACAGAAAAAACACTCAAAACTGAATAAAAATGAAGAAGGCAGTTCACGGACTGTACTGGCAGCAAGTTTAGAATAAAAGACAAGCTCACGATGCTAGAAAATCACACAAATCCTTTATTCTTTGAAATAAAATATCCTGTTAGCGCTTTCGTTTAAACAAAGTGTTAAACTTCATCAGAAAACTGTTAGTTTCACATTTATTTCCTTTAGTTTTAAAGGAAGTGAATGTGAAATTAACAGTTGTCTGATGTGTGATGTCTGATGTCATGATGGAATAATGATTTTGCAGCAGAGATCTTCAACAACAGAAAATTCTGTTGGTCACTGCTGGACATGTTATATCATAAATGTACAAAAAGCAAATTTTTTTTTTCAAAATTCACAACATTTGATTTTACACCATAGAATCAGTGGATTAACTTCTAAGGAAAACTTCCATCTATCTATTTATCGACAACCCCTATTCCCATTTTTTGCACATGGAGTTGGGGTGTCACTTCAACAGTCACAATCATCTGGAGTCAAGGTTTACACTCAGGGTGGCTAGCAAGGAAAACGTATCTTCACAAAATAGCTACTGGACTTGTAAACAGTTAAATTTAGGAGGCCTTTATGCAATGACAATGGCAAAAAAAATACTGCCTGAAAAGGTGGTATGACTTGCTGGCACATGCTCCTTTACATGTTTCTAAATAGTTAATAGCATGAGAATGTTCATACTCGTGATACAGTCCTTTCATACTAACGCAAAATGCAATCAGCGGCATCAAACATTGATTACCATGGTTTAATCAATTTCTTTAAGAAGTACTGCCATCAAAGCTGTAAATATGTAACTAAAAATGTATAACCATGAGCAAGTACAAAGAGTTTTGGTCATTCATAATATTCAGATTTTATTAAAGCTGACGAACATGCTTTTTGAATTATATGTGCACCAGATATTGACACATTCCGCCATTCTTTAGTTATTGTATTTATACTGTCTTCCAGGACTACATCCTTGGTAGCAATTTTATTCTTCAAATCTGTCAGCAGAAGGTCAGAGAGGTCACATTTTTTTTGTTGTTTTATTTTGTTTGATGGTTTGTCTGTTTGTTTTTATAGTTTGCTATATTACAAAATGTATGACACTATATCGTACATACTGGCTTTGAGATCTGACTTCCACCATTTTAGATTTAAAGTAGAGAAGTGAAGAGGTTGTCTTTATAAGTGTCTAACAGAAAATATGAGATTGAATGATTTTGTTCAGTAGAGCACACAATGAAGCAAGTGACACTGGATATTTGAGATAAAGAGAAGTAGAACAACTCAGTACTGAAACTAAGCTATGTTATCAGACATTCCTCATCAGTGGTTCCTATAGCTGCTGTGAAAGTGAACGAGATCTATCCAGGAGTATTGAAAAGTATAGCTTCTGAATCAATGAGCAAAGTGAATTTTATTGCATAATTTCAGCTGTGAGGTGAACAGTCAGGAATACTTTTGACTTGGTTGAAGGACAGCAAGAGAGAGAGAGAGAATGAGTGATAGACAAATGAGAAAGGATCCTTAAAAATATGTCTGAATATGAGCAATGTTAACCCAAGTCAGAGGTGTGTGGATTTCACGTCAGTAGTGATCAGAGTTTGATGGTGCATCGTACTGGATAAAGCTGCGATGGCACACACCATGATGTTAAGTGAATAGTTTTCCTGAGTGTAATTTATAGACATCCTCAAGGTATACAACAGTCCAGTAAAGAGCTCAAAAGTAATATAATTAAACAATATTCTTAGCCGTTATCCTGTCATAGTGCAAGACAACTAAACAGCACTGGGACAGCTGTCGACTTTTATTGCAAAATCAGCAAAGACAAATTCAGTGAGAGCAAAAGAATGCAAAGCAGTAACAGGGAATGCCAGAGAGCATGATGCTGTGAACTGTAAGTATATGCATGTGGCAAGAAAAAATACTGACAGAAAGTGAATAAAAAGAAGAAGGCAACTGACAGATTTGTGGAGTTCAGCAAAGAAAGCAAAGTGTATTCTGCCAAGCAGAAGAGACCTGAATGAGACTGCAGAGGTGGCATTGTGTTGACATGTACAGAAATATATGTAAATGAAGAACCAGGTGGATAGCAGGGTCACCATGGTAAAAACATCAGTGGACATGAAACATAAATGTTCAAACAGTAGCATGGGTTAATTTAACTGTAAGCAGCACAAAATATTAGTGCATTGCAGGCATCTCTCAAAAAATTGCATTTCTCAGATTCTACAGAAATGCTCGATTACACAACAAAATATGTGACAAAGCTAGTGTGAAAAAAAGTAGAACGTTTTCAAATCACATAGCACAATGGGTGTGCTATTCATGTGGTATCTGCAACTTCAAGGAGAATTCCTCATTAACTTCCAGCAGGTAATGCAGTATCTGACAATTTGAAGCAGATGCTCCTCCCACAAAAAGTTAAGCCATTGTTGTGGATTACAGTGAATGCCTACCAGCAAAAGATCACTCAGTTCTGCCCACCCTACAGCACCACCAACAGGCCCACCTGCCATTTCTAAAGGAGCACTGCGACCTGCTGTTTCAGGTTTTTAGAAAGTTTTGGTTGCATGGAAACAGCTTGACATATGTCAAACTGCTTCTGAACTACAGAAGATGACAAAGTGCAAAACATGTGATGTCTGCCCAGAACAAAGGTATCCTCCCATAATCCAGTACTTTCCAGCTGATTCTGCAAAGAGTGTATGACTATTCACAGATGCTGGAGGAACCGCAGATGTTGGGCAAATGGCAAAGACTACTATGTATATTTGCACTTTTCTGGAACTTGCCATTGAAGTCATATAACAGTAAAAGCCTAGGATTTCACCAAATATACTGTGTATGACTTAAGAGATGGCCCTTGGTTTGTGTGCATGGGTAGTTGGATCACACACTTTTCATGTTGGCAGATCTAAAATCCAGAAGAACATATGCATACTCTCCCTGTCAGTTGTGGTCCTCAAGCAGATCTAGAAGAAGTGACCACATCATATTATATCCTCATACTGTCTTCTCTCTTGACAATGAACACACCTGGTAAACACACTTACTGATGCCAGAATAATTAGGAAAGTATGACTGGTGCATAACTGGTGCATGACATATCCATTTGTAATGAATATCCTATCATCCTCTACAATGCACCACTGAAATCACTGAGGTTATCCACTGTAGGGGATAACAGTGACTCTGCAATATTCCATATAACACAAGTATATTTTTTACCAATGTGCCAGCTGTTGGGTTTTGAAGCTGTGAAGTGTTTCCTCCCTGTGCTGAAATCCTAGTGACTTGTCACATCATAATTAGTGAATTCTGTGCATCACAGCTCATCTCTCTGGCATTGTTTATACAGCATCAGATCACCGGCTATCAAATAGCTTCCTCATACCAACTGACATAGTGGTCTGTTCTACCAGTTTTATATTTCCACATGTTTGATAGGAATCCATGAACTGTATGCTGGCAGTTAGCACAGAGGATTAAAGTGGCACAGTGGGTCTATGCTACCAGTTTTACATTTCCATGTGTTCGATAGGAGTCCTTGAATTGTACGCTGGCAGTTAGCACAGAGAATTAAAGCAACACAGTGGGTCTGTGCTACCAGTTTTACATTTCCCTGTGTTCGATAGTGGTCCATCAGTTGTACGCTGGCAGTTAGCACAGAGGATTACAGGAGCACAGTGGGTCTGTGCTACCAGTTTTACATTTCCACATTTGATAGGAGTCCATGAGTTGTACGCTGGCAGTTAGCACAGAGGATTACAGCAACACAGTGGGTCTGTGCTACCAGTTTTACATTTCCACGTGTTCGATAGTAGTCCATGAGTTGTACGCTGGCAGTTAGCACAGAGGATTACAGCAACACAGTGGGTCTGTGCTACCAGTTTTACATTTCCCTGTGTTCGATAGTAGTCCATGAGTTGTACGCTGGCAGTTGGCACAGAGGATTAGAGCAGCACAGTGGGTCTGTGCTACCAGTTTTACATTTCCACGTGTTCGATAGTAGTCCATGAGTTGTACGCTGGTAGTTAGCACAGAGGATTACAGCAACACAGTGGGTCTGTGCTACCAGTTTTACATTTCCACATGTTCGATAGTGGTCCATGAGTTGTACGCTGGCAGTTGGCACAGAGGATTAGAGCAGCACAGTGGGTCTGTGCTACCAGTTTTACATTTCCTCGTGTTCGATAGTAGTCCATGAGTTGTACGCTAGCAGTTAGCACAGAGGATTACAGCGGCACAGTGGGTCTCTGCTACCAGTTTTACATTTCCATGTGTTCGATAGTGGTCCATCAGTTGTACGCTGGCAGTTGGCACAGAGGATTAGAGCAGCACAGTGGGTCTGTGCTACCAGTTTTACATTTCCATGTGTTCGATAGTAGTCCATGAGTTGTACACTGGCAGTTGGCACAGAGGATTAAAGCGGCACAGTGGGTCTGTGCTACCAGTTTTACATTTCCACGTGTTCGATAGGAGTCCATGAGTTGTACACTGGCAGTTGGCACAGAGGATTAGAGCAGCACAGTGGGTCTGTGCTACCAGTTTTACATTTCCTCGTGTTCGATAGTAGTCCATGAGTTGTACACTGGCAGTTGGCACAGAGGATTACAGCTGTTGGCTGTGGCACAGACCTTGATTCCCTCTGCCTTCATTTGTGTCCTGTGAGACTTGAGCATTATACTTAACCAGACAGTGTTTTATTACAATTGAAAAAAACTGGACTAATCTTCCCAGTTTTGCCCTGGATTGCATGCCTATGAACCCTTTTCTGTATCTAGTACGTGGTCATGACAAGTGAACTGTCAAGCCTGTCTTTATTCATGTCTCAGCATGTCCATGGATTAAGTATTTATGTCTAGAAGAATTTTTCTTCATGACCTTTACCCACCACTCGTGAACAGCTTTTTCATGAAACTGCTCTCATCATAGCTGTATAATTATTATAGTGTTTCTAATGATGGGATGTTGCTTACAGGCAGTGAGGTCACGTTATCTGTTGATGTTGCGGACCTGCATTTAGATTGTTGTCTTTCTTCTCCATGGTGACAGTAAGCAACCCATGTTAACATACATGCTACCTTTCTGTGAGTTTTTCATGATAATGCTCGCAATGCATGACCTGTGCAAATTTCTGCTGAGCTTTGTGTCTGATGCCACTGGATTGTTAGGTGCTCCTATTTTTCTAAACAATTATACTGTTTCCCTTCACTTGGCCACAGACTTCATGAAGGCAGTTTTGTTTTGTGCTGGATTCTTCTGTGCCATTTGCATGAATGGCAATGCTTTTCTACCCTCTTGTTGACCACATTTGTTGCACATATATGATAACCCTGCAGGTGAATCTTTCTATTGAAATTGGGTATCCTGCAGACACTTTCTTGTTTAACTTAATAGTAGTTGTATTCCAGTACTTCAAGACCTAGCTCTTTCCATTAAAATTTGCTGTTTGTAGCACTTGATTCACATATTTGGTAGCATCACTACTTTTGTCTTTGCAGTTCTTCATGGTGTTGACCTTGCTGCAGCTACTCATGTTTTTACTTTGTCTTGTGTCTCATTTGCAGTGATGTCCTCCCATCATTTTAGTGATCTTGCCAGAGCTTTAATTTGTCATTTCCAACATTCACAGCTGTGAAACTTCCATATGTGCTGCCAGACATTAGTGTTGAATTTAAGGTATTCATGCAATTGTCACCACCCCTGCATTTCTCCAAGTCTTTTAGTTAACTAAGAAGGCTACTTAAGTTGGAACAACAAGAACAACATTCTAGGGGCGGAGCCAAGATGGCCAACTGATAGCAGCAGTCTTTCAGAGCTCCATAAAACTAGTATAAAAAAAACAGAAAATAACTTATTTTATTTTAGCAAAAATACTTAGAATTGATAGATGAAAGTATAAACTATATTATTAGTAACTTTGGTGAACTTAGGAAAGTTTTTTTCCTGTCAAATTATAAAGGAGAATGTATCATTTGTGGAGATGAGCACTTCGAACACTTCTCATTCTGACATGGCTTTAAAAAAAGAAATGCAGCTTGTGACATCTGCTCTACAAGAACTCTCACTAAAAATGGATGATTTTAAGAAGAATTTACAAAACCGCAAGGAAAATTGTCAGAAACAAACAAATTCTCGTAAGGAACTTATACAGCAGCAGCATCAATCCAGAATAACACACTTAGAAACATCCCTGAATGATCTTGATGGAAGACTGAAGGAAGAGTAAAACCAGAAAGATTTTCTCATCAAACAAAACATTTGGCTTCTCAATAAAGAGGATGACCTGGAAAACAGGGAGTGAAGGTCAGATATAAGGATTTTTGGCATCCCTGAGAAAGCTGAAGGATAAGATATCATTTATTTCCAGAATACCTGGATTCCAGAGATTTTAGATTTAAAGGAGGGCCTTTCCTTTGGTATTGAAAGGGCTCATACAGCTTTAGGAAAGCCAGTGTCAACATCCTCCTCTACTCCTCCAAGATCAATAGCCATAAAGTTTCTATGTTATTTGGACAAGGAGTTGGTCCTAAAATCTGCCTGGAGGAAAAGTTAATTAAAATTTAATCAAATCCCAGTTAGGTTTGACAATGACTATTCTATCAGGGTTTTGGAACAGAGGAAAAAAGCTTGCCCATTAATAAAACTGTTAAAGCAGAATAACATCAAAACTCAGCTTGTCTTTCCTGCCAGAATAAAAATTCTATATCAGAATGAAATGAGATCATTTAATGCCCTAGAAGAAACCACTGCCTTTATTAAAAACAATAACATTATTTCCTTACCTGAAGATATGGAATGGGCATCTGCATCTCTGAAGAAAGTTACTGATAAATCTTCTTGGACTGATGTTAAAAAGAAAAAACACAAAACTGAGTCAAAGATTACTGTTCCCACTAAATCTCTCAAAGCATCTACTGCAACTGGACTTTAATTTGTTTTATACTTGCTAAATTTTCAATTAAGGCATGTCATGACAATATTTTTCTTATTGCTTTTATTTCTCTTTTTGCTTTTTCATTTCTATACTTTTTTTGTTCATATACAAATTAAGTAACTGTTTATGCTTTTATTATAGTAGTATGATATTACTGGTTTATTGAGTGATATAATTGAACAGTAAGCTATCTTTGCTTTTATGATCTTAAGATGACATGCTTTATTTCAAATAATATATAGCCCATTGCTCTGCTAAATGTTCTTCTGTTATTACACAGGCATAGTCACTACTGTTTAGATTAATTTATCAAAACTCTTTTCGATACATGGAATAACAGGGCATATCTATGATTTTGTATATATTAACTAGTTTTTTTAATATTTATAACTTCTGATTGTTTCAGAATATATATTTGTACATGTGTGAACAAAAAGCTGTTTGCTGGCTTTTGACATAAATTGGGTCTCTCTGACAGTTATATGCTTGTATGTTTTATGGCACAAGGTTTTTAAATGGTTACAAGTTATGTTTCCTGTAGAGTTTAATGTTAAAGTACTGTTTTCTCTCTCATTGGCATTGAATGTTATTTTACTGATTGGAAGTATCTGACAGTTAAACTTTGCATTTGTTACTGTAAATAAGCAGACTTTGTGATACAGTTAAAGTGAGGTCAGGAAACTGTACTGTGTAGTGTGCTGGTTGGGAAAATGTCAATTTGAAATTTAAGAAGTGAAACTTTCTTACTTAGCTTGTGACATCATGCATTCTATGCATGCTGATCAGATTACATTACATCTAATGTGGTTATGCAAGCCTAATTGTGAATGCCAAGTCTCTGATTGGTTATTATACCATGATCCCCCCAAAACGTGCACGCTGATTGGCCAGCGTGCCTGTTGTAAATCGAGTTATACTAATGGAAAAAGGTCCGGTCACCCGGACTTTTTTCCATTAGTATACCGTTGCTTATTTTAAAGCTGTCTCGCTATGTTAAACCCATTTAACATAGCGAGACAGTGTTTTAAAAAAAAGCAATGGAGAAAGCAAGATCTCCGTTGCTTTTTTTTAGTGTCTCGCTATGTTAATTGAGTTTAACATAGCGAGACAGTTTTAAAATAAGCAACGGACATCTCCGTTGCTTATTTTAAAACTGTCTCACTATGTTAAACTCATTTAACATAGCGAGACACTAAAAAAAAGCAACGGAGATCTTGCTTTCTCCGTTGCTTTTGCCCACAGCTCTGATGTACTGCGCGCCTGCGCAGTACATCAGAACTGCCGCGGATGCCAGACATCTGCGGAAGGGCAGCAAACAGGCATTATACTATGCCATTATTTAAGAAAAGTAATAGTTTCTTTTCTTAAATAATGTCATGGTATAATAGCAATAACCCACTTCTGGGTGTGGGTAATGCTAAATTTACCCATGGTTGGCTTTGTTTGGTCCCTCGGGCTTCGCCCTCGGGACCAAACCACACCAACCGTGGGTAAATTTAGCATTACCCACACCCAGGCATGGGTTATTGCTATAATATAGCATAGTAGGCTTCTTTTACAAGAATTATAAGCTACACTGTCTGAAAACATATTCATGGTTCCCTTTTATAATAGTGACTATATTTTGTGATCAAATATATACAGAAATTTTATTTTTTCTTGTAAACAGTTAATTATAGCAACTATTTCTAATGAATATACCGGAGTTTTTTATAAATAGATCTTTATAAATAACTTTCCTATGCAGTTAGCAAGTGTTTAGTATAGGCTTATACCTTTACAGGAAATGCTTATAACTAATGGTAATAGCTATAAGGATCCTCAAACACCATACTAAATCCTAGCAAATATATGTATGAATAATTTTGATTGAACTATAATTACTTTGCATTTAATATGTTGATTTCCTTATTGTATCCTAGATATTATTTATATTTCAGATGTCATGTTTTCAGTTATTATAAAGTCATGTTTTTTAGTATATTAGCACTTTATGACAGGGAAAGAGCTCAGTAATATCTATGACTTGTGATAACATAGCAAACAAGTTATGAGTTTCAGTATTAGCTTATTATTATGGTAGATATTTATAGCTATATCTATCTTAATTTTGTCTTTGAGTCATTCACTTTTAAGACCTGTTGTCCATAGTAAGTTTTATATAAATAATGGCTTTTACTAATTTTTGTCATTTTAACTGACGCCATTTAATTTTTATTGAGTTTAGTCAGTTATTTAAACATCTGCTATTCCAAAAGTTTAGGAGTTAATTAAGGACAAATATGTCTTATGGAATATTTCTAAAACATCTTTTGGAAATGAAACACACTCACTATGTCCTAACACTCAATTCTCGTGACATTTTTATTTAGTGGGAGTTTGTCATGATAACATTTATTCAGAGAGCAAGTAAATACAAATGCTAAATGATTCTTTGATTTGTTCTGCCATTTTGAAGTTTTTATTAGAACTAATACAGATGACATGCTTAGGTGTTTTGGGTAATCATTTAGATTGTTAATAAAGCTAATGTTTCCTTAGTCTATTAAGCAATAAATTCAGATTATATATATCCTAATATGTATCTTGCTTCTTTAGTGAATAATTACTGTATAAATGTTTAATGTTTCTAATAATAGTGTATGTAACTCCTCTCTAAAACCTAACTGGAATTAATATCTGATTAGTTGTTTACCACTACTATTTTTCTCTTAATTTATAATATATTCTTCATTTTTTACTTTGTTTTCATGGGCTCGAACCAACAAAGATTGATGGTTGGGATAGGTAGTCTAGCAGATTTAGTTTTGTTTGCTAGACTAGGAATGTATCTCATTTCATGTATAGGGTTTATTTAAGTTTACATCAGAGTGAAATATGCTAAGTTTTTGTTATTTAACTGTTTTTCTAGTTTTGAAATGCCTGACACAATTGTTTTACTTTTATCTTTCATGGGGAAAGTTATTTGGATTGAGATAAACAGAAATACAACAACTGATATTCTATTGTCTGTTCAGGAAGAGTATTATCTATACAGGATTCTATTAATACAAGTTCCTTTATTATTTGCTATCTTTAAAGAATTCTGATATGAATTTAACTTTGATATCCTTAAATACTAATGGCTTAAACAACCCATATAAGAGAGCCAACCTACTAAGGTATCTTAAAGTAAACAAGGCTCAAGTAGTTTTTCTCCAAGAGACAAACTTTAAAATAAATGACACATTTATGTGAGACCCTAAGGAATAAAAAATACTTGCTCAATCGTCTTATAAAAATAAGACTAGAGGAGTAACAATTCTATGGAAAAAGACTTTCTTAAATCCCAAATCATTTACAAACATGTAGATAATGATGGACTCATAGCCTTAGTTATACTTAAGTTTAATAATAGAATTTGAACCCTGGTTAATTTATATAGGTTCCCATGTATGGGGGTTGAACTAGCTAAGAAACAGACTTTATTACAACTACTTCTAAAGGTAATATTATACTAGGAGGTGATTTCAATTGTATCACAGATTTTACAGAAACTACAAATAGGAACTCTCCTAGACTATTGTCCTCAGCCAAACAGTTAAAAAAATGGACAGAAATGTTTAAATTAAAAGATGCCTTTAATGCCTTGGGACCAAATTCTTTACTATTCTCACACCAGGACTATAGACATGGTACCCAAACTAGAATAGATAAAATTTATATCTCACAAGATCTTTATTCTAAAATCTTGAATTTTTCAATACAACCTTGTCCCTTTTCAGATCATAATTCCCTGTTGTTAACAATACACTTGGAATTCAATCACTTAGTTATTACTTCAAGGGTTCCTTCATATATCACAAAAATTAAAGACTTTAAATCTTGGATAACGTCTGAACTTCAACTTTTCTTAGAGATTAATTATAAACCTGAAGCAAACACAATTATAGTTTGGGATTCTCTTAAGGCCTATTTATATGGTAAAACCATTAGCTGGTACAAAAATAAAATTAAAGAATGGAGTTACAGCAACTCTAAAATGAAATATTATCTCTTAAATTTAATTAAAACTTAATTGCTACAGATAATAATAAGAAAATATAAGCAGATAAGAAATACAATGAAATATTATTCCATAAAACCAATTTAGCTATGGAAAAACTGAAATTAAATTCTTATGCTACCTCTCCTAAGCATCTTCATAACCTATCTATGAAAGTTAAGATACAATCAAAAATTAATAACATTGAGAGGTTCTCCGGTTTGATTCTTGGCTGTGGTGCCTTCTGTGCGGAGTCTGCATGTCCTCCCTGTGGTCGTGTGGGTTTCCTCCAGGTGCTCCGGTTTCCTCCCACATCCCAAAGACATGCAGTAGGTGGATTGGACACTCCAAATTGGCCCTAGGTGTGAGTGTGTGTGTGTGCCTTCTGTGGAAGGTTGGGCACTGGGCTGGCAACTTGACACCGTAAAACTCCACTGCCAATCATGAGCGGACAGATGATCCACTGTGGCGACCCCTAACTGGGAAAAGCTGAAAGAAGAAGAAGAAGAAGATAGTATCTTTCATGAAGGGAAAGGGAAAAAAAGTCTTGGACATAGGGGACATTCTGGAGGCTTTTAATTATCATTATGCAGAGCATCATAAAGATAAAATAAGTACAAATGAATGTGAGAAGTTAGAGAATATAGTTCCCAACATAAAAGAATTCCTGAGGAACTTAAGTTAGAGCTACAAAAACCTATTTCTGAAAAGGAAATTATAGATGGGATTAAAAGAAGTAAGTCTAATAAAGCACCTGGAAAAGATGGCTTAATTATCGAAATGTATAGATTGTTCCCTTCTTCTATATTCTCTCTCCTACATAAAACCTTTCTTGAAGTTCAAACATTAGCAAATATTCCTCCTTCTTAGAGATATTTTCTAATTTCCCCTATATTAAAAGAGAATAATGACCCTAATCATTGCAACTCATATAGACGGATTTCTTTGTTGAGTAATGATTATAAACATTTATGTCTATTATAGTCAATAGATTGAAAATACCCATATCTAAAATAAATAATGAAGATGAAGCTGGTTTCATACATAACAGGCATACACAGGATAATATTAAAAGAGTATTAACTCTGATAGATTATCTCAATAGAGGAAACCATGAAGCACTGATAATAGGTCTAGATATTTAAAAGGCCTTTGACTCCTTAAATTGGGGTTATTTATTTAAAGTCTTAATGTTGTTTGATTCCCCCCTTTTTCATAACAATGATAAAGAAAATCTATGAAAATAATCTGGCATATATCACATTAGGTCCCTTTACTTCCAAAGCAATCCAAATCACTAGAGGTATTAGACAAGGATGTCCCATGTCCCCTATCCTATTTGCTCTGGCTATAGAAATATTTGTCATTTTAATACGTAATAACCCAAAGATAAGAGGTATAAATATATATGACCAATATATTTCTATAATAATGATGTTTGCTGATGATGTCTCGCTTACCTTACCCAACTCTAAGGAAGTGTTAGGTGAAGTGGATATAGTAACAACAAATTTCCAAAAAATCTCAGGACGATCCATCAACAAATCTAAATCAAAATCTCTATTATTAAATAAAAAAAGAACATACAGGTTCCAGTTAATCACATTATTGGAAACCAAGTTTCAACTCTAGACTATTTAGGAATAGTCCTAGGCAAGAATATAGAGGAAACCTTACAGCTTAACTATGGTAAAGCTATAGACTTAATCAAGATATTAATAAGCAAATGGAATAATTTGTTTATAACATTTGATGATAGGTTGCAACTGATAAAAATGGTTTTGTTACCTAAAATATCATATATATAGCACAAGCCCTTATACGTCTACCCGGAAAGACAATCCTTAAAGAAATCACTTTAACTCTGATGAAATTCCTATGGTACCCCAAAAGAAATAGAGTGGCATATTCTCATCATATCAGAAAATGGGAACGGGGGGGGGGTAGATTCCCAGAGATTGAAACTTATATAAAGGCATCTAATATTAAAATAGTGATGAATTGGATAAATCCTAGATACTCTTCCAATTGGAAACAGTTATACTCCATTATACTAATTAATGAAAATTTAGCAAAGAATGCTTTGGTAACTGACAAAGATAAGATATGGCACTATTTAAGTTTAAATTTACATTATAGTACAAAAAAAATAACTAAACTAATACTAATAAACAATATTTTTGATGTGAACTGAAAATGCAAACAGGAGGTCCTCCACCAAAGTAAACTGCTCACACAAAGCACAAATCCAAGGAAAAAAGCAGTTACCAGATAATATGGAAATAATTTATTCTTCAGATAAATACGATGGCAGGTAAAAAACAAAATAAAATCCAAACACTGTATTATAAGCGCTTTCAGGTGACTACCCTTCTTCAGACAGATGAAGATACAAACAAAAAGCATTTTAAACTATAATTAACCAATCAGTGTTCAGTACTGAACCCGCCTTTTCTTTAAGGCTAGCTTAATAGGAATAACTTCATTGAGACCAGGTTGTCTATGTGCTATCAATTCTATAATCCATTTAGCCTTTTCACATTCTGTTCTGTTAACAGTCTCACCCCCTCTGTTTCCTTGAGGTATCAGGCTAATAACCTGAAATTTAAATGCATACCCTGAAGCAGCTAGAATGTGTCTGTAAAGTGAATTATGTTCATTTTTGAGCCTAATAGCTGATAAATGATTCAAAATCCTAGTTTTTAACATGCAGTTGGTTTTGCCTACATAATAACTACTGCAGAACTGACGTGGCTAGGTATATCATGTTCATGGATCTACAATTTGTGTTCATTACAAAATTATAAATTCTACCTGTGTGGGGATGGGTTAATGTAGTCGTAGAGCTGATATAACTACATGCTTTGCAAGAACCACATGGCCTTGTCCCTTTTCTCACAGTCTTCTGTCTAGAAACTCTACCACCCTCTCTATTAAACAAATCTTTAAAGTTCTTGTTCCGCCTGAACCCAAATGACAGTGTAGCCCCTGCAATAGTAGACAACTTCTCATTTGATGTAAGCATTTTCCAATTATTTCTAATAATATCACATACACCATGTATATTGCTACTATAAGTGAGCTTGAACCTGGGGCATCTATTTGATGAATTACCAAAGGTGCAAAACTCCTATCAGCTCCACCTGAACTAAACCATGGTCGCATTTTACTTTGCCTATGAACCTTCTATCTGGCTAGAGTCTGCCCCAATTGCAGTTCATTATAACCCCTATCCACAAAATGATCTTGTAACACATGTAATTTTGTCTCAAAATCTTACTGTTCAGTACATAACCTGCAAATCCTATCCAATTGACCCTTAATAATATTGTTGAAGGTGAATTGAGGATGCATGCTGTCTCGTGCCAGCAAGCTATTTTTCCAACATTGCTTTCTGAAAAGTGTTGTATTAAAGCCCCTTGCATCTTGTATCAATCTGATGTCTAGAAAATCTATCTCTGTAGTTGAATGCTTCATAGAGAATTTCAAGAAACTGTTAGATGTACCCATATAGTTGACAAAGTCGATCAGCTCTGCCTCATTCCCCCACACAACAAAAAAATGTCATCCACAGATCGCATGTAAAGATGTATCTTATCCTTCCACATATTCTGTTCCCCTAGTACATATTGCTTTTCCCAGAATACTAGGACTAAATTAGCATAGGTGTTGGCACAGGGGTGCCCATGGCTACCCCCTTTGTCTGCCTATAATAACACCCTTCACATAAAAAAAACATTATATTCCAGGACCATCCTCAACATCTGTCATCAATTTAAGCTTATCCTCCCCTATAATACTTGATTCCTTGAGCAAATGTGCTATGGCATCTATGCCATAGTTGTTATTGATCACAGTGAAAAGACTGTGTATATCAAGTGTTACCATTATATACTGCCTGACATCCTTTGCTTCTACAGTCTCCTTTAATGTAGTTAATGTAGTTAAAAATGTTCTGAATCTCTCAGTATCTCTATAAACTCTGTTGTACATGGTCTCAACAAACATTCTAACCATATGGACATATTTTCGGTTATCCATCCCCTTCCTGAGACAATGGGCCTTGGGTGGGGGGGTTAATAGGGTCCTTGTGCATCTCCGGGAGAGCTTTAAAAACCGGTGTCACCGGATGTTCATTCCATAGAAAATCAAATAGCTCTCTATCCATCATTCTTTCTGCTAACTATCTCTTCTGTCCTACAGTGCTTCATTCTTACCATCTCTAAAACAGTGAATAACTTCTGCTTTTGGCATACCAACATTACTCTTGTGTTTAGAGTTGCAAAACACTGAAGGAGCACTCATATGGAATGTGCATGTTCCCTTAGTAACAACTGCAGCTGCACTGAAGGTTTTATTCTTTAGGCTTGAATGTACACCCCCACACCAGCTCTGCAAACAGCTGTTGTATTTGGCTTGTCAGTATTGCTTTTATGTATACTAAAATACACTGAAATATTAGTAAATTGGACCTGTGTGTTCCCCGGTGGTAGGCAAAGGGCATATGCATCTTATATTTTAAAGGCAAGTTGTAAAACACTGAAGGAGCACTCCGATGGAATGTGCATGTTCCCCTTGTAACAACTGCAGCTGCACTGAAGGTTTTATTCTATAGGCTTCAATGTACACCCCCACACCAGCTCTGCAGACAGCTGTTGTATTTGGCTTGTCAGTATTGCTTTTATGTATACTAAAATACACTGAAATATTAGTAAATTGGACCTGTGTGTTCCCCAGTGGTAGGCAAAGGGCATATGCATCTTATATTTTAAAGGCAAGTTGTAAAACACTGAAGGAGCACTCAGATGGAATGTGCATGTTCCCCTAGTAACTGCAGCTACACTGAAGGTTTTATTCTATAGGCTTGAATGTACACCCCCACACCAGCTCTGCAGACAACTGTTGTATTGGCTTGTCAGTATTGCTTTTTTGTATACTAAAATACACTGAAATATCAGTAAATTGGACCTGTGTGTTCCCCAGTGGTAGACAAAGGGCATATGCATCTTATATTTTAAAGGCAAGTTTCTGCTTCCTAACTGCACTGACAGGTTAGATCTACCAGATCTATGCCAGCTGGGGTTAATTCCTGTGTTTGGACTGGCAGTTCTGTTCTTTTGTGAAGGTATTGAAAATTAGTGAAAAGTCACTAAAACAGAACCATGTGTACCTAGGAAACTGCTGCAATACCTCTGTATCATCTGTTGTACAGGGTGTGATCCCTAGTCCACTACCCATTCTGGATAATTGCAGTCTTTGGTTCAGCAACATCATTCTTCATTGAAGCAGTGGAAGAACACTGATAAAGGCAGTGGTTGTAGAACATTCACCTCTGGTACCTGGAACATCAAAAATATGTGGGTTCTATTCCTACCCACTATCTCAGTCCTGACACTGCAGTACAATAAAAGGAAAGTGATGAATGCCTAACATAGTCCTTTGGATGATACATTAAGTCCTCTTCTACCTGTGCAGGAGCATCTCAGGAACATGCAAAAAGACTGGATAGCACACAGAGAGAAGGAGGTTCCTAATTAAAAAGATCAGAGGCCCAAAAAACCCTGAACACTAGTCCTTTTACTCTGTGTGCTATAGACTTCTCTGTTGTTATCTGTGGTTACCATTTAGGGCAACAGAGGACCCTGCCTTCCATGCTTTAATGGTGTCACAAACACCCATACTAATAATTTTAATTTTTACCAGCAAACAGGACATGCTGATATGATTGCTTCAACACCCATTTCATAGCTCATATCTGGGATAAACTACCAATTCATATTAAACAGAGTGAAACTCTTGCCATGTTTAAGATGATCCTTGATAAGTGAATGGGTAGCCACAAATTCTCCCTGGGTCTATTGCATGTCATCCTCCAAGAGGAAGGAGGTACCCTAGATGGTGGCGCTTCAATTGTCCTTGCACCATAGTAAGCTTCAATTGTCCTTTGTACTTATCTGCCTTGTTGATCATATGATCCTATGAAATATCACTTATTGAATCAATATAAGGGTAAAGATAACCTCACTAGCAAAGGACAACCTTAAAGCCTTCTTCAGCTTTGTACACAACCTCAAAGTTAACATACAGCAATGTGGTGAACTGATTATAAACAGAATCACTTACACAAAGCTGGAAAATATAGTAAACCTAGCTGACAAATTTAGCTCCAGTTTCACCTAGCTGTCTGGCACTCATCTGGTCAGGATAAAACAGACGAACATTTGTGGTTTGAGTTCAAGCATCTTTATTACACACAAACACATCAGGAATGAGGCTTTGTAACTTAAACTTAAATAAACTTATAAACAGACTGACTACCACACTTATACATGTTAACACTCTGGCTGTTCTCTCAAAATGGCACTGCTGCCTGCACATGCTCACTATTTATATGCACGTGCTTACATCTGGAAATGCTTCTTAAAGGTACAGACATACGTTCTGTTCTACACCCTCCCTGTCTGAGAAATGAACCATATATGAAATGACAGTAATCAAAGACATGCAATTTACAGAAATGATCTTTTTTTTTCCCAATATTTTTATTAAGGATAAAATAAGAGAATAAACACTGTCTAATACATTGATTATATTGAGCAGACAACTTTTAACAATGAAACTAAATCAACTATTTACATTATTTACATAGGCCTGAAAAATGTTTGAATAGTACAAATATTTTAAGAAAAAACTTTCAGTAAAGCAAACAAATAATGATTAAATAGGGTTAAAAATCAGTTTGGAAAGTCTCAATTAGGTTTAAAGCCTTTGTCCATGGATTGTTAATAAAACTCCTTGGATATATTCTAAGGTCTTTAGTTCTGACTTCCTTGTTTATGGTTCCTTCTAGTAAGGACAGAAATTCAGAAAGGCTCGGAGAGGTGGTAGAGGTCTATTTCCTTGTAATACATTCCCTGCCTACTGCTAATATTGTCCATAATGTGTGATTTATTCAAACTAAAGGTTTCATCAACATTACGAAAAATTGCAGTTTTAGTTAATGTGAAGTTATCTGAAAATAAAGCTGAAAGAAAATCATTGATATCTCTCCAAAAATTCCTTAGTTTAGAGCAATCATAGAAAATATGGAACCAATCGGCATTGCATGATGTTAAACATCTCCAACAAATGATGTTATTCCATTTTTTTGAATATAGCAATTTTGTCAGGAGTTAAAAAATGTTCTGTGTAAATACTTCCAAGCAAATACACTCCAATATTAACCTCAAGAAGTGAATTTTACTCAAGATTGAATTTTAAGCTTTTCTGTCTGGGAGAAACTATGAAGTAGACCTTTAGCCATTGTGTTCCATTGCTTAATTGTTAAAATGGACCTGTAACTTAAGAAAGTGGTGTATAATTTGGGTACTAAATTGTCAAACTGTTAATCATTAAATAATATTTCAGATATGAGTGATTAAGGGAGACCGATCTAAATATGAAGAGTTCTGAATAATTCTGCATAAGTCTTGAGAATAAGCAATTGTACTTTGTAGTAATAACCAGTCTTGCTATGATAAGTTTTTCCCACAGATCCCTTATGCCTTGCACATCATGCAGGATTAGTGCAGGAGCTCCAGCAGGCAATATGTCTGCCATGCGATCCAGGAACAGCCTGCAAGGGTGTGCGTGAGCGCTCCTGCACTAGTCCTGCATGGACTAAGCCCCTGTATGCAAATCACCCCATTTGTAGGAGAAATCCATGCAAATGAGGTGAATTTGCGATCCAGGAAGCTTGCAACTGGCCGCGCAGGACTAGTGCAATCTGCAGAAATGTACTTGGTTAGTAACTGAGTACATTTCTGCAAAATGGAGCTGTGACAGCTCCAAATAAAGGCTGCATATCAGTTAGGAAGCATGTCAATGGCCAGGTATAAGGCCACTGGCATTGTAAACAGCCAAAAAGATTAAAAAAAATCAACTTTTAATTTTTTTTACCGATCACGGCTGTTTAATCGCAGGGTAGCGGAGCGCAAATGGGATCGGGGGAAAATAACAAAATAAACCTAAATTAAAAACATTCTAATTAAAATCACTATTCTGCCACGCAAGTCAATGGCAGGCAACATGGCCAGTGAATAGTGGTTGCTACTGGGGGAGGCTCAGTGTGAGACATGTAACTATACATTAGCAGGCAGTCCTATGCAAATGAGGGGAATGATAGTGAATCCCAGTTTTCCCCAGCATGCTAGTCAGGTCCCAACAGTGTAAGAGTAGGAATAGCTTGATGCAAGCCTAGGAGATAGCTGACATCAATGGAGTGGGGGGGTCAGGCATACTGTAAGTGGATTGGAGACCTGTGGCTCGGGTTTGCTCCTAGCTTAGCACAGCTAAGCTAAGGGGTGTGTCTGAATCTGCCTAGCACTCTTTACATTGCCTAAGCAGGTGTGCGCGCCACGCACTGGATTTTAAAGGAAGAAAAAACATTTAAAGCAGAAAATAGCAACATTGTGCACATTTGAGCACTCTGCGCGGCGTGGCCCCGGGCTTAAATAGGAATGCAATGGGAAGGGAAAACAGCAGCAGGAAGGTAATCAAGGAGAACTAGCATAGCTGGCAGGTGAAATGTATCAGAATCAGCCAATTACACAGGCAGCAGACCAGCCCAGCCCAGAACACTACTATAAACTATGCAAACACTTTCCCCTCTGGTTTTTCCCATATTCTACACCATCGTGTATACAAGTGAGGGACTTTTAACAAACAAACCTACAAAATGAGAGGGGCTGCATCAGGCAACATAGAACAACATGTGTAAGAGGCTGAGGGTGGTGATGATGTGCATGCTGCCAATCAACCCACGGTGAGGAGACGGAGAAGAGTGTGCAGACCCAGGGTAACATACCAGGGGCTACATGAGCTGGAGATAGGGGAGCACTATAGGGTGGACAGGGACATCCTACAGCAAATTGTTGAGCTACGCCGGCCATGCCTGACACACCAAACTGACCGAGGGGAACCCATCCCAGTGGATACAAAGGTATGTGTAGGCCTAGGAATACTAGCCACAGGTACCTCCCAAAGCTCAACTGGGGATATCATGGGGATTTCACAGGCATCAGCATCCAGAGTATTCCACCAGTTCCTGAATGCCATGTCAGCACATGCCGGTGAGCACATATATTACCTCAACACCTGTGAGTTGTTGGCCAGCAATATACGTCTCTTCGACCAAAAAGCAAAATACCCTGAGGTAGAGGGTGTTATAGACTGCATGCACGTATGCATCAAAGCACCACCCGGTGATCAGGGTAGGGCCTACATCAACTGCAGGGGCATCCCCTCCATCAACTGCCAGGTCGTCTTGTGATGCACAGGTCATTATAATGAATGTGTGTGCTGTCTGCCCTGGAAGCTATCACGATTCCCACATTTGGCATCTGATGCAGCTGTACCAGAGATGTGCCAATGGGGACATCCCCTACAATCTCCTAGTGGGGGATGCTGTTTACACATTGGAGTCGTGGCTGATGACACCCATCAGAAATGCACACAAACCTGAACAGGAATGCCATAATGAGGCACACGCACAGACCAGACTTATAATAGAGCGTGTGTTTGGGATGCTCAAGTCATTGTTCCAGTGTCTGGACACATCCGGTGGAGCCTTGCAGTACTCATCAGCTACATGTACCCAAATTGTTATGGTATGTGCCATGTTATACAATATGATCCTGTGGAAACAGCTGCAGCAGGAGCAGCATGGGACACAGCCCTCCACCAATGCCAAGACCTGCACAGGCACAGAGTGACTCACAGGAGGAAATACCTGTGCCTGCTCTAGTAGGCAGATGGAGGCATGCCCAATATGCCAAAGCCATGGCAAAGAGGCAATGCATAGCACATACACTGACACAGTAGGGAACCAGGGAATGATACCTCTCTCTGACTCACACATACAGTAAAAGGGATGCCAAACATGGCACTATCTGTGCTCAACCATGTATAGGGATTGTACTATGTGCATCCAACATAGGCAGTCCTCCAGCACCATCATCAATACTGACACATCCACAAGGTAAGTCAATCAACCTACCAATTGCCAAATGGAGTAGAATGCGGCATTACCTGTATCTATGGTATGGATGTGAGCATGCAAGGGAATTGGGTGGCTGAATGTTATGGCAGCAGATAGTAGACACCCATAGTGGCACCATGACATCTGTAACACATACTGGAGTCATCATAGTAGCCAGCACTACACAGGGTGGCAAAACCCACTGCAGGAAATGTGCTGGATGACACGTGTGTCCATATGACTCACACATGCCAGTCAGGGAGGTTCACGTACCTAACAACAGTCTCAGCCAGCAGGACAGGTATAGACAAACCCAAACAGAGCCTGTGCTATGACCTCTGAATGATGCCTATGGGTAACCCCCCCCAGGCCTACACAGACAGACTACAGCAGGTCAGACAGTGGGATGTTAGTTCTGAAGGATAGGAAGTCAGACACTAATATGAAGGGCAACCAAAGCTAAGACCTGTAGTACACTGATATGCCACTAGTCAGTATGATAGGTTAGAATACAGAATGAAATAGAGTACCTGACATACCAGTACAGTCATAGCAAATGTGTGCACGTGCCAGGTGTGCCCTCCCATCCTATGTAGATATGTAGAAACAGTAAGGTATGCCCCAGTCCCATGTAGACATGTAGAAACAGTCAGGTGTGCCCCCCCAATCCTGTGTAGAAATGTAAAAACAGTCAGGTGTGGCTCCCACACCCTATGTAGAAATGTAGTAACTGTTAGGTATGCCCCCCCTCCCATGTAGACATGTAAAACAGTCAGGTGTGCCCCCCCATCCTGTTTAGAAATATAGTAACAGTCAGGTCTGCCCCCCCAATCATGTGTAGAAATGTAGTAACATGTATGAGTAGGTATAATACGAGTTGAGCACAGATGGCCAGAGGTGCCCAAGTAGCAGGATAGGTTGTAGCATTTGCACAATATGCAGGTCTGGGTGTGTTATAATGGTGTGTGTTTCATAATGTGTGAGTGGTCAGTATGTATGCATGTTGAGGTAAGACCTGGTGGCCATTGCCCACTACTGCTGATAACAGGAACAAGCCCTCATGACTGCAGTGCCAAAGACAATCCCACCAATATAACACATGTAAGCAGTAAGCCATTGTAAATGTATGATGGTAATATGTGTCACCATCTCAAAGACTGACATGGCATGGCTGTTGGGCTAGATATACAAGCAGTACACAGGGGAACGTACCCCAGACATACAGTATATATTGTGTCACTGTGAAATGGTGACACCCTTCGATTTGTACATATAGGTATGCATCACAGTAACAGGACCTGTAGTAGGGAATACTGGTGAAGTCTGCTTGAACACCTGCAGAGGTAGGGCTGATGTATTGGGAATCAGCTGATGTACCTGCACATGCCACCATAACTGTAATGCCCCATGCATATCTGTGTGTCAGATGCAAGTAGTGTCCATAGCACACATGCACCCAGCCATGCAAACACCACCCACAGGCACCTCTCTGGCAATATCCCTGCTGTGGGAAATGGGTACAGTACGACCTCACCTGTATATGGCAATAGTGAAAGACTGCAGCATGCAGTGCAGGTGTCCCATGCAGGTTTGTCCCTAGCTGTAGGTAGCACCCTGCCAGCACCAGCATCCACACCACCTGATCAAGACTGATAGAAGGCATTGGCATGAACAACTATCACATCTACCGTGTCACCCCAGGGGAATATACTGTATGGTGGTCTGGGACTGTAGGACTGACAGAATGCAATGGCCTGCCACATCTGGCCTGCATCAACACTTAATGTCTCACACGTATTGCCAATGTATGTTATGTCATGGACACCCAAATAACAACATAACACACTCCATTTAAGCCATATGCAAGGCCATGTGGATAAACCACAGTAACATGTCCACCATGTCCCACTGCATGAACTGTGGACCAACACTAACACACACTTGCGATGTGGTGATACCCTTAGGGAAAGTATCACAGAATGTATACATAATGTATGGAAGAGGTTAGAATAACAGAGGGTGGTGTGGGAGCATTGGCAGGGTCCGACACCAAGCTATGTGCACACTATCCCTGGCTGCAAACACATAAATGGGTGGCTGCTCACCTGCTCGTACACCACAATAGAGTAAATGTCCTGAGCCATGGCCACTGCCTCTGGCTAACATGTGCAAATCTGTACAGCTGTGAGGCATTGCCACAGCAAGATAAAGCCATACTGCCATGTTGATGGGTGGACAAGTATGGGATCCTCTGCCAGCAGTGTACCAAGGTGCTGAACTGAATACACAAACCCAGCACCAAGTGTCTGCAGCTCCCCCTTGAGAATGGTATAACTTACCATGAATACGTAGGTGTCTGACCACAATACTGGACACAGCTGCAGTCACCCTTGTCCCACAAGTCATCACTGTGAGCAAGAATGTCCATCTGACAGTACATGAGGACAGAAAACATCACTGTGTCCAACAGTACACATGTCTGAATATCTCTAACAGCAGCACCATGCAGCTGAAGCAGCACAGACACAATCACCTACAGTACACACTACCCGTACACAGTTTGTCCCCATATTGCCAAATGATTGACAGATACCCTGCAGAAACAGTATGCTACCTGTAGGTGTATAACACAAATGTTTGCACTGCAGTACAAACTACCTGGAATCGATCCACACATTCAGTACAGAAGGGCATACTGGGCATGCTCACACACTTAAACAAATGAAGGCCTTGTCTGCAAACAACAGTGGGCCAGACATATATAGCATTTGCAGATGTTAGTGCAGACACTCCTCGGTATGTAGCACTCATTCTTTGCACACACACTGGATAGAAATACAGGCATATACCCAAGGACAACACACTATAATAAGCCCAACGTAGATGTACACAGATATGTGGAATAGAGTGACTATCACAAGGGGCCATCCATTATGAAGCCTGTCCCACCCAGCACACAGCCAAATGTCTACAACCACATGAGGTTTGGATGTCACTAACTTTTGACATTAGCCACTGGTATCTATCAGCATGATGGACTATGTGGTGCAAGTGCTAGCTGTGCAACATGACTGTACAAGGAAGTAGTCATCTATCAGCTGTATACACGTACCTGTGGAATATACCCTGCGTGTGCCTGCATGTGGTATGTCAACCTCTAGATGAATGGTTTGTGGCCCATGCACACACACTGCCCTTCCCATAGCTGTACTATGACAAGCCTGCTGATGTCATCCACTTTGAAATATACCCTTGTGAAAGGTGTAGGCCCGTAAGCTCTCTGGTGCTTCCTATAACTGCTGTAGTGTGATAAACTAGTTAGGTAGGAGTTCTAATCCCCAGACATGGCAACTGTGTGTGTGTGTGTGTGTGTGTGTGTGTGTGTGTGTGTGTGTGTGTGTGTCTGTCTGTCTGTGTCTGTGTGTGTCTGTCTGTCTCTGTCTGTGTAGAGAGCAATGCTTTTTAGGCTAGTCACACTCACTACAATTCAAATGCCCTACTTTGTCAAGACTGCTGATGTCATACACTGTGAAATACACCTTTTGGAAAGCTGTAGACCAGTAATCGCTGTGGCATGCCCTTTACCTGTGTACTGCTGTAGTCTAATAAACTAGTTGGGTAGGAGTTCCAATCCCAGACATGGCAACTGTGTGTATGTGTGTGTGTGTGTGTGTGTGTGTGTGTGTGTGTGTGTGTGTGTGTGTGTGTGTGTGTGTGTGTGTGTGTGTGCATGTGTGTGTGTGTGTGTGTGTGTGTGTGTGTGTGTGTGTGTGTGTGTGTGTGTGAGTGTGTGTGTGTGTGCATGTGTGTGTCTCGCCATCTGTGTAGAGAGCAATGCTTTTTAGGCTAGTCACACTCACTACAATTCAAATGCCCTACTTTGTCAAGGCTGCTGATGTCATACAATGTGAAATACACCTATTGGAAAGCTGCAGCCCAGTAATGTCTGTGGTGCATCCCATACCTGCGTACTGCTGTAGTGTAATAAACTAGTTAGGTAGGAGTTCTAAATCCATACATGGCAACTGTGTGTGTGGGTGTGTGTGTGTGTGTGTGTGTGTGTGTGTGTGTGTGTGTGTGTGTGTGTGTGTGTATAGAGCAATGCATTATACCCTAGCCACACTTACTACAATTCAAATGCCCATTCTGCTGGTGTCATTCATTGTGAAATACACCTTTGGGGAAGGAGTTCTCCAGTAATCTCCATGGTGTGTCCTATAACAGCTTTATGCTGTAGTGTGATATAGACCTCTGTTAGGGTTTCTATACCCACACATGTCAGTTGTGGATGTTTTGTGTGTGTTTCAATGCCTGTGTAGGGAGCAATGTATTTTAGCCTAGCCACACTCACCACAATTCAAATGCCCTACTTTGGCAATCCTGCTGTCATTCATTGTGAAATACACCTTTGGGGAAGGAGTTCTCCAGTAATCTCCATGGTGTATACTATAACAGCTTTATGCTGTAGTGTGATATAGACCTACGTTAGGGGCTCTTTACTCACACATGTCGGTTATCGATGTTTTGTGTATGTTTCAATGCCTGTGTAGGGAGCAATGCATTTTAGCCTAGCCACACTCACTACAATTCAAATGCCCTACTTTGGCAATCCCGCTGATGTCATTCATTGTGAAATACACCTTTGGAGAAGGAGTTCTCCAGTAATCTCTGTGGTGTGTGCTATAACAGCTTTATGCTGTAGTGTGATATAGAACTCTGGTAGGAGTTCTGTTCCCACACATGTTGGTTGTGGATGTTTTGTGTGTGTTTCAATATCTGTGTAGGGAGCAATGCATTTTAGCCTAGCCACACTCACTACAATTTGAATGACCTACTTTGGCAATCCTGCAGATGTCATCCAATGTGAAATAAACTTTGGGGAAGGAGTACTCCAGTAATCTCCATGGCGCGTACTATAACTGCGTAGTGCTGTAGTGTAATAAACTAGTTAGGAGTTCTAATCCCAGACATGACAGATGTGTGTGTGTGTGTGTGTGTGTGTGTGTGTGTGTGTGTGTGTGTGTGTGTGTGTGTGTGTGTGTGTTTGTAACTCGTATCCTGTGTGGAAGTGGTTGTGAGTGTGTAACAACTGGACCCAATGTGGAGCGGGTTTTGCTAATTTCTTTTATGGTGGCCCTAGTATATATCACAATGTCCCACCATACAGGGATATCAGATGTGAAATAGCTGAGAGGCTGGGGTGCAAATACTTACCCATACATGTGACATCAAGGCAAGGCAAACAAAGTTAGCAACCCTAGTATTACCCAGAGAACACTCTCAACCCATGTCTTATATACACACACACACACACACACTTGCCTTGGCAACAGCCACTATGTTGGTAGTGCACTGCATATTGCCCACTGATAGTAAACTATGGAGTGATCGCAGTGGGCTACAGAGGGCATGGCACCCTGTCCATCTGTCCAATAGGCATGTAAATGTAGACAGTGCACCTTCCCCATGTTCCCCACTGGACACCTGCAACACCTGTGGTGCCATCAAATGTGACCCACAAAGGACATACCATGCCTGAAAACATGCCCTGTATGGACAGATGCCACTGACACCAGGGAATGCCATTAGCATGCTATCAATGTAGGTGCAGGGTAAACCTGCTGTCCATTACCAGTTCCTGTCACATGAGGCCAGGACTGGCACATCTGATGATAATCTGTGTACACACCATGGGCCAGACACCCCGGGTACAGTTTCACATATCACTGTACATGCATATGGGAGGTGTACATATCCCAGACACCGTTCATGTCATGGACTAAGGAACACATACATGGCAAGCAATGCACAGCATATGCCACATGCAGTAATCACCCAGGTGACTGGATGGTGAATACAGTACCCACCTGTGTGGGGAAATCCAGAAACTACACCCCTGAGCCACAATGCAGACCATTGTTATGTGGCCTGATGCCAAGTTATACCCATCACCTAGCCTTGTATAGCCATCTGGCACAGTCCACCACTACACACCCATGAAGCAATGCACCCATGCTTGTCAGTACTGGCAGTGTGTGTGTGTGTGTGTGTGTGTGTGTGTGTGTGTGTGTGTGTGTGTGTGTGTGTGTGTTGTATGATATGTATATGTGTATGATCACATTCACACTCACTACAGCCCCCATTGGCATACTGAAGCATGCTGTCTGATGTCAGACACCTCCCCATACCCTTTGCCCATATAACCTCCATATGACCCCTTTGGTACATGTGATACCTGCACAGTAATGTGTTGTGGCAATCTCACTAGTGATGTGTTGTATTCCTGGCCCTGCCAAGTGTGTCAATGTGTGTGCATCCTTGTGAGAGTGTGGCTGTGTTGACGCTGGCACCTGTTCATGCGGACAGGCACGTGTACTACACCTACTGTATAGGCACCATATCCCTGTTGCAGATGTCACTCAGCATCACATATATGTTCTGAGGGCTCCTCAACACATAACCTATGTGGCGCATCCAATAACTGCATAAAAATGTGATAGCCCTACATAGTCATCAGGGGTTTGATACCCTGTGCTGGTAGGTGTGTGACACAAACATACTTAAGTTTTACTCTCCCACCCCTTCCTGACTTGTCCTTGCCTCTGTCTACCTCTCTCACTCCCTCTCTGGTGGATGTGGAGACCTACACCTGCTTTGCTGTGGCAGCAGCATGTGTATTTTAAGTGATACTCATGACCAGCTGATGGCTTCTGCACGAATTGCAGCCCTTCTGTAGCTGATTGCATGTGGAACAGCTGTGGTAACATTCCCATCGCTATTTGCATGGAAACACACTCCAGTATCTAGACATATCATGTTGGTGTTGTGCCTTTTCATTCGCTGTGAGCAGGAACTCGATCTGTTGTTTAGCAAACAGCATCTCAGATGGATTGGGGATTTACCTCTAACAACATACACTGTGGAAACAGGGCAACACTCAGGAGGGGGATGTGCCTGACCTGACTACAGATTGTAAGTGCTGCTATACTGCATTTGGAGTAATGTTGAATTAACAGGGTGTATGTGGATATGGCTGTCCTACATGTTTTAATACCTGCCATGCCAGTGCTATGTTTATGAGGAATCCCCATCTGTAGGATCATCTGCAGACTGGGCAGTGTGTGGTGCCTTTGGTTTCATGTGTTACCCACAGAGCATCTATCTGTAAACTGCAGAAAGTAGTGTGAGGATTGCAGTCTGTAGATGATGAAAGCCGTGACAGTTACTGACTTCATATCCCACATATGTTGCAACAAACCCTGTTGCAACAGTAAATGTATGAGGTTATCACAGCAACTTGTCAATATTGACCATGTGTATGTTCTTCCAGCAATAACTCTGTCAATCTTTGTACATATTTCATGCATTAAGAGGTGCATATATGCTGTACACCACAATTAGTGACATCATATCTGATAACAAGCCAGTGAGATATCAGACTGCTACACGTGTTATGTACAGTAGGGGTTATATTTGATGGCATAACCTGGACATTCTGTGGTTGTGTGTACAGTACAGAGGTCTGTGTACTTATGGTGAATGTCAACGGTGTGTGTATTGTTAATATGTACTTTGGCCTGTGTACAGACTGTGGTAGATGACATTGTTCTTGATCCCATCCTATCTGATGTTACATGCTGCTCCACTGTATGTTACCATATCAGCTTACATGTTTGTAGGGCAATCCACACACTTGTCCCATATCACAGACAGGCATTGGACCACACTGTGTAGTGGCCCAGTATATGTAGGGTTAGTGTGTGAGTGGCACATATGAGGATGGTGTTGAACAGATAATCCATATACTGTAATATTATGCTAGCTTACCATATGTGGCTGTGGCTGTGTTCACATTGGTTGTGGTTATGCACTTTCACACAGGTGTATCTTACCCTGTGCTGTGACATGCCTGTAGAGCCTGCTATATATGCAGGTACATGTGCATTCCCCCATAGGAAATGTAGGCCAGTGCTGAACCAGTCTACCTGTAGCCTGCACAGTGCTTTGTTACATGCCCAGCAGCTTAGTGTACTTACCCAGTGAGATGTTATGTCCAAATACTTGCCAGATATACTGCTGCTAACAGTCATGTATGTCAGACAGAGCAGTGGGATGCTGTAAAGATGTATGTCAATATCTAGTGGGTAGTATGTGGCCATGGCACCTCTGTACCAGTGTTTACAGGTGCCTGTCCACGCCCACTCCTGGGGGGGTGAGCCCCATCTCCTGAGGCGGTTCCACCTGAAGGTGGTGCAGGACCAATGGACAGGGAGTTCCTGGGTTGGGCCCCAGACATGCTGGTGCCCGGTGCCATGAACAGCTGAGGTGGGACAGGTGGGTCTGCTGGGACCGGCCTTCCCAAGTGTGCTATAGTGTTTAGATTTCATCATCATATGTAGGTTAGTAATAGTCAACAAATTCCAGGGTTAGGAATAACAGCATGCATCGATATTCCCATTAACCCAGACACCAGATACGGAACAGTTGCATAGCAAACAGAACACATTCATATATGAGACCACAGGGGTAATAAGAACAGCATGCAGGTACATTGATGGCACCATACCGCCAATGTTGGAATAATTCAATAGAGTACATGTATAGGAGCCATTAAAATATTTATCAAACAACTGGACATTATCAGAACATAGGTGTCATTACATACCAGTTGGGGTGGGTATGCTGATTATTGTTGAAGATATGGGGGGGATGTCAATTAACAACTAGTATATTCCTGTAATCCACATTACTTTCCTAATCAGTGCTGTTATCTGTACCTTACAAGTCTTAATACACTACCCTATAGCCTTAGTTTGGACAGTGATATGGCTGTCATCATCATTACACATGAGCCAGTTTTACCTGCCGTATACACCTCTTACCTGGTATACCCGTGGAGGGAATGTTTGTTAACACTAACTGTTTCTACACATACTCCCAGATTCCGGGTTGATGTTGTGCACATAGCTATCCATCTCTTTCTGCACAGACTCTGGCCATGTGTTGACCACATGCTGGAGTGCCGGGACAGATCAGTGTCATTTCACTGAAAATGTCTGACATAGGGTCCAAATCGCCAAAAATCCATTTTGCCAAAAATAGTACTGACAGTGTATATGCCCTTTTCCCCCACTGTAGTGCAATCTCAGAGTGAGAATATTAAAGTAAGGGGTGTGTGGGGGGCACAGCCCCCCACAACGATGGGTGTGGGTGGTGTAGCCCTCCGCCCAGTTCAGTTTAATATTGTCTAGTATTGTTTTATATTGTCCAGTGCCTATGACAAAGGTAAGTAAGTACTTTATAACCTGAGTAGGTGGGGGGGCTACACCCCCCACACCCCCCACATTAATATTCTCACTCCGAGATCGCACTACAGTGGGGGAAAAGGGCATATACACTGTCAGTACTATTTTCGGGGATTTGGACCCTATTCTAGGAATTTTCGGCAAAATGCATTTTCGGCGAAATGACATAGACCTGCCGAGACATATCTAGAATATTGCCCTCTTCCACCTTTTGTGACCTGACACACACATATACATGCTTTCATACACAGTTATATTATGTAGCACAGTGTGGGTGACAGTGACCAGTGATGCTTTATTATTCAGAGAAGCTGCAACACTCACAATTCCCTACAATACCAGAGTGAACAGTACCAGTACAGGTACAGGTTATAATGGTTTGTATTTCTCAGCACAGTGTTGGTATCCAAGGTACCTGTGGGATCAATGTTAGCACTACCTGAATGTTCCCACACACAGTACCAGAATCCACATTACTATTATGCACTTACATCTCACTCTTTTACTGTACACACTCTGACCACAGCTTGACAAGTTGCGGTGTAAATGGGACATACATGGCTTCTTAGTCACATAAGGTATTGGGGAGTTGCTAGTGTGCCAGCTTTGTTCTCATAGATGTGTGTCAAGAAGTTGTATTTCCTGTTAGCTGCCTATATGTCTGGGATCATCCCACTGATTTCCTAGGGGGACAGGTTGATAGGCAACAGATATGGGCCACATTCATAGACATTCTGGGCATATCTGTACAGTTGTGGGATATGATTCTGTATGCAAACTACTACCACTGGCAGGATTCAAACCGTGGCTGTGTGCACTAAAAAAACAACAGTTCACATCTCAGTGGCATGTGCTATTTGGTTTTTGTTGTTTGCATTTTCCCTGTTTACTCTCTATGTGTCTCTCAGTTGTACTAAATGGCCTCTGGGGATTACACCTGTCATATACAGGCATTCCTACACATTCAATTTATGGTACATGGTGTGGGTAACAGTGTTTAATACAACAGTACTATTACATGATTGCATATCTACATTACCATATGATACCAGAGTATAAACATGCAGTCCAGCAGTTAGACCTGTTTTGTCAGGCTTTTACACTTTTATTGACATGCAAACAATATGAGACTCTTCCTGCCATATTCTCTAGTGTATGCAGTACTTGCCTTGAACAATACAGGTTTTATACAAGCAATTAATTTACTACTACTTTTAGTTTTATTTCCTATGACAGTAAATGCATGAGTATTACTGACCTGCCTCGCGGTTTACCTTTAAAACCACGAATTGCAGTGGTTCAAGTGCTCATATGAGCGACTTGAAACCACAAAACTGACAATGTCGACAAATCTTCATGTTCGAAAAACAGCAAATCAAACAGCAGATTCACTGTTTTTTGACCATGAAGGTCGAAGAAAAAAAAACAAAGTGTAAAGCAGGGGAAAATCACCCCTGCACCCCCCCTACTTTATTATTCTAACTCCGAGATTGCACTACAGTGGGGAAAGGAACTATTTCCTGATCCCCACTATAGTGCAATCTGCCCCTGAATGTCAAATGTGCAGTGAGCGAATCTCACTGTGCATTCGCTCATTGCACATTCAAACCTTTTTCCATTCTGCATTTGCAAATCTTGCAGACTGCCTTTTGGAAATGTTCTGTTCGCCCTTCTGCAATACGCGGTTTTAAAGGTAAACCCTGCCTCGCATTGCAACCTCGCCATGTGACTGATGTTGGCCTCCTGGTTTGCAGCCCACTCCATTGCAGCTGTGGGGACATAAGAGGAATATTTAGCCATACCTCTCCATGATATACCTGAGCTGGCAATTATTACACACATACTGGGATGATACTTACACACGACTAGAACAACCACTGCTGCTCTAGCCTTTTGGAGCCACTCCTCCAAGAGGTCCCCCTTATGCCGCTTCAGGTCGGCATAGTGGTGCCTGACCTGCTCACCAGTTCGGGGCATGCCAGTGGCACTATTGAGGTCATGGGCGAGATGGTCCCAGGTCCCCGCCTTATATTGTGAACCCTGGTACTGGCCCTGCAGCAGTCTCTGATCATGGTCTTTGACAAGGAATCCTGCCATGACCTTGGATTCCTGGATGCACCAGCGGTGCACCTGAAAGCACACACCTTCTCCCATTACTGCCATAGTGCCTGCAAGGGGAAGCTACAACCAGTTATGAGATTTATTCCCGCCTATTGGGATTAAGTAGGGTCAATTTCCTGCACTTTTCTGTGACTGGCCGGTTTTAAAAAGGCTAAGCTCTGGGCACACCTGCTTACCTAAGGTTGGCATTGTTTAAAGGGGTATACCACTGGGCACAATAAGTTAGTTGGTTTACACATTGCTTACACCTCCTATGCTGGCCTGTGCAATGTTTAGTGTTGCTTGCATTAGACTTTGCATTATATTTCCTTTTTGGCAATGATTTCTTATTCATTACATGTCATATATCTGCCTGGTATCCATGATTAATGTGTACGTACACTCTATAGGGTCCCTGTGTTTTATTGGGGACTTTCAAAACTCTGTTACAATTACACCTCACTTCTGGGCTTACTGCTGTACTCCAGTTCACATATTTATGTTATGTAGTGGGTTATGGAACATATGACTGTATACAGCTTCCTTTCCCAGGTTCAGTTTGGTTTTACTATGGTGAAGACTTGTTTGCTGATGCCTCATTCTTCTGTGCTTCTGTGATGGCTTGGTGGTTAACTACTGTGACTATGGTGTATAGGATCCTGAGATCGAGACCTGCATGGCTGTTTACTTTGTTGATGGGCAGAACAAGGGCTGTTGGATACAGCGTGATTAAGGCACTTTTGCACATTTGTAAGCGGGTTCGCATGGGTTTGCGCAACGGTAAGCAATGCTAACCTGCCGTTACATCTGCTTACAACGAGTTAGCTTTAGACCTGCTTAACCAGTTTATGCATTGCTTACCACCTTGAAAACAGGTTTAAGCCCTCTTACTAGTGCTTAAATATGCTTACTACTGCTTATTTGTGCTTAAACCTGCTTACTAGTGCCTTATTCATTATGACACTGACACCTCACATGTGCATTTACTGCAGTACTCCAGTTCATAAAAATATGTTATTTAGTGGGTTATGCAACATAAATATTACTCATAATGTGCTTAGCCATGGAAAACGGAATCTGCTGCAGTGGGACTTGAACCGGGAATGCCTGCTCGTAAGGCAAATGCTCTTCCCACTACACTATTGCTATGCTGCTTCTTTTGTATATACCTTCCTTGTTATCCTCTTCAGCCATTTAAGCTGCATTAACCATAGCTAAGCGATGGGCACACCCGCGCACCTATGATTAGCTTTCATGGGATTTAAAAAAAAATAAAGGGTCTGTTCATTTTATTTATGTATACTGTTACTGTTGTACACAAGGTGGACTGTTGGTGGGATATGCGGACACCTATGAGCGCACTCACTCATTTCTTACCCCTTTCTACTGTTCTTCATTGCGGGGGCGTGTATATTCTGAGAACTCTGCTCTCATACACGCCTCCTGCACTCTTACATGCTCCGTGTAAGCCTAGGAGCTTAGGCAATGCGCCTCATTATTATGCATGTCGTGCTGCCGTCCTGCTCCTAGACGGCTGCCTCTGTGCAGGACTAAGCTAGTCCTGCACGGAGGAATAGTAAATCCGTGAGTTAGTCTTTCATAGTTTGCTGAAATTGTAAAGTTTCCAAATCTTTAATGCATTGTTTCCAGCACATAACATTTTTAGTTTCCCATTCATTAAATATGTTAATGTGAGGTTTATCTGGGAAATCTTTTGTGATTTTAAAGGGGATTATTAGGTCAAACCAGGACTTGATATCTGCATTTGAGTATATTATTTTTCTAAACTTGTTAATAATGTTATTTAGATAGTTTAGTTTTGTGGGGTTTGCCTCATTATATTGAACAGTGTGACTAAGAAGAAACCAGAACTTATTGGACGGATGTTTGGAAAGAATTTTACATGATAGTGAGGTTTCATTCTGTATTATAGCAATACAGAGATCTTTCCAATTTGAGTTGTAATTTGAGTCAATCTAATTTAATGTGCTTTTAAGTAATGATGCTTTGATATATATTTCCAAGTCAGGAAATCTTAAACCACCACCATCCCAAGATCTAATATGATGCATATATTCAATCCTATTTTTGTTTGGGTACCATAGGAAGTTTAATAAAGTTTTATTTATGAGTTTAATTTAATTATTCCCAGGATGGGTCTCTAGTGCCAAACGATATATACAATTTTTGGAAGGAGAGTCATTTTTAACAATTGCAGCCTGTCTTCAAATGAAAAAAAAAAACATATTGTTCTAGCTACTTATGTATGTATTTACCTGAGATATTATGCTTTTATAATTTGTTTCTCTTGTTTTTCCAAGTTTTTGCATAAGGTTATCCCTAAATAGTTTAATGTATTAACTTGTTCTCCAATAGTGCTTTGGTTAACTAGCTGAAGCTTCCCTTTGTCATTAAGAATAATATGTTTAGATTTTTGCTTTTTAAAGTGGAGGCCTGAATTTTTTTTGAAAGTTATTTATTATTGTTTCTAGTTCTAATAATTCTTGATTTGACTTAGGTTAGGTAAGCAGAATATCATCAACAAATAGTGCTAGTTTAGAATTGTATTGATTATAAATATTAATGCCTTTGATTTCTTGATTATTTCTTATTGATGATGCTAATATTTCTATGACAATGGCAAATAATATTCGGGATAAAAGGCAACCTTGTTTGGTGCTTTTGGTTATGGGGATGTACTTTGAAGCGAAGGGGCCTAATTTGATGTATGCCAAATTATCTTTATAAACAGCCTTTATCATGGAGATGAAAGATATTGGAAATGAGAATGCTTTTAGTGTTTCAAAAAAAAATCCCAGTTTCCAGTCAAATGCTTTTTCTATGTCTAGACTCACCAACAAGGCTTCTTCATTTTCTTTGTTTAAGAATTCTATTAATGTTAATATTCCTTTGATATTATCATGAGTGTGCCTTTTATGAATAAACCCGGTTTGGTCATTATGATTAAATGTGAAAGTGGAACCTTTATTTTGTACACAAATATAGACATAAAGATTTTGCAGTCATTATTTAATAAAGAAATTGGTCTATACAATGTACATAGCTGCAAATCTTTGTCGGATTTAAGAATAGGTGTAATCAAGGAGTATCTCCAAGAGGGAGGGATCAAATTTTTACTTTGTACCTCAGCCAGGGTCTTATGAAGGAAAGATATAATTGAATCGGGAAAAGGCTTATAAATCTCTGCCATGATGCCATCATGCCGGGAGCTTTGCTAGGTTTAAGGTTTTTAATTTTATTTAGAGTTGTTAATTTCTGGAGAGTTGTACTAAGATTTTCTGGGATGGCATTAAAATTTAAAGTGATGGATTCTTGGACTGTAAGGGTTTTGTTTATATTATCAGAGTTATAATGTTTGGTGAAATTATATCTAAACAGAAATGATCTTTTGACATGCAATTATTCAGAACTAATTCTTTGACATGCAATCATACAAAATTGGACACATATAAAATAATCACATCCAGGTTGCTGTGTATTTTGCACTAGGTCTAGAAATATGACCTGATCGTATAACATAAAAGTCAGAATTGGATCTAGCAATGGGGACCGTCTTTAAGGACTGTTCAACTTTGGGGACAACTGAGACATCATCATGAACAGGAATGGATACTGAGATGTTCTTTGGTATGAACATTGTCAGGGTTGCTCTGAGATCTAGAGTCTATATTACAGGTACGATGCTGCAATATAATTTCTGATACAGGAAGAAGATGCCTATCATTTCTCCTGTATTCTGTACCCTCAGATTCCACTAAGATCTCGGCTTGGCACATATACCTCTCACTTGACCAATTCGATCAAAGCCTTTTGCTGTTTGCATCCTCACTGTCTCTCCTTCTTTCAAAGGATGAAGAAATCTGCACATTTTATCATAATTGAACTATTGAGAAGAACATTTCTTAAAAAGTTGGGCTTTGATTGCTCTGCTGCTTTTAGCATTAGTCACCAACAAACTAGAACTAATTGGCAAGGTTATTCTGGTTTGCCTAGATAAAAGTCTCTAAGCAGGCAAGCCAAGTAGGTTGTCACTGGGTATATTTATAAGATTAAGTAAATTGTAGAAGATATTGGTATTGTCACACTTTGACCTCTCTGGTAATTGCTTTGCACTCTGTACAGCAAGTTCACTAGCCCCTTTGACTGTGGGTATTCAGGACTACTGGTAACATGGATAAAGTTCCACTCTTTTGCAAATCTCTGAAACAGTTGACTGGTAAACTGAGAACCATTGTTAGAAATACCTTTGTGTGGACTACCATGGACAGAGAAATGATGTTTCATCTTAGTAATAACAGCCTTGGTCTTTAGGTTAGGTAGCAAGTCAATCTCAAACCAATTTGATTAAGAGTCTACCAACACTAAGTAATGCTGATTGTTCCACTAAAATATGTCAGTGACTACTGTTGACCAGGGTAGTTCAGGAATATGGCTTAGCTGAAGTGGCTCTTTTTGAAAATGCAGTTTAGTACAATTGCACACTGAAGAAGAGGAAAAAAGCACTTTATCAATGTCTTTTGATAGAAAAGGCCAAAATACTAATCCTCTCTTTCTTCTTTTGGTAGAATAGGAACTTGGGTCACCAATAATGCAAAATCTGAATGTATTCATGTTGTAAAGAAGTAGGAACACTAACTTTTGGACCTTTGAAAATGATATCATCTTCTATCAGCATCTCATCTCTGTATGAAAAATAAGGCTGTACTTCTGGCAGTACACAGGATTGTGTTGACGGCCATTCTACATTGATGAAGTGGTTCAGCATTTGCAAAACTGGATCATTCTTTGCATAAACTTTTATCTCATAAAGTCCCATGGTAGAAGTCTCATGGTAGAAAAATGTCACACTTCCATGACATCAAAGTCAAAATTATCTACATCAAGCTGTTCCATGGTATTTCTGGGTAATCTGGATAAGGTATCAGCCAGATAAAGAAGTTTGCTTTTTGTATAGATGATTTTGAAATTGTACTTTTGTAATTTAAGCATCATTCTTTATAGTCTTGCTGGAGTGGTGTGCATAGACATCTTTACAATAGTGACTAGAGACTGATGATCAGGTTCTGTTTGGATAGCTCGTCCATGAATATAATCACAGAGCTTCGAACATACAAACACAATTGCCAAAAGTTCCTTCTCAATTTGAGCATACTGCATCTCAGTTTGGGTAAGAGTTCCAGATGCATAGGCAACAGGTCTGCCCTCTTGAAGAATAACTGCACCAAGACCGAACTTTGAAGCATCACAGGGAAGAACTATTGGCTTATGGACATCATAGTGTCTTAATGTAGGTGTGTTGGAAATTTGCTTTTTGAGGTTATCGGATACTCTCTGGTGTTGTTCTAACCATGACCAGGCAGCATTATTTGCATATCAGCTCTCTTAAAGGCACTGATAACTCACTAAAGTCAAGGATAAATTTGCCCAAATAGTTAACCATACCAATAAAACACTGCAAGACTTGGACATTGTCTGGAGCTGGCATCTCAAGAATGGCTGCTTGGTTGGAAAGGACTGGTTGTAAGCCTGTACTGGTAAATAAATGACCAACATAAGTAACTTCTGGCAGTCTGAATTTGTATTTCAGAGGATTGAGCTTTAAATTCACTTAACACACTCTGTCCAAAACTTTCCTGAGGTTTCTATCATGCTCTGCTTCACCATTACCTCCAACCAGTAAATCATCAACTATCATTGCACACAGGTAGCCTGAAAAAATTTGCACCATTGCATGCTGAAAGACTTCACTGGCAGAATTTATTCCAAAAGGCATCCTGAGGAATCTGTATTTACCAAACGGGGTACTGAATGTAGTCAGTAGTGAAGATTTGCAATCAAGCATTACTTGCCAAAATGAACTCTTTGTATCTAAGACAGAAAAAAACAATGTAATTTGGCATGAGGGTGGCAATCCCCTTGACTGTACGCATAGGATGATGAGATCTTTTTAATGCCTTGTTCAAGTCTCTTGGGTCAGTACATATTCTAATTTCATCTGAATTTTTCTTTTGAGCAGGTACCATGGAAGATACTCATTCAGCTGGTTCTGTGACTGGACAAATCACACCTTACTGCGCCATTTTGTCTAACTGGACCTTGACTTTGTCCTGCAAAGCTAATGGAACTCTCATTCCTGGTCTGCCCACTGACTGACCTCCAGGTCTACTTCCATGGCGTACAGAACTGGAAGTTTGCCTAGCTTGCTGTCGAAAACATCAGCCTACTCTTAGAAAATAGCATCAGTAAATCTGGACCTGGGACATGTGCTTACATGATGTACTTCTTTGGTAAAAGAAAGTAGTTTCAAACTCAAACTGTCTCTGAGACCTAATAATGACTGAACAGATCTTCTGACTACATAAAATTGCAAGCTGTAACTGTTCCCAGCCAAATAGCATGAAAGCACTACTGAGCCTTTGGTTTTAATCTCTTCACCTCCATAAGCAACAAGCTTCACACAATTGGCCAAATTAAGTTGCTCACCAGCCCTCACTTTAGCAAATATTTCTGCCAACATTATATTACACTTTGAACCAGTGTCTACTTTGAACTTTGTGGGTTTACCATTGATCAGGGCAGTGCAAAATACTTCATTCTTTGCCAGTAAATCTACTGCATTAAACTTTTCACCGACCACTGATACACCATCCACACAGAAAGTAGGATTTCAGCTTTCTACATGATCACTTATGTTTTTGAATGACATTTCTTAATAACTGAATGAGGCTCACTTGATTTACAAAACTTTTGAAAATGATTCCATTTTTTTACACTTTTGGCATTGCTGACCAAATGCTAAGCACTTCTCTGTTTTAGGCTCATGACTGGCTCCACAATTATGACAATTAACAATAAGACTTGACTTGGGCTTTGCTGACTCACCCTTATACTGCACTAAGTAGGACCTTTTTACTGAGCTAGTCTTGGAATTTTCTAGAAAGCTACAAGGTTTCCCAGGTAGACCTGCAGGGGTTGCATCTGCCATGTGCTTAGGCCTGCTTCTTCTTGTCATGTGTTACATTCTGTATACACTTGCTTTGGAGGCTGCTGAAGCCATGCTCTTATCACTTGCAAGTATACTTGCGTGCCATTCGGTGAGCTCATGGATTTGACAAATCTCTCTGGCTTTACTTAATGTTAAATCACTGTCATAAAGCAAAATCTATCTCGCTGCAGCATTATTAACACCACATGCAGGCTTGTCCTTTATTAACTCATCTTTCAAGCCACCAAATCATCATGTTTTGGCCTTGTTTCTCAAGTCAGTGATACAAGCTGCAAAAGTTTCACCTGGCTTTTGGTCTCTTGTATAAAATAAGTGCCTCTCTAATGTAACATCTGTCTGGGGGGGTTGCATGTTTCTCTAAATTACATTTCAAGCACTCAGGGTCCTCTTTTGATTCAGCCAGTACCACAATATTGTGGTCTTCCCCCTCTCCTGCATATACTACTGATGCATGCACAAATGAATGCTCTCTTTCAATGACTTCTGACCCAGCTAAGTTAAGAAAAATGAATGCTCTTGTAGATGCATCTTTGTCAGAAGAAGCCGCTTATATGAAAATATCATATTCCTGCTCTAATACTCTCCAATTGTGTGCTATATTATGATCAAACACAAGTGGACTTGGTCTGTGAAATGCTTCTGCCATATCGACACACAGTAGTGAAGGTACTTAAAATTATGTATGAACATACACACATAAATATATATGACAGAACTTTATGTCAGTACTTGTAATTATGCCCAATACCACAACAAACTCATTGAAATAACTGCACTTTGCCAAACAAGTCTCTGTAGCACAAGAACACTTTAAAAGCAATGCACTTTGTGAAACCACTCCTTGTCAATGTAAAATATACTTAAAAATTACTGTACTTTGTGAATAAACTGTACACAGCAGAAGAAGCTTAGAGTAAAAAACACTTTGAGATGAATGCACGTTGCAAATAAACTGTACACAGCACAAGAATCTTTCAAAATGGCTGTACCTTGCAAAATAACACTGTACAGTGTAAGAAACACTTTGAAATGGGGGCACTCTGTGAATAAATGCACCAAGTACAAGAAACTTTTTGAAATGGCTGTACTTTGACTGCACTTTCCAATACAACTGTACATTGCACACAGCAAACTCTTTGAAATAATTGCACCGTAATAAAGCACACACTCTGCAAATGCTTTGTACACTCTGAGATATTTCGAACAATTCTAGTTATGCTTTGAATGGCTTCGGTCAATGAGAAATAGTAGTTTGTGCACAAACATGGTCTTTTACTAAAAACATGAAGTTGCCTTGCTCTTTAAGTTTAATTTGACCTTTTATTATACTTGTTATGCCCTTTTAATCTCTTATCATGCTCATTATACTTTTCTTGTGCCCGTTTTACTTTAAACATGCTCGTTATGCAAACCATAGGTAATTCTGAGCCCATATGAATATCTCTGCTAGTGTTATCAAATATCATGGTTTCAAACATTTTGTTTAATTAATAATGTGTTTTTGACTTTCGTTTGATTAATAATGCATTTTGTGCACTCATTTGTTTAATAATGCGTTTTGTACCTTACAAGTGCTCCGTTTCATTTTTTTTGCAAAATAAATCATGTGTACAGTTTTTTGTTACCTTAAGTTCATTTCTGGCCTTTTTTTATTTGTCTGAGCTCCTTTTTACTCAACTATCTCAATCTGCCTTCAACTCTGCACTTCATGGCTTGAAGAAGTTGCTCTCTTAATCCCTGTTCTGACACTATGTCACTCATCTGATCAGGATAAAACAGTAGCTTTATTACACACAAATACATCAGGAATGAGGCTTTGTAACTTAAACTTAAATAAACTTATAAATAGTCTGATTACCACACTCATACATGTTAACACTCTGGCTGCTGTTGTCTCAAAATGGCACTGATGCCTGCATATGCTTACTATTTATATGCAAGTGTTTACATCTGGAAATGCTTCTTAAAGGTACATACACATGATCTGTTCTATAATGTCTACCTACTAACACCTCAGAAGTGATGCCCTGGGCCATAACTCCCCTGGCTATCTCTAGCTAACAATCTTCAATGTGCTCTCCAAAGAAAAAAAATATTGCCTCTATGGGCCCTGATAATATCCCAATTTTCCTCCTGAATAGTAGGAAGCATGACGTATCTGGTTCTTTATCATCTTTGTTCAGCGTTAACCTCCAAGTTTGCTTCAAACCTATCTAATGGAAGAATGCAACAGTTAACCTTCTGAACAATGGAGGGCCATCTAATGACCTTGGTGTACTGACCAATAATACTGATAAGTCTTTTATACAATTTCATGGATATTATAAACAAATCTTCAGACACTGGATCTAACACAGTTTGGAATTGTCAGGGGTAGGTTATTACTGCTTTTCTTTTCTTTGGACAGGAATGTCCTTGCATGCCTTTCCACCCTTTCCACTAGTATTTAGGGTACATATGAAGACCCCCAAGATCATTGTGATTACTCCCCTCTGGCCCAGGCAACCGTGATTTTTCCCTTCTTTTGGAAATGGCCAGGGACAATTACCATAAGCTTCCACACAGCATAGATCTTCTCACACAGTAACAGGGGTGTTTGATCCACCCTGACTTCAGTCATCTTCAATCACCTTCAACTGACTGTCTGGATGATAAGGTATTAATTCCTTTTAGGCACTTGTTTACTGAGGACATGCAGCAGGTACTAATGAAGGCAAGAAAGCCTGCTACTAGAAAATCATATAAAAGCAAATGAAAAAGGTTTTCTAGTTGGTGCCAACAATATAACCAGCACCCATTTAGGGCTAGTTCTTCTCTGGTTTTACAACATTTGTGTGAGTTGCTGACCTATGGCTCTTCTTATTTCTCTGTCAAAGTTAATTTATTGATCATTTCAGCACATCTGCCCATCGATGTTTCACTTTCAAGGCAGTCACATGTCAACATATTCTTAAAAGGGTTTTGCATAAGAGACAGTCAAGTAAAGCAGTGGCCTCTCCATAGGATCTTAACTTTGTGTTAGAGAAACTAACCTAATATGAGGACTACCAGCCATAAAAGCAACCAAAACCAATACACCGCTACTGGGAGACCAAACCACATGAGTGGATCAAGAAATATAGGTTTATTATCCCAATTAAGTGCTTTTGTCCTATTACTTTAAGACTTTATCACAACTGGGGAAATCAAAATGACAATGTTAAAACAAATATTTAACCATTTAATGCAGCCAACTAAATTAACTAGTTTTCCAGAATTATATAAATCCATGAATAAAAACTCCATTATATATTTGAACAATAAAAAAATAATAATAATAATAAAAATAAAAACTGCTCATAGTATAAAAATTATATTACAGTTTAGCAGCACAACATTCTAATACACTATTTCAAGAGAGAGCTTCATCGCATTTAATATCACTTGCCATAGTAATTTATGATATTCTAGTGTAGATTGCCAAGGGCCCCTTCTGGGATTCTGAATCACTTGTTCAAGTGCCAAAAAATTAAATTATTTATTAGTACTACAAACTAATTTGTGTTGATAAAAAGTATTTCTACTTTCTCAACCTTAATGTTGCTACAGCTGTGGTGGTACAGTGGTAGTGTTGTTGCCTCACAGCAAGAGGTTCTCCTGTTCGATTCTCAGCTGGAGTGCAGGGAGTGCCTTCTGTGTTTGAGTCTGCATGTCCTCCCCATGGCTGAGTGGCATTCAAAAGACATGTGTAAATGGGTGTGCCTTCATTGAAGGGTGGACGTCGAGCTGGCACCTCGGCGTTCATGAAAATCTACTGCTAATCATTAGCGGACCGGAGTTCCGCTGTGGTGACCCCTAACTGAGAAAAGCCAAACGACAAACAATATCATAATGTTGCTCTTGAATTGTTCTTTTAAAGTGGCATTCAGTTTTTCCAATATAGAAGGCAAAACATGAATTACTAAAGGCCGAGTAAACTACACCCTTGCCGTTGCTGTCATAGTGAGTCTTAAACCTAAATTTATAATTGACAGCACTCAAATAGCACTCATTTTCTTCAAGTATATATTTGTATTGTTTCACATAGGCTCCACATTTTCTGGTACTATTTCCATATAGGTTTATTTTTCCCAAATTAGGAAATCTACCCTTCTCAAATATTTCTATAATTACAATAGTGTACCTTGTGAAAGTAAAACAGGGTTTAGCCACCAATTTCTTGTATAGATCTTTATTGTAGGCTATAATATTAAAGTGGCTCTGTATTAGGGTATTAGGGAATGATAACCAACAAAATCTAACTCCCTCAAACGGCCATTCCAGCAATTTTTTTCCTAGGGAAAAAATTCTTGGCCAGCCTAAAACCAGACAAAGTGAGTGGGCTTTATCCCCCCAATGTGGGGGGTTGTGCCCCCCACAGACCCCCTAACTAAATATACCAATGCTGAAGTTGTATTATAGTGGGGAAAAGGGCAAATTCCCAATGATGGCCAAGCATTTTTTCCCATAGGAAAAAATTTGCTAAAATGGCCATTTGTGGGGAGTTAGATTTCACTGGTTATTGTTCAGTGAAGAGCCATTCACTGAAAGGGGTTTTCATGGATGTAATATAGACCACTGTATTAATGGTAGCACAGCAGGTTTACCTTTATAAAGGTGATTCACAGTGGTGTGAATGCTCATATGAGCGACTCGTAACCACGAAAGTGAAAAAGCCGGCAGTCCGTAATGTTAAAAAAACAGCAAATCGAAAAGCAGATTCACTGTTTTTCAAACATTAATATTGAATGCAAAAAAAAGTGTAAAGCAGGAGGGCAAGCCCCCCTACACCCCCCCCCCATGTGGGGGACTGTGGCCCCACACCCCCTACTTTACTATTCTAACTCCAAGATCACACTACAGTGGGGAAAGGGACCATTTTCTGATTCCCACTATAGTGCAATCTGCTCCACAATGTCAAATGTGCAATGAGCGAATGTTACTGTGCATTCGCTCATTGCACATTCGACCCTTTTTTCTTTCAGCATTTGCAAAACTTGTAAACAGCCTTTCGAACAATTGCTGTTCGCCCAACTGTGTATCGCCTTTATAAAGGTAAACCAGCAAAACATGACAATCTGTGCCACACTTGATATATATGATAGATATAAAGTAAAATATTTTCCCCAAAGCAATACTGTAAAAGAAATGTTTGCTTTTGATGCAAAGTTTAAAATAAGAAATGTTTGCTATAATGCAAATGAAAAAAGTTTGCTTTTGATACAAGGTATGAAATTATGTAAAAGGAAAATGTTCTGTTTTTAAAGTGCAGAAATGTAACATGCAAGGATTGAACTGAAAAGCAAAAAATAAATATGGAAAGTACAATGTGCCTAGCACAGTATATAAAACATGCTTAGTTTAGCTTATCTGTGTATGCATGTGGTTTAGAGATGGTTCACAGAAATAATATAAAACATGTCTAGCTTGTTTGTGAAAACATGTGGCTGTGGGCTTAAACTGCCATGGTAAAATGGCATCCTATTATGACAAACTGGAGCATACAAAGAAAGAAATTGTTGAGATATTTGATATTTTAAAAGGAAATGAGCACTTTTTGTGAGTCTCTAGGTGCAGAAATGAAAGAAATAAAATGCAGACACCAACTGATGTGAAGATGACATGGAACAAAAATCAGTCATGCAAACCACAAAAACACTAAAAAAATCTGCTGCTATCTAAAAGTGTATATAAGCTGGACACTGCTTGTTCTTCTTTAGAGCCATCTTGTTCAAGTGTGCATTGATCCTAGGCACAACACAGTTCCTGAGAAGTAAAGACTTTTTCTAGCTATGTTATAATAGAATTGAAATAGCTCAGACAGTATAACTCCTTGGCAATATATGTTTCTTGCAATAAAGTATAACTGATACAGTAGTACATTGTGAATCTTACCACTTGCCATATTAAATAATTTAACAGCAGCGAGCCTCCTCAAATGTGACCTTTGCTATCTGTTTCCAGCAGATATTGTTCATTTAGTGCCACAATTCTACATCAATTCAACAGGTCGACAATTTCAAGTGGTTCTCGAAGATGAAACCTGAATTTCGTCACTGTGACTGTCCAGAGACTTTCACCATCAATTCATCTGTTGAAGGAGACCATTTCTTTGGAGTGACTTCAGCCTGATCACCTGTTTGTTGTCTATGGAAAATACAGTAAATTCTTTGCATTTATAACACGGATGCCATTAAAGACTTAAGTGTAAAATGCCCACATACAATAGAAATAGAGTTACATGATACACCAAAGTCTGGTCTCTTTTACCTAAATGGTTTAAATCTTCTATGTCAGAAGTTAAATGTAAATCTGGTATTTTTAATGTTCAAAAATTTGACAAGGCCTGTCTTTGTAAATGGATATATCTTTATGATCAATATATGGAAAAGTGCAAAGTGGTTCAGGAAAAATGTTTTCTATGTGGAAGTAAATTTCCTCAGTTATGTATGTCATGTCACAAGAGTCTAGTATGTAAGCCATACAATAAGATGTTTTGCCAAAGGATATGTTTGATTCTATGGTTAATACTTCTTCAGATACAGAACAGTTAAATTTAGCTTCTGCAGTCATGTGTGTGTCAGATATTATGAAATCTATAGAGGATTTTATTCAACATATTGAGACTTCATCCTCTCATGACATTACAAAAACATATGATGACTATTGTCAGGAATGGAATGATATTCATGATAAAATTTCTGACAAAACAAAACAAAAAGAGGCATTACTGAATATTACTCATATTTACAAAAATTGTGTCAAAAAATGACAGAAAGAAATTTCTGAAATAATTAGATATAGTATTAAGGTTTTAATAGATAGTCTAACCGCTTTCAGAAAATTGTCTATGGACAAAAGTCTAGAACACAGAAGCCACCTTGAGACAGAGCTAAAACTACAATACAAACATCAAAAGATGAATTTTATGTTTTAAAACAAAAATTGGACAGAGCCCAACAAGATTTACTAAGGGCACAAACTACAAAAATTAATTTAACAAGACAATTAGGAAGATTTAGAACAAGCACAAAATACACCAGTTGGCATTATGCAGGGATCAGCAGAAATGTCAGTTATTTCTCCTGCTGATATTTGTCAACAGTCTTGATTATTACAGACTCTGACTCAGTGCAAGACATAAAAGGAATTTTTTTCAATATGTTGGCATCTGAAGAATGGTTGATGTACACTGTGGGGTCAGCTTGGAATAATGCCCTGTGTAGATGTTTCTTTGCATTTATTTCAAAATGTTTAAAGTCATATATAGAGGCAGTAAATTGTTCTCTAGATGGTAGGACCACTCGTATGGCAGCTATTCTTAAAGCATACACTTAGGGTCAGCCTCTGATGGCTAAATTACTTGATTTTTTTTAAAATAACCATCTCTGACAAATTGATGGAATATGCTGATCATTTTAAGTTAGCTTTTCAGGTAGTCTATGGTAAGAATTATGACCAGATGAAAGAACCAGAGGTACAACAATTGTTAATACATACCTTTTTAAAACAGGTAAAGGGAATCCCGAGTAACATTAAATACATTCAGAAATTAGGGTCTAATACCTTAGAGATAGTGGTTCAAATACATATACAAGGTAAAACAATGGGGGATGATGAAAAGTTATATACACACAATATCTTTTGTATAGAGGGGACACAAAGTCTTGATTTGGTGGAAAAGGAAGAGAATGTAGTAGGTGGTCTGATGAAAGGAGAGGGAAACCATGAGCAGCTTCTGCTCCAGTGATGGTAAGGGTAGATATACAAGGTAGTTCAGGAAAATAAGTAGTATGTTTTACTTGCAAAAAAATAGGTCATATTAAACAAGATTGTCCATATTATAAACAATGGAAAGCAAGCCAAATACAAAAAGGTATACATGCAGAAAATGCTGATTTTTCTAAACATAAACCAAGGGAATAAAATCAAAAAAAGAGAGGCATAAATGATGATAAATGATCAAAGGATCATAGTGAAAATGATTCAGGGGAAAGTAAGGTATGCCCTGTAGAATACACAGAAAATCCACCATATAATCCTTCATATGGCACGGGTCAGGAAATAAAACATGAGATAAAAAGTATGGTATACACTCTAGACCATGATGATATTAACAGTCAGTGAGGAGCAGAATATTTTGTCTGTGTAATTAGAGATGTGCCCAGGATAATTGATCAAAACAAATTTGATTCTGATTAGGGGTGTGCCCCCCACCCCAGTAACATTTCTGATGGACATCCATTAGCAGACATATGGTTGGAGAGGACATTATGGAAGGATGTTTTAATTGATACTGGGGCAGCAGTCTCTGTCACTAACAAACAGTTGTCTGTTAATCTATTAAAGCAATCCTACATTCAAGGTTTTGATGGCAGCGCTTGCATGGCTATGGCTAGCAAACCAGTTAAAATATGTTTTAAAGAAAATGGAACTACAGTGGAGGGTACATTTCTTATAAATTCCAGTTGTGGAACAACAATTCTCAGGGTATATATCCTAGGTAAACTGATAATAGTAATTTACTTTACCAACTGGGTTTTGTGGACAGCCAGTAAGGATGACAGACCTAATACTGTTAAACAATTTTCTTCTTTTGTGATAATATAGACAAGTATAAAAAAGAAATTGCCAAAGGACACTCAGTGATGCAGGACAAGAGGAAAAAATTAGACAGCAATTTCAGCCATTGTGGACTATGACAAAGACAGATTGTGGTACATTACAAGTACCAGTCAGTGTAGGTAGTTCCAGTGATTACATTCCTCCATTTCAAAAGCAATATCCCATTCCCAGAGAGTCATAAAAAGATACAAAAAAGTGTATAAAAGAATGGGAACATGTAGGCATAATACAGAAAGGTCATAGTCCCACAAATTCACCAATTTGGCCTGTGAAAAAGAAGGATGGAAGATCAGTCACTGATTTAAGTAAATCTAACCAATTCAAGACCCCTCATGCACATTTGGTTCTGGGGGTGTGGGAACTGGCACCAAGAATACAACCTCAAAGTAAATGGTTCACAGTCATTGATTTAGCTAATGGATTTTTTTGCAGTCCCTTTACAAAAGCAAGATTGGCAACAGTTTTCTTTTACTTTCGACAATCAACAGTATGTAATGACGCAATTGCCATAGGGATTCCAAAACAGCCCTGTAATTTTTCACCAAGTTGTAGGGGAAAATTAAAACCCTTAGAGACAGATGACAGTGTCATTCATTACACTGATGACATCATCATTCAATCAGAGATGGTAGAACAGCATAAAAAAATCCTTAAAAAAGTTTTACATGCACTATAGGATGCAGGATTCAAAGTTAACAATGAAAGGGTTCAGGTCTTTTCACAGGAAGTCAAGTTTTTGGAACAATAGTCCTCAGCCATTGACCATTTCAGAATTGCATACATTTCTAGGGATTATGAACTATAACAGAGAGTTCATAGAAGATTACTCAGTGGCTGCTGCGCCCCTCTATAAAATGTTAGTTGATCAAAAGGAGGAGCCATGTTTGAAATGGGGACAGAAGGAAGAAGAGGCTTTTGACCTCCTAAAGAAAAAATTGTCACAGGGCACTGAACTAGTAGCACCTGACAATAGGCAACGTTTCATCTTACAGGCAACTGCAAGGCATGAGACCATTTCGGCAGTTCTTCTTCAATATTCACCTCAGGGTAGTGAGAGCAAGGTAGAAAGTTCACTCTGACTGGTGACAATCTGCAGCCAGAAGTTAACTCCACTTGAGAAGGGGTATCACCCATGCATTCAACAACTGTTGGCCATTTACTGGGGAATCAATTAGAATACTTGACAATCTTTTCAAAAATAATAGTACAGACACCACATCAGTCTATTAAGACTCTACCAAATTCCACAGAAATGAATAAAATCACAGAAGAGGTGAGTCAGACCATTTTTGCAAAATGGATGACTCTATTCAGTACCAAGAATGTGCAATTACAGACAGAGACAAGTATTATCTTTCAGATCTTGTCAGTTATGATGGAAAAACCCATAACTGTGTTCAGAGTTTAGAACACCCAGAAGCCTCGCCTTTAAATGCACATTTCCAAAGTAGTTTACCCACAGCCTATGTAGCTAGGGTGAGATTTTGGAAAGATGAGAAATATTTGACAGGATTTGCGGTAATCCCAGGAGACAACCAAAAGCCTATTCTGAAGAAACTGACAGGTTGTAAGTCAGCTCAAAGGGTTTAATTAGAAGCAGTGAAATATGTTTTACAACATTTTGAACCTGTCAATATTTACAGTGACAGTGTCTATGTGGTAAATTCTTTACATTTACAGATGGCAGTTTGGGCCAATAGGGGATTCATCAACAGTGTTGGCAAACCCCTAAAACTTGCCCCTGTACTAAGGGAGTTACGAGCATTGATTACCCAGAACAATTTAGAGGGGAAAGTTTAGTATTGTCAAAATCAAAGCACATCAAAAACATAACACAGAAGAGGCTAGAAAAAATGCTTTGTTGGATGCCAAGGCAAAACAAGTGGCTGAAACACATGAGTGGCAAGACCCACATGTGTATTTTGAGCACACAGACAAGGTAATGTCAGTTGAAAAAAACTACACCTGTAGAAATACAGGATTTGGCAACCCTTCAAAAATAGAAAGAGATTCCTGAAGAACTGGGCAGGTGTTTGCAGGAAGGGGATGCCAAACAGGCAATATTTGTCTATCCTATGTCAGATGGAAAAAAAAACACCATATATCCTGGGAGATTTAGCTAGATAGTTGGTCAAATATAATCACAACATTTTGGGCCACATAGGTACAGAGAAGTTATGGAGTATAGTCAAACAAAAGCTGTGGAGTCCATGTCTAAAAAAATCTGTGTAAGACAGTACTAGAGGGATGTTTAATTTATTTACAAACTAATGCAAATATATGAAGAAACCTCAATTGCATAGGGTACCTGTGGCAAATGGGCCATGGTATGCTATCAAGGTAGATTATGCAGGGCCCCTTCCAGCTGCAAAAGGGGGATACAGGTATCTGTTAGTGGTGGTTGATGTGTTTTCAAAGTGGGTATAAGTAATTCCCACCAAGAGTATGACAGCTAAAGCCACTGCAGAGGCATTACGTAAAAACATTTTTCTCCACTGAGGATGGCCTTGGGTCATAGAATCAGATAATGGACCCCAGTTTACAAGCCAAATAATGTGGCATTTGTGCAAGTTTTTGGGGATTCAGCACAGGTTTCATGTTCCATACCATCCACAGCCCAACAGAATTGTTGAGAGAATGAACCAGACAATCAAAGAAAGGTTAAAAAAGGCATTCTTGGAAAAAGGCAAAGATTGGGTGAGATATTTTCCAGGTACTCTATTAGGCATTAGGGCTACACCTAACAGTAAAACAGGAATTTCACCTTTTAAGGTGATGACAGGGAGGAAAATACCCCTCACACTTCCTTGTGACCCAGAAACGGTGGATATTCCACCATTACTGACAGCAGTACAACACCAAAAATGGTTAAAAGATATACAGGGGGTATGTGACACTATAGCCAGAGAACAGGCCTACCATCTGTGGAAGGGAATGCCAGTGCTTTCTGAGGAAATGAAACTACAGTGTGGAGATGAGGTGCTTATAAAAAACTTCCAGCAAGGGGGACAGTGGAATAGTAACTGGCAGGGTCCCTATGAGGTGATAGAACAGATAGGGCCATTAGTATACAGAGTACAGAAGGTAAACAAGGAAAAGATTAATCCTAGAAAACAGGAATATCCAAGCCAAAGCAACACACCATGTTGGTTCATATAAATCAGTGTAAGCTAATAAAAGTCAAACAGTGTTAGGAAAGTAAGAGTCTGTTTAAATTTGTTTCTAGATGCCGATATTCCCATTTGGAAGAAAGGCAGAAAAAATGGAGGAAACTGGACCTGACACATGGAAATGCAAGGTTTAGGGGTGCATGTTAATAATTATATGCATTCTGATGCTATTGTATATATTGTTTATAACAGAGATGTATGGACAGGATAAAGCAATCCAAAAAAGAGAAGCAAATAAGAAAATTGCAAAGAAAACATATACGGAATGGGGGGAGATACTCAGGTATAACAAATCATGAGACCAAAGACCTTATGATTAGATACCTGATTTTAATACATTTTTGGCCATGCAAAATTTGTTTGCAAAGGCACATAATAAGTCAAATTGTTGGCTTTGTAAACACATTCCTTACAGAGGGAAAATGCCATTACATGCAGCCCCAGTAGAGGTTACAGATATGGGATTTATGTTTAAAGGGGCTTATAAAATTAGAGTTGTAAGACAATTGGCTATAAAAGAACATTTACAGGTGACAGAAGCTGAAAGAGGGATACTCTGTTTTAAAAAGAAAGGGACGGTCAGGGTTGGTATTAGTAATTGCAACTATTCTATCAGTTTATACCAGATTTGTTCACGTGGAAATCTTGAGTATCATGGAGGGGGTTGATAAAATAAAAAATGCTTGAAAGTCAAAACATAACAGTTCTTTTGAGGACGGGATGAAATACTTCTTCAGCAGTGATGTCATGACTAATTTAATGGACCAAGAGAATGTTACAATTCTGGCAGAAGGATTCTTTTTCATATGTGGAAAGAATGCTTACAAATGGCTACCAAGAGGATGGTGGGGATCCTGTTACATAGGCTATGCAGTTCTAATGATGAGAATTACTCACACATTACGAGAGGACATGGCAAGAGATCACTGCAAAAAGAGGGAGTTTTTTTTCCAAAATAGGGAATAATATAAAACAGTTGGACTTAGGAGAAGGTGTTATTTCAGGAGCTGGGATCTTTTACGGTATGGTGCCACTAAGGCAATATGGGAATTACGAAAAGTTGCAAAGCTGATGGAAGTATTATCAAATCCAACTTATGGAGCTATCTCAGATATAACAGAGGAGGTGGTAGCAATGAGGACAATGGTCCTCCAGAACAGAATGGCTTTAGATTACTTGCTTGCCAAGGGGAGGTTATGCGCTCTGGTGAGAGCATAATGCTGTCCATTTATTCCTGATAAATCAGAATCTATACAGAAACAGAGAGAACTGCTGAGGTTTCCTTAAAATCCAGGAAAGCATGGAATACATATTGGTCTGATTGGTTAAGCAGAAGGTTTTCAGGTTGGTGGGGTACTGTAATCATGGCATTGATTGCCTTCATTGTCATTATCTTTTTATCTATGATGATCTGTATGTGTGTTATAATGTGTATTAATAAAACTATAATCAAGTAACTGTCATTAACAATGAATAAATTATATTAAGTGCAGAGGATCGTATTTTCTGTAGATTGTATATTTCTTTGGCTTAATTAAAACAAAAAGGGGGACTTGCTAGATATTTTATAAAGTAAAATCATTTCCCCAAAGCAATAATGTAAAATAAATGTTTGCTTTTGTTGCAAGGTTTGAAATAACAAATGTTTGCTATAATGCAAAATAAAAAGTTTGCTTTTAATGCAAGGTTTGAAATCATGTAAAAGGAAAATGTTCTCTTTCTAAAGTGCAGAAATGTAAGATGCAACCCTTGAACTGCAAATCTTAAACTGCAAAGTTAAAAATAGATATGGAAAGTACAATTTGCTTAGTACAGCATATAAAACATTCTTAGTTTAGCTTATCTGTGAATACATGTAGTTTAGAGATGTTTTACTGAAAAAATATATAACATGTCTAATTTTGCTTGTTTGTGAAAACATGTGGCTGTGGGCTTAAAGTTTCATGGTAAAATCGCATCCTGTTATGACAAACTGGAACATACAAAGGAGGAAACTGTTGAGGCATTTGATACTTTAAAAGGAAATAACAAGGACTGTTTGTAAGTCCCCAGGTGCAGAAATGAAAGAAATAAAATGCAGAAACTTTAACCGACATGAAGATGACATGGAACAAAAATCAGTCATGCAAACCAGAAAGAAAATAAAAAACAAGACCTGCTGCTATCTAAAAGTGTACATAAGCTTGCTCTTCTTTAGAGCCTTCTTGATTTTTTATTTATTTTTTTTTTTATTTTACATTTGTTATCAATTTATGTTACAATTGTTGATCAAATGTGCATTAATCCTAGGCACTAAGCAGTTCATGAGAAGCAAAGACTTTTTTAGCTATGTTATAATAGAATTGAAATAAATCAGACAGTATAACTGCTTGGCAATATATGTTTCTTGCAATAAAGTATAACGGATATAGTGGTATGTTGTGAGTCTGGTCACTTGCCATTCTAAAAAATTTAACAACATATACTATTGTTATACCTTTTTGAATCTCCTGTTTTATCTGTATTAGCATACTTATGGATGAGTTTTTAATCTACTGGCTGCAGCAATAGGACAAAACAGAGAATAACATATAATCTTGCGAACCTTAGGGATACCAGACATTTTTGGGATACTTGGATAGTCAACGTGTAAAACTGTATAAAGTTTATGATCAATAACCCCTGGTTTAATAAATCATGCAAAAATACATCAGTTTTACAGTGTGCTATATTAATTTCATTCCTAGAAATTCTACAAAACTGTCCATCATTGTTTAAAAGGTTAAACATCCAACTAGAATAATCAATTGTATTCATTAACACCATATCCCCACTTTCATCAGGTTTCATATTATTACTTAGTTCATTTAATAACCTGTGATCATCCTCTGATAAATTATAGGATCTGAACCTGTTAGGTTGTGAAAAAAGCTACCTCAGCTCATTAATGCAATTTTTTTCAAAAGGACATAGTAAATGATTTAGTGAGTGGGGGGTAAAATGTGCTCTTCCTAGCTAAATTCTGTTGAGACAAAATTTTCATAACTTAATTAGTAGCATGATCACCCAAAGGAAATAGCAGAGATCAAATTTAACATTCTGACATACAGCTTAAAATTAATTATTAATTCACCCTTGTCAGTGTGACTCCTGGGAACAAAGGTAAAACCTTTAATAAATAAGTCAAAATATCTCTGATCAATAATTAAATCACTACAGTTAGAAATTTTAAAACATTTGTATGTGGTTAAAACACCTTTTTAGGATCCTGAAAATCAAGAATGTCAGACTTATTGGGAATATTAGAAATATTTAAACAAACAGATACAGACAGTGAACAATCTTGATTAAAGTAGATTTGGGGGAACCAGGGATATAATATAAAATAGAACTATGTAATTCCACCCCATACCCCTTTTTGTGCCTCTTATCTGTGTGGAATAATCTCTGTGATTGGTAGTCAGTACAGCAAGTTTATGTTACAGTGGGATGGCTGAAACATTTACAAGTAGTTCTAGTCGTTAGGTAGTTATTCAGTTGTTTCCTGGATTTACTGTCTGAAGAGACAGTGCTATGGAAGAGAAGAGTGTGATGGTGTTGTGTTTCATCAGGGGAATATTGTTATAAAGGGATGATTGAAGCATTTGCAACTAGTACTACTACTTAGGAGGGCACTTAGCTTTTTTGTGAGTTTACTATATAGGGATGTGTTATGGAAATCAGTTGGAAGAGAACATCATTTAGGAGGGATGCAAAGAAGGCATGTTCAGTTGGAGAGAGTTTATTGACTTGACTGTTATGTGGACATTGTTGGACTTTGAACAGAACTGATATGGGTTAGATTTGATAATCAGCCTATTGCTGAATGAGAGGTGGGGTCAGTAATGAATGTTTCATGAATCAGACTGAGGAGTAGCAGGTTTCTTCTCACCATTAGTCAGAGCCATTTGGTTCATTGAGGAGTGATAGAGCGGTGTTCATGTTTTGATAAACTACTACAGATCTGCAGATTTTGTTTGAATGCATTTGGAGATCTTCAAATTTTTTACTAGGTGCATATGCCACAACAGGTTAGGCTTATTTTAACTGAGGTTGAATGATATTTTTATTTACTGAATCTCTTTTCTGGAGTGAGAAAGTGTGTGATATGATGGCACTCAAGATAGGTGGAGTTTATTTTAGCTTTGTATTACTGATGTGCATTGTGTTGTTTAGTCTGGGGTCCAGGAGGTAAATTGTTCCATAAACTGTGTGTCATAAATTAGGGGATCTCAGAATGATGCTAATTTGCTCTATTTCTAGTTTTTCTGTTTTTGCAGCTCATGATTAGCTGTTTACTTTTTTGTCACAACTGCGTAAGTTTTCATTATCATGCGAGTTTGTATTGTGAAAAGTAGAAGACTTGTAGAAGACAATGTCACTGGGGTAAAGGCTGACATCAGCTATATTAAAAATGTAGGTAATGGAAGAACCATCTGATAGCATATCATGAGGGCACCAAAAGCAGTGAAAGAGATTTTAAACCAAACAATGTCAATATGACAGCCACTATCACATCACTTTTAAATAAGAATAAAATGTACAGTCACACTGACCACTCACAGTGAAGCAGTGGTATTACTATTGAACAGAAGACCACCATAAGGTAAAAATATATTTCAGGTAATAACTGATAAGATCAATACCACAATTATAGAAAATGACAAGACCGGCTGTTAGTTTAGTTATTCATTTATTAATTCACTCATGTGCTTGCTTGTTTGCATGTTCTTTTTTTACCAGGGTAGTGTATTGGTCACAGTGCACCAATTTCAGGGTCAGCCTGGGAAAATGAAATTCAAGATGTGATGAAAAATAGAGGAGCAATTTAACATAATCTTACAGCAAGGTCAAGCAAAAGCTATGTACAAACAGTCTATATACAAGCAAAGACTAGCCCCAGGATTCAGCAAACGTCCATACAGGAATAGCTTATTCCTGCATGGAAGGGACCATTCCCATACAGCACAGCAGTGCTCCATGCATATTCATGAAGGCATGCTGCCATGCTGTTAAATGGACATGGATCTGTATATGAGTGCAGGGGGTGTGTCTGAGAGCAGTGCTCTCACAGTAGACTCACCCCTGCACACCAGAATTGCCGTTCGGCAATATGAAATGAGCGAGAATGCTTGTAATATCCCCAACCCATCAGGGTAAGAAATCTTTGTCAAAGCCATATGGGACAATCGTCCCTACAAAGGCAAAAGTTGAAAGAATAAGAGCTGTAGCATAACCACATAGCGCACACCTCCCAACCCATCAGAGTAAAGAATGTGGACAAAGCCATAAGGGACAATCGTCCAACAAAGCAGAAAGTTGATAGAATAACAAGTTCAGCATTAGCAGGGATATTCTGAAGGGTACAAATAATAAAACACAACAAATATATATATTTTTTATAAATGCGATAAAGTTTAAGCATAGCTGCATGGGTGTGCCCGTTGCTTAGGTACACTTAGTCCAGTTTAAACAGCACAAGAAGTTAAATAGCAAGAGACATCAAAAATAAGCAATACTGCAATAGTGTAGTGATTAGAGCATATGTTTCTGGGTTTAATCACCACTGTAACCAATTTGCATTTTACATGTGAAAGCAGTACATAAACATTTTTTTATAATTAGCTACTAAATAACATATATTTGTTAACCAAAGTACTGTAGTAGGTCCAGATGTGAGGTGTCAGTTTAATAAAGTTGTGAAACCTCCATATAAACACAAGTGCCCCATACAGTATAGTCACACATGAATAAATGTAATGAAAGCACATTGGGGGATGTTAGGGACAGTAAACAAATACATAATATGTAATGAATGATGAATCAATCCCATACAGCAGATAGTTAATAAAATAAAAAAATAAGCAATGCAAAGCATTGCACAGCTTTGTTGACCAGGTGTAAGCATTGTGTACATATGAATAATAAGCAATGAATAGGCCAGCTAAGTGGATTTGCCCATTGGTAAGCAATGCTGAACCTGCTCCTTTAAGCACTGCCAAACTTAGTTAAGCAGGTTTGTCCATAGCTTAGCTCAGCATATTCAAAACTGTCCAATCATGGCAAAGGGTGGGAAATCAGCCATATTTAAACCCTGCAGGTGGGAATACAGCTCATAACTGGTTGCAGCTTCCCACTGTAGGCAGTATGGCAGGTGTTGGTGAGGGCATGTGCTTCCGGGCACAGCACTGGGGCATACAGGAGTCCAAGGTCATGGTAAGACTCCTGGTAAAAAAACATGATGAGATACTGCTGCAGGGCCAGTACCAGGGCTCCCAGTATAAAGCAGAAGCCCGTGACCATCTCGCCCGTCATCTTACCAGTGCCACTGGTATCCCTCAGACTGGTAATCAGGTCCGACACCACTATGCTGACTTGAGGCGGAGGAAGAGGGAGATCTTGGACAAGTGGGTCCAAGAAGTAAGGCAGAAGAGTGATGTTCCAGCAGTGTGTAAGTATTCATATCAATAACTGTTTACCAAAGTCCAGCCTGTGTATGTAATGGATAGGTATGCCTAGCTATTTCTCTGTTCCCTTTACAGCTGCAGCTGACTGGGCTGTGACTCAGGAAGCCCATGCCAGTAGGTTGCAAAGGCTGTGTCGAGAGGCTGGTGAGTAACAATCCTGCTTGTAGCAGTCATACCAAATAAATATAAAATAGTAGAAAGTCACCTGACAATATAAAAACTGTGTATGGGTTGTACTGAATAAACCAGACAATATGACAGTAATAGTCCCATATATGTGATATTTAAATAAAACCATAACTGCCTGGCAATAAAGTTCGAAATCCTGGACTGGTTGTGTTTACTCTGGTATTGTATGGCATTTAGTGTTGCATTCTCTGAATAGTAATGTTTAAATATGTCTAGGAATGGCTGTATAAGACTGTTGTACGTACAAAGTTAGATTGTACAACCAAGAGAGACTAAGACATAAAACTCTAAAGGAATAGACAGCAGTTTCTAAATAGCTCACTCTGATGCAACACAAAGTGTTGTATTTTTAGCACACACAGCTATAGTTCAAATCCTGGGTGTGGTATGAAGCTGTATGAATACCTCTCAACTGTACAGAGTTTTGCAGAATTTCCAGATAATTGGCTCATATTTTAACCTCTTCCTCTTTCTCCCTGACAAATCACTGGTATGATCTCAGAATTGTAGTCACTAAATAATGACACACATTTGAGTGTCAGACTTCTAATCAGTCAGAAAATGTATATTAAAACAAATTCTGTTACTCTAGCAACTGTCTAAAAGTTTATAACAGCAATATTCAAAATATGTCCCTATTTGTACTCCCATGTTGTCAAGCTTTGTCCAGAGTTTGTGCATAGTTTAACTAGGAATCTGGGAATATGTGTAGAAACAGTCAGGTAGTGTTAACAAACATTCCCCCCCACAGGTCTTTCAGATAAGAAAACTAACTACCTGACAATGGCGTTTTAAATCCTGGACTGGTTGTGTTTACTCTGGTAATGTATGGCCTGACATGTAGCATTCACCAAGATCTGATATCAGAATAGTACTGTTGTGTCAACCACTATTTCTCACACTGTGTTACATAAAAATATGTCTAGGATTGTCTGTATAAGACTGTTGTAATTATAAGGTCAGATTGTACAACCTAGAGAGACTTAGACAGAAAACACTGAAGGAACAGGCAGTGGTTTCTAAACAGCTCACTTTGATGAAACAGAAATTGTTGTATTTTTAGCAGACACAGCCATGGTTCGAATCCTGGGAGTGGTACTAAGCTGTATGCATAAGCATACCTCTCAACTGTACAGATTTTCCCTGAATGTCCAAGTATTTGGCTCATATTTTTGGCTTGTTCCTCTGTTTTCCTGGAAAATCACTGAGATGCTCTCAGGAAATGTATATTAAGACAAATCCTGTTACTCTAGCAACTGTCTAAAAGTTTATAAGAGCAATATTCAAAACAAGTCACTCTTTGTACCCCCATGTTGTTAAACTTTGTACAGAGTTTGGGCATTAAGAGATTGAGAGGTATGTGGATAATGTTAACTATCTGGGAATATGTGTAGAAACAGGCAGGTAGTGTTAACAGACATTCCCTCCACAGGTCCACCAGGTAAGAGAAGCAGAATTTAGCTATAAGACAGTTGAAGTATAGACTTGTGTACAAACATACCACTGTGCAAACCAAGTCCATAGGGTATTGTAATAATACCTGTAGAGTAATGATTAGAGCAATGATCATTAAAGTTGTGAGTGCTGCAAGGATATACAAGTTGTTAATTGACACCCCCCCACCATATCTGCAACAATAATCTAAACACACAAATCAATGGGTATGTTTACACCAAACCTACTGTTGGAACATATGTCCTATTGTTCAACAAATACTGAAATGTGTTTCAATTAATGTTCCCTGTTGAAATACTATCATTGGTGGCCTGTTAGTATCAATGTAACCTGCATGCAGTTGTAATGGCCACTGTGGTTCCATGTATGCATGTGTTCTGTTTGCTATGCAACTGTTCCAAATCTATTATTTTGGGTTAATGGGAATATCTATGCATGCTGTTATAACTAATCCTGGAATGTGTTGACTATTACTAACCCACATATGTTCTAAAACTGTAATACCATAGCACATTTGGGAAGGCTGGTCCTAGCAGATCCACCTCTCCCACCTCATCTGGCCATGGCACCAGGCCCCAGCACTTCTGGGACCCATCCCTGGACCTCCTTGTCCACTAGTCCTACACTACCTTTGGGTGGAACCACCTCAGGAGATGGGGCTTGCCCCCCCCTGGGATTGGACACATCACCCTAAGCCAGGTCCGGGGTTTGGTGTGTAGTGAGCTCTAAAAGGCGTTTGGAGATCTGCTACACCCGCTTGAGGGCCGTGTGATGCATTTAGAGGGTCAGCCTGCTCCTTCTGCTCAGCCCCCAGCAGAGCCACCTTCGGGGCCATGAAGGGGCAGTGGTGACTGCCCATGGGTGGGGACCTCAGTCTCACTGTTTCCATTTGGGGGCTCATGGGATTCTGAGTTCCAAACACCCCTCCCCATCCAAGGTGTTTACCCCTTCACATGTGTTATATACTGCCCGTGTATGCTGTCTTATCTGTCTTCCTATCCAACCTACGTCATCAAATATATCTACTATCCTTCCCCAACATCCTATTTTCACCTTAAAAAAAAGGGCAATATATTCCCCCCAAAAAAATTTCACCCCATACATAGCTGTCCATTTCACACATGTGTCCACTGGACACGTGATCTGATCTAACTGGCTTCACAACTCATTATTTTTGTCCTCACCCCTCTCTCAGGGGTTTGAGTGAACAAATATACCTATAAATTCAATATATATGTACATCTGTTGCTGTAGAAGACATGGAGAGCTATGTACCTTTCTTACACCTGTCCCTATTGTCTTTCCCTCTTTTTGCCCCCTTTTTCACCACTTTCCTATCACCTCCTTTTTTTTCTTTTAAAGAACTTAGCATGGGGGTAAGTGGGAGTAAGCACTTTTAAGCAGTGGTAAGCAGGATTAAGCCTGTTTGTGTGGCACTAAGCAATGCCTACACAGATTAAGCACTTTTCAGGCTGCCTGTAAGCATATTTAACTGGAAGTTAGCATTGCTTACTGCCGTGCAAACCCACTTACAACTGCTTAAAAGTGCCTTAATCACTCTGTATCCAACAGCCCTTGTTCTGCCAGCATCAAAATAATCAACCCTGCCCAGTCTTGAACGCAGGACCCTACACACCATTGTCAGAGCAATGTACCTCTACTCCATCAGAGATGGACTACTAAATGTTTTTTTTAATATATCATTCAATACAGGTATAGAATACTATGGAACAAACACTGTGGAACCAGCATGTTTTGAATATATAAATGTACAAGTATAGATATGTATGGTGATAGATGCATATGAAAAGTGTATACATCAGATATATGTAGCTGCACATATGAAATTATACATATAGAATATGGTTAAGGTGTTTGCCTTGCGAACACAAGGTGCAGGGTTTGAGTCTCACAAGGGATAATTGGCTAGGCTTACAATGGCTGGCAAGGGCAGTTAGCCTAGTACTAACCTATGAACCTACATATATAACATAAAATAATATAATGTGTAGATGTCAAACAAGAAATATACCGATATATCATTAGGCATATAAATAAATAAATATATATATATATATATATATATATATATATATATATATATATAAATATATCTATACAAGGATAAATATATATTAACATAATATATACATATATGTAAATATATATCTAGGTACATATATATCTATGCATAAATATACATAATATCTATATATACACAAACATACATACATATACAGATATAGATATATATACATATATATATATATATATATATATATACACACACACACACACACACACACACACACACACACACACACATATATATATATATATATATATATATATATATATATATATATATATATATATATATCTAGTTCTATTTGACATCCCATTTCACTGAAACCCATTTCGCTGACAGCCCCATTTCATAGACAAAAGTAATCAGGGCAAAAACCTGGGATTTGCCCCCCTCCCCACTGTTGTGCGACTACTGTGGAGTTGTAATATATAGTTGGGGGGTGTGGGGGGCAAAGCTTGAAAGTTTGTCTATGAAATGAGCTGTCAACGAAATGGGTTTCAGTGAAATGGGATGTCAGCAATAATATATATATATATATATATATATATATATATATATATATATATATATATATATATACCTTCATTTTGTTGTACGTGGATTGAGCAATTGTGTAAAAATCGATTTAATTGAAAAAATAATATTCGAATGAACAATCTGTGAATAAAAATAACAATTCTCACATGTGTAATTTGCATAATCCACATCAAGGAAATGAGAATTCGCATTAGGAGTAGCGTCATTAGTAGAGGTTGCTTGAATAATTACGCATGATTACGTGCCAGCGTTCTGAATCTTGGATTTTTACATGTGTTAATAACTGTCCTGAACCTTTAAACTTTCAAGTTGTGATTGTATGGAATATACCATTAAGTGCACACCATCTAACATTGGGTTATTGGCAGTATTATTCAGAATTCCCTAGAAAATGCAGGTACATACAGCTGGTATACTCATTTGTTTGCTGCAGTGTAATTTAAAGTGATGTGTATTGGTACATATAACTCTATTATTACAGGTTGATGAAGCTGGTGTTCAGGAATATGCACCTGGCACATTAAACTTTGTCTATACTACATTAAGGACACAAAAAGGACGTGAATTACTTGTGGTGGATGGTTACCAGTTTTAATTGGAAAAGTCTGTAGAGCTTAAACAGTACTGGTGTTGCATAAAGATAAATAACAGTAGATTTAAAGGGCGATGTGTAACAGAAAGTCATGCTGATGGGTATAGGTTATTGAAAAGCAAACCACACTATCATACCCCAGATATTTTGCAAAATGAGATTTATAAAGTAAGGGATCATCTCAAACGGTGTGCTGAACACTCCATAGAGGACCCTTGCAAACTTATCTCTGAAGTGCTAGCCACAACCTCTACAGCTGTTATTAATGAATTACCCAATATAGCAGCCCTAAAACAAACTGTTTGTAGGTATAGTTACAAACAAAAAGTAGAAACATTTAAGGATTTACATTCACTTAAAAAGTTAACACCAGATATGCTGCCTGTAAAGAGTGGTTCTTTCATAATAAAACATAGTGTTGATTTGGTGCAAAACAAAAGTAAGTTGTTATTACAACTGTAGATAACTTAAGAATGTTGTATGCTTCTGAATATGTACTTGCTGATGGTACATTTCCAATAAGTACCACAAAGTGCAGACAAGTATATAGTATTCATTGTGCTTTGGACTTGACTAACAGTAGGAAAATTGTTCCAGTCATTTTGGTATATAACCTGGTAAAACTGAAGAATGTTACGATATGTTTTGGAGTCTGATACTGGAACTGTGCACAATGCATAATATACAGCTATTGCCTAATATGGTTCTCACTGACTTTGAACATGCGGCTGTTAATTCAATTAAAAGGCACTTGCGTACTACCGCTGCTAAGGGTTGTTGGTTTAATTTTTGTCAAATTATCTGGTGAAATATTCAGAGATTCAACTTATCTTCAGAGTTTGGCAGTAACATTGAGTTCTCATTATTATGTACCTCGGACGCCTATATGGTGAGGTATGTTAGTAAGTAGGTTACTAAAGGTTATGTGCAGGGGATAAGGAATTCATTTACTTACTGTTTACCTCTGTCCATGAGAGACATGGGGGTCAGACTAGAGAAAAACATCTGATATCCCATCCAGTCATCAAGGTTTTGTTTGAATAAGATCAGAGATGAACTACTTCCTGTTGAAAGGGAGCTTACTACATAGTGCAGGGATCCTTTGAGACACATATTGGTCTCTCCAGAATGTTCTACTTATGTTGTCAGCAAAGTTCAGATCCTTGGAGCTAGTGTTTCCGGTGCTGTTTGTTTTGTGCATGAGCAAGAGATCCATTAGAGCTGGATGTGAGGATGCCTTATATGCTAGGCATAGTTTGAGGGATGGCATAGGAGACTACGTAGCTTGATGGTCAAAAAAAATTGTATTTGCTTGATGTTCTCCATGCCATAAAGCTGGAACAAAACCATGTTGAAGACCTCAGAAGTAGACATCTCCTATGCTTACCTTCATCTCCTAAATGAAAGCACTTAATGGATAAGAAAGCTGCTTTTGAGAAACTGTTGTGCAACAGAAATGAATTTACACCCAGGGGATTTGTTAAATTAGTTGCACAGTATTGTTCTTTTTAGTTTTATCACTGTTCTAAGGTCGTTTGTTGAGGATTTCTTTATGTTTAAATGCTAACAGTGTTTATGCAGATCATGTCACTATTTCTGCAGTGTTATCACGTGGGGAAAGAATTAATTTTGGTAACGGAAGCACTATACTAGTTGCAGGTGCACAGTTGGAGTATGATCATGTTTTGGGAAGCACTGCAGACACGTTTTTCTTCTGTCATTCGAAAAAATGTGAAAAAACATTCCACTACATTTTTTCAACATTTCTGACCATGTTCATTACACTTTCATTTTTCTGATGTTGATAAAACGACCATGTGAATAAATTCCTTTCAAACAAATGAATGTATACCAGACTGACACAACAAAAAAGCAATCTTGCTATGGAGGAATGCACATGCAATTGCAAATATACCAGGCACTCCAGGGATGTAACAGCACTGAGAAACAGTCACCTGTGTGAAAGTGCATACAGTATAAGGAATGTGTGAACCAAACTGTCAGCATGTTTGATACTCACACACTACCCCTACATATAATGGCCCAATACACAGTGTAGTATGATGCCTGACTGTGTTATGGGGCATGTCACAGTCTTACCTTACAAAACGTGACGCTTAATAGAGCACCAGAAACTGGATCCGCATATAAAGGCGGATAGAAAAGGAAACATAACACTTACATCTACCCCCCCAAGAAATAACATATTCACAATACACTGCTACACAGTCCTGACAGTCTGTCAACAATAGCTAGAAATACAAAGACCTCCCATCTGTACACACTGCCAAAGAATGTCCAGGCTTTGTCATCATATATAAGGCCTCTTACACATAAAATGTCTGGCACGATACGTAACTGGGATGATATTACAAATTACATCACTAAGTGATGATATACTATATCTCTATGTCTCTGACTGCATGATATATGGACAAAGTTTGACACACTCGTGGGCAGAGGCCTAAATACAGGTCCAGGATTGAGATATTGCTGTTATAAACTGAGAAAGTAGCTGGTGTAGGTCTAATCCTATCCTCCCTGTCACACACAGTGCAAATATGAACATCCCACACTATGCTTTGTCCAGCCCTGAATCCTGGCTGTCTGTACAATCCCACTGTCTGCAACTAATATAATGTAGCCAGTCACACTACCCTCCTGTAGACTTTACATATCACTCTTAATGGTATTTGTCTGTCAAAAATAACTCCTGACTCCCCTTGCCACCACACACAACCTGTCTGTACTCTCTCGTACATCTCTCCCCCACACTGCCCATGACTCTGAACTGGTGTTCCCGTGTAATTAGACTTATCCACCCTCCAAACTATACACCCTACATTGTCACCATTCCTTTATCCCCCACTCCATTCACACACACATATATTCTTACTTAGTCCTGCAGACCATCCTTCCTCCCTGCTCTGCAACATAACTCCCACCCCTGGGGTCTCCCCAACCTGTCCACTAATCTCACTACAGACCACAATGTCATCTGCAAACTGCGCAGTTAACAGGGGCCCCTGTCTGATCATGTCTGTCAACCTGTCCCTCCCCACTGCAAATGTGAAAGGACACACAGCTGACCCCTGATGTACTCCCATCTTCACCTTAAATCCACCTGTCATGTCAAAATCAGAAATCACTGCTGTCACACTAGCCTCCTACATATCCTGTGGTGTCTGACAGACTACTCTGGCCCCCTGACCTCCACATACAATACCATAACTACTCTCCAGGTAGCATGCCATATACTCTCTGTAGGTGCACATAAACACAATGCAGCTGCATCTCAGCCTCAGTGCAGAGCTCCATCAACACTTGTGGAACAACATTTGCATCTGTAATTTTCTTACCTGGCATGAAATCATACTGCAAATCATCAGTCACCACCATTTTCTCAACCTAGCTGCCACTGCCTTTTACTATTACTTCATCCTGTGAGCATTCAATGTTATCCCTCACTTGTTACTACAGCTCTGCAGACCACCCTTGTTCAGATAAGCAGTACCCATACACATTCTCCAACATCGCACACATCCTCTCACTTTTCAAGATTACAGTAAACAATCCAGTTAAAAATACCACTGCCAGGTCTCAGAAACAGCTCCAGGCATCCACAGGTATGTCACCTGGAACAACAGCCTTTCTACTGTTAAACCCCTCATAGCTATCATTACATTCACCTTGATAATCTGTTGCACCTCCTGATTAACTATACCCACCTCAGCCGACCTACCCTCCCTCCCCCATTTTTCTCATTGAACAGGCCATCAAAGTGATGTTTTTATATGTTCTAAACACACTCCTAGCTTATATGTTTCACCCATATTCCTTTATCACTCTTTTCTGCTCCACATCCTCTGTCTAACCAATAGCTACAGGCCCTATACATCATCTGTGATGTCCAGCATTACATACAACCCAGACTGCACATCTGTATGTCAGACTCCACATCCATAGCCATGTGCAACACTCTCTTTGTCATGCACCCCATCTCTTTATACTCATGTCTACTCTCTACATCTGTCTGTCAATCCCACTTCTCCTTTGCCAACACCTTTCTCTGCATAGTCCCCTGTACTTCTTCATTCCACCACTGTATGTGTAGGAGCAGTCACCATCTGGGCAGCATGTTAACCTGTGTCTGATTGAGCATAGTACGTCACAGGTGTATTAATGTAATGCTGAGTATGAGTACAAATAGGACACATCCACTGAGGGTAATCGGAAGGCCATCCTCATATATGTATGTGGTCTCACAGGCAACTATCCAACCCACCCTGTAATGGAGGTCAGCCACATCACATACACACACACCATACCTACAGACGACCAGCTTCGGACATGGTTAGGACAAACATCACCCCTCTGGTTCAACATCAGTATAGAAGGGTATGCAAACCACATACACCCCTACCCTCACCATTAATCAGGTGCAAACTGCCTACTTACACATAATGCTATGCATGTCCATACAATTCTGCTAAGTACTGGAGTATTATTTGATATAATGTTGTGGCTACTGATACTCATTACTAGTGAGCTGTCTCTGTAAAGAACTATGGACAATATCTGATGTCCTGTGATGTGTTTTCCCTGTTTATGTCTTTCAGGTGTGATACAGAAGCTTTCAGCCTATGATGTCCAGGAGACAGCAGCCATAACTGAAGCCATCCTGAAACACTATCACATCCTTTTCAGTCGGGGACACTAACATCAGCGGGAGAGGACAGCCCTCTGGGAAGACCACACACAGAGAGGGAACACCTTTGGGAATCGTGGCCGCACATACAAACATGTCAGGCACAGAGCAACTGACCAGATTCGGCATGCATGGCAATGGGCTGCTGCGGTGGCAAGGGACCATTCCGCTACTGGTGGGGGGGCCAGCCTGAGAGATCCCACTTACAGCAATGGAGGAGCTCCTTGCCAACATGTATATATGTATGGAGATGCATATGTGTGGACAAATCTATACATAGTAAATATATATATATATATATATATATATATATATATATATATATATATATATATATATATATATATATATATATATATATATATATATATATACATATATATATATATATATATATATATATATATATATATATATATATAGAGAGAGAGAGAGAGAGAGAGATACATCCACATCTATATCCACTAATATGCATAGCTGCATATATATATAGAAAGGTGAATACATACATACATATATATAAATATATGTATATGTATACATAAATATACAGAAATATATGACAGCTAGAAACACATGTAATCTGATGGTCATGCTACTGCACACTAGACATCTACATCTGAAAATGCACTCACTGGATGTATTCCTTAAAATGGGGAACTATGACAGCTGTGCTGTAACAGAGACCTGGTTAAAGGCAGCAGGAAGCACCCCTGCCCTAAAAGCCTATTACCCATTCCAAATCTCTTGGCTGCAGAATTGTGACTGAAGCTCCAAAGGTGGTGGTGTTTCCATATTCATTAAGGAGGCACACACCTCCAGAGTGTTGATCAGCTTAGGCATTACAGATCTTGCAGGCATAGCTAACATTGGGTAGGACAGTTGTTCAGGTTGTAGCCTGCTATAGATCCCGAAACATGTCCCAACACTCACACTCCATGTCCCTAAACACCCTGGAGGCTGATATTGTCCAACCTAACACTCACATACTAGTTGACTTCAACTACCCCACCATTAACTGGGAAAGCTACTCATGTACTAATGCACATGCCCATCACATTGACCGGGTCCTTCCTAACATAGGTGACTGTTGCTCGACACCAATAGACAACTCCCCCTTATTATATTTGAACACAAATTAATCACCTTTGGAAATCCATGGCGCTCCCACACCTCCATGCACAGGTAATCACTATGAAAAGCCTTTCCAATGCTGAATATGGCCTCATAATAGCAAAGTTGGCTAATCTTAAGGCAGCCATGCAAATTGAGACTAGGTGTATGACAGCTGAATCAAACAGCAATGCACTATGAACATGTACACAAATACATGGGTACTGCCATACCCACTACAACCAGGATCCTCTCCTCCAATAAAAGGAAGCTGATCTGGTGGTCCCCTGCCATACAGACACTGTATAAAAGAAGGAGGGAACCAATATGGAATAACGTGATGTTCCAAGACGGAAATCAGCACTTATCAGCCTCAATTGAAGGTTGAGATCCCTCAACAATACTACAAAGTTAGCTGTGAGAACAGAATTGGAGTACATAGTGAAGACAACCACAATGTCTCATACAGTTATATTAAGAATCTCCATGGCAATATCAAGATTTGTTCTGAGCTACTAAACAATGGAACCACCCAGACTGAGCCAAAAAATACTGCCAATATACTGGCTGGCATCTTGAGTGCAAACATTACCCCTCACTCCCCCCTACAAAGGACCAATCACAATGCCAGTACACTGCCAGGCACCCAGTATTACTGCAGCACAGGTTAAAACACCACTGTCCAAGGAAAAGAATGCAGCTTCTATGGGACCTGAGAATATCCCTGACTGTGTTCTACATGAACTGCAGAGTGACCTGGCACCTTACCTGTGTGCCCTGTTCAAGCACAGCCTCACCTCAGGCTTTGTCCCTACTGAATTGTACACTGCTACAGTCACCACTCTCCAGAAACGGGGAGTAACTACAGACCCTGGGAAATACCACCCCAACTGCCTGACAAGTCTGTAATGTGAAGCTATGGAATGCATCATCATGCATCTAATAAACAGAGATATGGAATCTGCAGACTCAGGATCCCACACAGTTTACCTTTGTGAAGTGTAGGTCATACCTGCTCATTCCACCTGGTCAACTTCTTGGTGTCAGTCACCTGAGCTGTGGATGAAGGCAAGGTGACACATACAGCCTACATTGATCTGGCCAAAGCCTTTGATAAGATTCCCCACTCATTAACTAGGTGGGAACAGAGAAACAAACACAGGGGTAGATCAGACATACTGGTGTCATACATTGAGACAGTTGCAGATGTCACTGGATTTGTTGTAACATCCTTTATGAGGAATATGACATTGGTAATACCCATAGATGTGTGTATTTACTGACTGCATTCCCCAGAGTCCACAACTGATTTACCAAGGGCACCAACTGTCTGGTGAACACAAAAAACATAACAGGCAGACATGTGGCCATTCTGTGGACAGTGTGCCAGTGGAGAGGTATGACAGAGACATATCACTGTGAGTCATGACTTCACACACTAAATGCATGTCCACACAACCCTGTCAATCTATCAATTCACCAAGTGCATAACAGCACTGATGACATAGAATCTGTTCACAAATCTGTGGATATGTCCCACATGTTGGTTGGCTGTCTCCACATGTCCTCTTCTGTGACATATTGCCACCCACTGTATGTGAATCTGTATGCCACCGCCTCTGTAATGTCCCTCATACAGGCAAGGAAACGGGGCAAGGCCCACATTAAGGAATGTCCCATATGTCAAAACT